>NC_066375.1:14914833-15225272 GCF_013377495.2 Cygnus atratus
CCGCATTCATCATCTATGCAAACCATTACCATTAATAAAGTAAATGCCAGTATAGAGTGATCTTTCACTATTTTGCCTAATCCAGCTGAAAGCTCCACAATAAGCTCAGCCCTTAAAACAAATATGAAGTACAAAATAAATTGCCGTGCAGATTAATTACATTTCCTGCATGTTGACAGAAACAACAGATTTGGCTGCTCATACTGCTAACAGCTCTCCACTATACCCTCCTCATTAGTGTAAACTTGCATCTAATGTTGCTCTTCTGTCCTCAGGAGTCTACTTCCCTAAGCTATCCACAATTACCTGATTATCTGATCAATGACCCGGTTTGGATTTGGCAGATGAGTGAGTCTCTCATTTGCATTACTGTGGCTTGATTTTGCCACACAAAACATTTTGTCTGCTGCATACACTGTGTAGGTGGGACTCTACCTGGAGTGCTGGGGCATGAAGGACCTCGAGCCTTCCATATTCTCAGCTACGGAAGCACCTTGTCTTGCAGGACTTTAGGGTTTGTGGTTGAACCCATGACAAGGTGAAGAATCTGTGCCTGTCTGTGGTACAGGGGACAGCTGGCTGCCCAGACCTCTGCTGTGAAATCTCAAATCTTTAACTTGATTTGGTCTCAAACCTACAACGAAAAGATAGGAAGTTGAGAACTAGTACTAGAGCCAGAGCTGAAGAGTCGCAGATTCACCTGCTGCAGCCGCAGGACACAGAACCAGTAAACTGTGGGATAAGAAACCAGGGAAGGTGTTTCTGCTGAGGTCAGTAACAGTGAAGCTGCCCCAGGGATTGAGTAGCTAATCTTTGGTATACCTCAAACATATTGAGGAACTCATTACTCATTTCTCATTACTCAAAGCATGCTGTCTGCCACTGAAAGCTTCTAATCTTTGCCGAAGTTTTATTATGGCAGAGGAAGGGCAAGTAGTGACCTATTCTAATCACTTTACTGCTGGTCATGTTTTTGGTGAGACGGGAACAGCCTTTGACATCTAACTTTACATATAAACCTGGAACAAATAATTGCAGAGTCATGGAGCACAGTAACCACAGTGGTGTCTGAAAAAAGCTGCCTCTCAAAACAAAACACACTAAGAAAGTGACAATCAGTAAGAATCTTCACAGACAAAACTAATGAGAATTGTTGGAGCTCTGATTCTCTTTTCAAGCAGCACCAATTGGTAAATGTTTGTAAAATAGACTATAGTTCTGTAAAGATCAGCAGTGTTTAAAGTATATAACAGATACAGCTCCTAGATTAGTATTTTTTTTAATAACACAGTTAACAACAAAGCCAAAAAAAAACAAACAAACCTTAAAAAATAAACAGACAAACCCACCAACAACAGAAAAGATACTTTTCATTCCAACACCCATGTATTTACCATATTGGCAAAATACATAAATAGAAGCATTACCTACAACAGAGCAGTGGGGCCACTCACAGAAGCATAGTAGATAGTTCCCTTGCAGGTCCTAGACTGATGTGCAGTAGCTACAGGAACATATCAGCATGGCTGGTTATCAAAGTCAATTCCTTCTGAAAATAAAAAATAAAAATAAAAATAAAGAAACTACTTGTAAATTATCTTGGCTTGTTGCAAAGCATTTCTCTTTATAGGAGCAATTGTTCAAGCATCCCATGCAGACATCTTTACCCTCCTCCTTGAACAGCAGGTTCATCGACATAGTTTGTGTGTGCCAAGCCAGCTAGAGGGTCACAGGGGAGCTAACTAACCCCTGCGGTCAGGGCACCCACTGGAAACATACCTGTGCCTATGAAGAACTGGTGTGTTGGCAGTACTTCCTCATTACCTATAGGCCAAAAGTGGAATTTGATTAATAGCATCTGGGAAGCAATGAGGCACAAACTCTTGTCCTTTGAGAACAAGAAGTCAAAACTCAGTGACAAAGGAGTTGCTTCCTACTGTCTGCTATTGTTCAGCAGTGTCATTCTCCTTAGTATAATTTGCATGTTATTTTTCCCTCTCTTTTTCCCTATAGGTTCACAACAGAACATTTTCCTTTACAGCACTAAAGAAATCAATTTCCTCTCAGTTTCGTGAACAGTATACTCCACAGGAGCTACATTTCTGGGCATTTTGTTGTATATTTGCTGAATCCTAGACTTCACGAATTTGAGTTGTCATTTGAACAAATCTCTGCACAACAAATGCTGTCAGCTGCTGACTTGCAGGGCATATTATGGCCCACCTACTGGGCTGGAATTCTTGGAAGGGCTGTAAAATTCTGAGGGTGGAGTCTACAGCTCAGGCCTCAGTACATACCTGACTTCAGAGAAACTTACAACCATGGAAGAAGGACACCACCAGAAGGTCATTTTATTTTTTATTAAGCACCAACGTTAGAAGTGGAAGTAGGTTTCAACTTCCATATGAGAATTTATCATATTGAGTACAAAAACTGTGAATAGTCATAGCAGCTTCCATAGTAAAAATAAAAAATAAAACAATAATTGAGAATGTAGGAAAGATTACAGTCATATTTTGGCCAACTAGCATGTGAAAATCTAGCCTGGTTTCTTAAATTTTAAATGATTGGCACCACTTTCCAACAGGGAAAACATAAGAGAGATTTTTATTTAGTGACAGTATTTTGCATAATAGCAGCCAATTATATTCCTTGGACATGAAAATTTTGATTGCATAGACATATGCTATCTCGCTGTCTGACCTTATTTGAATATTATACTGCGTTTTCCTCAGGCAAACTGCACAAGTCAAACTATTACGGAGGTTTTTAAAGGCATAGGAAGTATAGTACGCACACACGCTCTCTTCTATACAAATTCTTTATTAAAAATGCTTCTGGGTTTGCCTGTAACAAAACTATCTCCATGTATGGTTTAAAAAAAAAATCAAGACATAACAGTATCTATTACAATGCATTAGTATGTTTTCCATCATTCTGGAAGTCTGGTCAGTGCGCAGCTGTGAACAGTTAAACCACAGTTAAGCTCAGCATCTATGCACACTGCAGGCTCTACAGTCTGAGACTTTACATAAACATGGAACTTGATTCAACTCTTGGTTTGAAAAAAAAATACATATTTCAAAATTTTGTTTGTGGCTACAATAGAATGTAAAAAACAAACAACATTATTCCTAATATTTACACAACAACAAGACAATTGCATGGACTTTTACAAAAAGACAAAAAAAATATACAGTACAGGGACTTTTTTCACTACCTATAGCCGATTCTTCTGAAGATACAGCTTTTGGAATTGAAGCTCCAAGACAGTTAACCTTTCTGCCTCCCATTTCTCCACCCTGCTCCCCACCCCAACCTTCACACCACATTCAAATTCTTTTCTTAGTAGAAATGATTTATGTAGAACTTGAAGATAGAACAAATATCCTTTCTTCTAAGAGAACATGTATTAAAAATATAGGCAGATCCTGATTTCCTTATGTGAATAGATTTGTATGGGTAAGGCAAACAAAATTTGACCCTGTACTTCTAATTTAAAACATGAATATCTGATTGCACCAGCAGAAGACAACTCCATTACATTTTGTTATGCTTCCCTTCAGTTTCAAACTGAATGTTGTGTCCATGACACTAGCCTGCTTCACAGCCATATTCCCCTTGGAGGTGAAAGGGGATGAGAATGTAGCCAATGCATGTGCTAGTATTAGAGAAACCCAGAAAGAGCACTCACCCTTCAAGTGTTGGTTGTTACTCACTGTATACTAGTTTTTGCTATAGATCCTTCAGTGTCTCAGAATAGCTTTGTCCAAATAAGAACTTGCCAAACATGTCTAGTACAGATGGACTATATCAGTGAGAAGTAATTTACAGATATAGCTACATTTTTGTTAGTGCTTTAAAAATATCACAGCATTATTAGTACCATGCCTGAAAATGTTTCCTGCCTAAGGTAAACAGGAACTCCTCTCAAGGATGTCCATAGAGGACCATGGTTGGCAGCAGTGCAAGCATGGTCTCCCATCTGACCTCTTCACTACTCCTGCTGTTTTGATACCTGCTTTTTTATGGGGAGCTGCCAAATGTGGAGTGCTTGGGATCTGAATAAGTATGATGGGTAAAAGGTTTGGGGCTGTCAGAAGGTAGGATGCAATGTAGAGACAACAGGCTAACACTTAGCCACTCACAGATCATTTCCTCTCATAAATAGCTATATTTTGATGTCTTAGGGTCCCTTATTTAAACCTCTGTTCCCTCCCTAGAAAACAGAGTGTTATTTGTGCTGATACTGCTGTAAAAATGAGTGTTAAACTGGTTGAGCACTGAGTTGCTATAGCCAAGGTGACTAGAGGGCATAGAATTGGACCACTCTCCCACACCGTGACTGGCTATATTAGAGAGTGGAGAGTAGGAGTTAAAGCCTACCACATTCTGTCCCATTTTGTCAATGGGTTCAGCGTTAAGTCCCAATGGCACTGAGCGGCCCACTGAGTTAGAGCCATTGACATAGGCAGTCATACTAGAAAGGAAGTTACTAAGGCATGGACTGCTGGAAGATGGAGGTGAAGATCCTTTATCAGGTGAATTGTCAGTCCCAGGTGAGTTTTCCAAGATATCCTGATGCTCTACAGCTTTGGGGCTGCCAGTCAGGGCACTATCCTCGGATTTCTCAGATGCAAGAGAAGCAGCGCTAGCCCCAATGTCAGACTTCCTTTTTCTCTTTCTGCGGAAGTTTCCATTGTCAAACATCTTTTCACAGTTCGGGTCCAGAGTCCAGTAATTCCCTTTTCCTGTCGAGGGGGGACAAATGCACATTTTTAGTTTTAAAATATACACATAGACAGCAAAGAGCAGTTTTCTTTGACTTTTCAGTGTTTCTCTTACAGAAACAGAAAAATTGCTTGAACAAAAAATACGCGTATTTAACCACAAAAAGCAGAAGTCTCTTGAATTCAGGGAAAAAAAATGGTGTAAAGTGTTTGCCTGTGTCCTGTAACCCTGTATCCCGTAGCCCTTTCCCACACAGCAAAAACTACAAGTGGAGCCACTGAGAGGGCTTTTTTTTTCTTTTTTTTTTTTTTCTCCCCACTTTTTGTTTGTCTCAGTGGGACAATGAGGTTTTCAGTGTATAGCTGTCCTCTACATTTACAGTACAGAGTAATCAAATCCCATAATGGGCTGCTCCTCCAGATTCAGTGTGGTAGACTAAGTCACTAACAAGATAGAACCAGATCTTTGACTCTCTCAGGCAGCATAATTGAACGACTTTTAAATGTTCCCAGTGGTTCTCAACAGCTATTGATAGAAAACAATACATAAAGGAACAATCTGACAACATATCAGCCAAGAGGTTGGAAACAGCAGAGGTGTGATTCCAAGCAAAACACTATTTGAAGCAAACAAAACAAAAGCAGCCTGCTCTCCTCAGGAGAATTATCGTTGACTCCCTAAAGCCACTGGATTTCTTTAACCAATCTGAATTTTCTTTATCCTCTTTCCATTAGTTCCCGGTTAAGTTTGGTATAAGTCATATGTGTTACACCAAATGTTTTTTTTTAAATATGACTTGCTCAGTCTGCTCCTGTGCCTGCTCAGCTGCATGCTCTGCACATGGATCAGTTCTGAGGAGGCTTGAAGAAGTGAAGAATCACCTTCCCTGCAGAGATTTAATAGCAACATTGATTCAAAATTCAGCTATGCATAGTTGCCTTCTAATACAGCCCCATGAAAATAGAGAAGTTACTGTATATATACCCCAAATCTAGGCTATTGGGTCTCTGTATGATTTATTTCACATCGTAATTGTAACTTCTTTTTTTAAGTGAAAAATTTTCATTTTTAGATTAATCAAGTTTAAATATAGGAAAAAAAAAAAAAAAAAGAAGGAGGGGGAACCATACCTGGATCATCTTCATCTCTGGGCACCTTCTTGAAGCAATCATTGAGAGACAAGTTGTGCCGAATGGAGTTCTGCCAGCCAGCTTTGCTTTTGTTATAAAATGGGAAGTTGTCAGCCACGTACTGGTAGATTTGGCTGAGAGTCAGCCTCTTTTCTGGTGCTCCATGGATAGCCATGGCAATAAGTGCAGAGTAGGAATAAGGTGGTCTAACCAACTTCATGAGCTCTTCTTGGGATGGGAGAGGAAGCCAGCCGAGGTCGGTTCCTCCCAAGCTGTGCATGTTAGGCAAGAGCTGCCGTTGCATCCCGTAAGACTGAGGAATGAAGGGACTGGCATTGGATCCGGGCAGGTATGGTGGTGGGGTAATGGAAGGTCCATTTAGCCAGAGGTAAGGATTGGGAGTGGCATTGTAGTCCGTTGTCTCAAAAGTGCTTGGTCGCTGTGGACTAGGGATATTCTGTGGATGGAAAAAGTTCTCATAGTAGATATTCATCTCTGGAGGTTCTTGACCGATATTTGGAAATTGTGGGCTGCAGCGCGGTGGAGAGTGCGTCTGTGGATCAAAGGAGCTCATGCTCTAACACAGGCAGCTGATAAGTTATGACACACCTGTGCTAATGCTCCTTTCCTGACACAGGTGCATCACCTATGCCCTTCCCTACCTACTTATGCACCTGTAAATGTTTTGGCTTGTACTGCAGGCTCCACCCCACGGCCCTGAGTGGCTGCAGATGAGGACGATATCCTTTTGGAATGCTGGCAGTCCCAGCCAGTCATTGATGTCACATCAACTGAACGTGAAAGTTACAACTGTTTATCTTCTTAAATGAATTGAAGGAATTTTCCACTAATATGATGCACGTAAAGACAGCCTAAGGTGCCTTGAAGTTAAAACCCCTCATTAGAGGTCCACCTCTTCCTACCTTTTACAAAGGAGTTTTAGCATGTAGTTTTTCTTTTAAAATAAAAGCGGTTTTGTTCTGCTGCTGCTTGCACCCCAGAATGCAAAAGCCATTGTCATTTGTCAATGAAACAGTAGGCATACTTTAACGTTAAAAAAAGAAAAAGAAAGAAAGAAAAGGTCAGACCTCCTTTTCTTTCTGTAACTTTAATTGCAACTTGCTTGTACTTGCCCCTAGGCAATCACAGTACTACAGGCAAATTCTGCAACTGGTTACTCACGTGAGTAGTCTTACTGATGTAAAGGGAATTGCTTATTAAAGTAAGGTTTAATCTTATGAGGAAAAAAAACCAACACAACAAGCTTAATCATCAAACCTTTCATTAGAGCTTAAGTAGGTGAACTAAAATGGGGAATCATTATCTGCTGCTTCCTCTTTGCTGCAGGATTGGTGCAAAGAGGTCATAAAACCTCTTAGCAGAATTTTCAAGCAAGAGAGGTTGCAGCACAGCTTTTTTCCAGCTTATTTCCAACTTCATTTGTAGCTATAAAGACAAAAAATGATTCCTTAGAAATAAGAAAAGAGCAAAAGCTTCCAGCCATTTTATGACTTGCAAAAATACCTTCTGCCTTGCATGATACCCTGCACTTACAGACATGAAAAAGCAAAGCTGCAACCTCACCAACACCTGTCTCAGGATGAGATAACTCTTACATTGTACAACTGCATAAAAAAACTCCACTGTAGTTGAAAGCATACCTGTAGTGCAACAGAAATGATATTTGCAATTTATTTTTTCTTCATCAAAGGTACATACATATATTTGGAACTTCACTCAGCCTTAACAACTCATGCAATTAAAGAAAGTCTTAGTATGACAAGCCTTTAAGATGGTGCTAGTCCCATAATTTCTGCAAAAACATGGGCTTTGATCTGTAGATTTGAATCCCAGGCTGTAACAAACACTTTTCTGCTTTGTCATACATTGATTAATTCACTTAATCTTAAGTGCTGCAGCACCACCACGATTTCCCCCCTCCACAAGTATTGGAGTGATTCACCTGTGTCATGACCATATTGTTGCTTTGAAAGGTATGAAAAATATCACTAGAAATACAACTGGAATATTGAGTACAGAGTGACAAAGCTAGCTGATTTGCCACCTTGGGAATGCCTTTCTACAGCTGTTATATAACAAATACATATTTCACTGCACATGAAATCATTTGTACTACAAGTATGGATGAACATATGGATATTTTAATTTGAATGACCAGGAGTTCAGAGCTTGTAAATGTTAACTAAGCTATGCAGATACACATTAAACAGACAAAAGTTTAGTAGAACATAGTAGGGCTGGTTTATTTTTTATGTGGCATCCACTGAGCAAAGAGCGTGGCTTGGACAAAAAGACAAATGATGAGCCATTTTTCAGAAATAATAATGCAAGTATATCCCTTCCCATGAAAGCTATCTAAAACCAATTCTCTCTCTGTAAGAATCTCAGTTACACATGTGAAAGGCGGAGCAACACTGCTTACAACTTGATAACTTACTAAAATATAGATAGCTTTTAGAAGTATATATGTAGTCCTGAAAATACTGTTATTATAAATATTGCTAATTAAAAACAAAACACAGTATTTACAGAGTCGATGGAACAAAATGTTAAAGAAATGCTCAAATGAATATAAACAGGAGTTGCTTTTACAATGAACTAAAACTCAGAATATAGTGTAAAAAGAAAACGTAATAAATCTTCAGTCCTCTGAACAAATTATCTTTTTTTTACCACCCACTACAGCTTCTCCAACCCCACAGAAAACCACAACCAACCAAAAAAAAAAAAAAGGCAAAAAAAAAACCAAACAAACACCCCCCCCATCCCCACTCCCACCTTGCTAATGTATTACTGCTTAGGGTTTGTTTATACCAAGAAATAAAATTCAGCTTGCTGCAATGTGGACTTTGATGAACATCATCTAAATATTTATTCCCCAAAGTGTCGTGCATGCTTATTTACAGTTCAAATACACTGAGCTGGGTGCTGGGTGAACACTCTGAAAATTTGCCAGGCTTAACAAAAGAAAAAAAGTATCCCTTCTGCAAACAGATGATGAAGTTTGTAAAGCTTCCTCTGCAAATTAATCTTTATGAAGATTTGATGCTGTGCATTTTAGCAAGGTCAGCCCCTAAACTGTGCTCTGCTGCTGCCTGAGAATGCATGTTTCTGCCAGACCTACCTTGATGTGACATTTGAGCAATATATCGGACAAAACTAAGCAAAGCAAGCACTGAGATGAAGAATGGCAAGTACTGCTTTTAAAGCAATGAAATACAAAGACAACTGCAAGCTTCTGCTTAGATAGCTCTCCGAGTGCAAAGGTCTGATCCCTCCCTGGCATGTGCATGCTGGCACAGCTTCTAGTGTAGACACGAGGTGATCACCAACATTTTTCTTCCAACTGACTGTCCCTGATTTACTCAGAAAGGCATATAAACAACGCCAGTAAAAATGGTACTTTGTCAGTACTATGGGCACACCTTACTGCCTGATAATCACTGCAGCACTTGTTCCAGTATAGCACTTGAGGTGCAGATGCTCATATGCAGGCAAAAGGCAACAAGGGAAGAATAAACTTTGCTCAAGTTGTGATTGCTCTGAGCAGGGCAACTAAGAAGTGGAGTTAACTGAGTCTAGCCAAGAATACTGCCTCGGGGTCCTCACCGCTGAGACTGCTGTTCGTGGCAGTACTAGAAGGAGAAGATAGCAATTCCAGAAGTGGAGAAAGGAGAAGGAAAAATGGTGAGTCTTCAATATAACGAGTCTGGGAACATGTGAAACGCTGGCAAGGGTGTGCTAACAGATTGTGCTTATGGCTAAAAAACTCTGAAAAGAAAATGGAAGCTGATGCTCGAGTCATAGCTTAGTGATCATGACTTTCAAAGATCACAGTGCATTGGATTTGGTGAGGTCTTTGTAGGCAGGATGCATCATGTTTTTTAACACTTCATTTACTTAACTTTTTTTTTTTCCACTACAATACAGTAGTGTACAGCCCTGAGGTGCACACGACTATCAATTATCAAGCCTCATCAACCACAGATTTTTGTCAACTTGTGTTATATGAAGATTTGCTCCTCTGGATTTCTTAAGTGAACCTTCAAAAAGCAAAATTTAGGCCAAGCCTCTGTGGAATAGTCCTTCTGTGTAGGTTTTAAAGTCAGCTCCTGTGTATCCCTCTAGTCCTGCCAACAGTAATGTTTCTTCACACTGATTGATTGCCCTTTCACAAGGGGAACCATAATTGTCTGAAATCTTAGGTTATGAAGAGTTCAAAATACTTTCATTTAAACTGGGATTTCTCAGCATGATCACTTATGCTCCAAAGTAACCTATATATTCAGCATTTCTGAAATGTAGCAATCTGGTAGAAAGATGTACACGCTAGCACACAGTAGAAAGCCAAAGCACAGGGGTCATGAGGTAGAGGAAAGCATGGGGAACTCTGTAGGCTTCTCTGATATTTTTGGCTGCAATATTCCTAACTCTAGCTTCCTACCTGGATCTTCTGAAACAATAAAGCCAAATAAAGAATGATGCCTGTTAGTATCACAAGCACCTGTCAGTCACCACACTGTTCCGCAGCCTGACGGTTTTAGAGAACTTAGATCAAAAGCACCAGGGCTACATGATGCAAAACATGTCTGTGCAAACCCACTCTCACTGCCCAAATAGGTTCAAATTTTTGGAGTAGCGACTTCATCCTGGCAAACCTTATAACATACTGTGTACCACTTGTCCCTCATTTTGCCAGTACAAAGCACTCTGTATCATGTACTTTAGCTAATCTTCCAGAAAATGTTTATACTTGATTCAGATCATAATACATACATTTGTGGACCACAGGATTATTTGGCAGTATTTTTAATTAATATGAAGCTTTAGGCTGTACTGTTAACATTGCGTATAACGTAATCCAGGTATATTATCACAGTTTAACACCTTACCGAAGAAAAGTTCATTTAAGTTATTTATGTGGTCACAAAGAAGAGGGAAAACATTTTTAAAAAGAGAGTATATCTACAAGTCAGTAAACCAAGCAATGCAGCTTGTTTCAAACAATTCACACTGAATTCAGAAATAAATCAGCATCCCTCAGTAAGACATTTTCATGTAAAGGCGAATCACCTATATTCTCAGTTACCTCAAAGTATTTGTAGAAGTCTTCATCCCTTATTCCAATAATCATCAGCACTGAGTATGCATAAAATGAACCACACCACCAGGAGAAATAAGACGTAGCAGACAAAAAGCCGTATCAAGGTCACTGCAAAAGCACAGTAAATGTAGAACAGTATCGCAAACCAAGGGAACTGAGCTTTATTTGTAGAAATGCAGGTTGAATACTAAATTAAAGGAAAAGGTAATACCATTTGAACCAGTGTCATTAATGTGGCAATGCTGGAATTACCTTAACATTTTTTAATCTTTCAGAGCAAATCCACTGTGGATTTTTCAAGCAACGTTTATAACAGGGATTTTAGAAGACTGTAAAACCTTATAGATTCTAGTTGGTGTTTTCTGACCATAAGAACTGTGATAGTAAGAGTAGTCATAACTCCTGCTTCAACAAAGACCTTCCATGATCTTTGCAACACATAATATGGAAGAGGGTATTAGGAGTACCCTGATTTAGGTATTAGTCATGACAAGCAGTAGGCAGCAAGAAATTGGAAACCTCCATATTTGGCTGCCTCTGGCTCTGCTGCATTTAGATACACAACTATGCTCAGCCCTGGGAGGGAGGGATACCTCAAGTCTAAACCAGAGATGGACAGATTCTGCAACTAAGTTCCTCTCATTATTATAATCTGTGGTGTCGCTCAGTTCTGGGAAACTGGTACAAATACAGAAACTCCAATCAACCATATTTTAACAACCTCACTGCTCCTACCAGCTTCCAAACAGCCAAAATGCTTACCGGTTTCAGATGATTTGCTTATTCTTCTGTGCCTGCCACTCTAAAAGTTTGCTTATACTAGAGATAAATAGTTCTAAAATCCAATGAGGTGTTGTATGAATATCAGCTGTGTTTACCTAGCAAATTAATCAGTACACTTTTCCAAAGACCTTCAAAGTTAAAATTCTTGTACATTTCAATAATATACACACCAAAGAAAAATTAGTAACAGGCTAATACTTCAGTTTGAGTCAGATTTCAGCATCAAGGTATTTGCTTATGCAAACAAATCAGTTTCAGCTCATTGAAAAGACATTTTAGAACACTGGATTTTTCAGAAAACATAACTTTCTTTCTTTCTTTCTTTCTTTTTTTCCCACTCTTTTATTCATGGTGCTCTCTATGCCCTTTGGTACTTGCATAACACACACTTGGGGAAATTAATTAGCAACTAAAAGGGCTGAGTGAACTGGTACAAGTGTAAGTGCAGTGAACTACTCTATGGACACACCCAATCATAGATAGACTTTAAGTTGTTTTAATTTAACCAAGATTTAACTGCAGTATACTAAGATCACCCAACTTGTGAATAGGATGGTTTACAGTGTTGTTAATCCTTGCACTTCCAGTTGCTCCACTTCGGTTTTCCTGCTATCTGGGTACGCACATCAGTAATTTGTTCTCATATATGGGCACAGTACTGCAACCACTTACCTCCCCCTACTGACAATTTTTGAAAATGTAAAATGTATTGAATTAGATCTAGCCTAGTTGGCTTTGTAAGTTTCTAGACTAGTGTAATCACTGTCTGCTTAGCAATGTTATATATAGAGAGATTATTAATTTCTGAGAGCAGTAATTCTGTTAGTAAAACTAACAATTGGTATATATAAACAATTTTTAACTTTTTCCATATTAGAATAATTCATATACTTTAAAATTCTGTGCAGAAACACTGGTATGTTAAGAGACTTAAATCTTTCAAGGTCATTTCCTTTGCTCTTTTGTTTTCAAATATTGATCTCTAATAGTACTGTTTTCTTGTCTTGTTAAAGTCTAAAGGCAGTTGTTAAGAAAGACTCTACAAATTGAAGCTTTATGCATTAGTGCTATAGCATGTGTCAAAGCACTACTGAAATATTACTGCGCATGTCAAAACAACTGAAGTCATGTAGTAAAGACTTCACATTCCTAAATATTTGTAGAACCAGGGTATCCAACCATAACATGATTTATTGTGTGACAGTTTACAACCGTATCTGCAAAAAGAACTGCATCTGGAGCACCTCTGTTCAGGGCTACTTTCTTACGTATAAAAACATACTACTGAACATCACAGGGAAAATCTTCCCTCAAACTCTGTCATACACGGAGGTTTATTTAAGTCTTATTTTAGTTACAACAAGAATGTAAGATGCCTACTTCATGTAAATAGTTTTCTTTGGCTGCAGGCCTACCAGCTCGTGGTGTAGACACCTTAAATGACTGTCTTCTGATATCGATAATCTTTCCTGTGCCTTTTCAATCAATCACCTCTTAAACCCATTGTAACACCACCAACAGCCACCTACCTTCAGGTGAACTAGTTAAGTATTCAAGTTAATGGGCATGCCTATGAAGTGTTATATGTGAATGCGAAAGGTTACTGTTAGAGTCATTAACAATCTGTTAGTAAACACTGGTTGAATACCCACATGCATAATGGGGCATATTATAGGGCTGCAGCATGTACTAATAGCCATGAAAAAAATCTTTAATGCAGAAACTATATTTGTTAAAGAATGGACACTCACGGTGACTATTCAATTCTAGGCTCAGACATACGAAAGATCATTCAAGGCACAGTAGACTTTCTGCTATCCTGGAAGAACAAAACAGCATTGAAAACAGATAATTTGGTCAGATGAAACTGTCCTACTTGCCTGAAAACCATGATCACATTTATCTAATATTTTAAAGTTCACCAAATCCACAGTCTACTTCAGGTTTGTTTGCAGAATAATTATTCCTTTACAGTGTTAATCTTTAGCACACACTGCATGATGATAGCAAATCAGAACAGAAAATTACAGACTGAGTCAATAAAGAACTACTCTCGTCACCCCATAGCAGTAAACATTGTGAATGCTGAAGTCCTTACATCTTGTGGGCAGCCCTGGGATGTTGCTCAATGTTCTCTCTTAAAAGGACCTTGAACACTCAAAAGCAAGTAGGAACTCAGTTCTGGAAGGAAAATACAAATTAATACTCTAATAATGCCAGTGCATTTTCAAGGCAACAAGGATAGGAGATGGCTGGTAAGCTTTTTTAATGGAGGCTTCTGTATCCCTGGGAAAATATTTACATAGCAAGATGGAGATATCCACCTCCAAAAATTAACAAGAGAATGGATCCTTAAACTATTTGTCCTCCTTGATCATAAATGTGATTTATATATATATATTTTTAAGGGATGACTCAAAAGAGTTTGGCTTTAAATTAGCTGAATTCTGTTGATTTCTGCATGGGAAGGACCCTGTGTTTGAATACTAAGTCATCACTTTTATTCTCCTACAGTATGGAGAATCGATCTGGGATATGGTTTTACAACAGGATGTCCTAGGCCTAGATGATTCCTATATTGATGTCAGAATACACAGAACTAGACTCTGGGACTTTTTTTTTCACCTGCATTACGCTGAAGCTGGAACAACAAGAAAAACAAAATAAATTGTTTTCCTGTAAGTTAAGTCAAAATCCTTAAAATGAAAGAGCAAGAAAATTACGCATTTAGATGGCTTTAAGCACAAATCCTGGACCTCAGCTGACTTAACAAAAAACAAATAAATTGATTTAATAAACAAAACTGCTTTCTTCCATCCTACCTTGCTATTTTAGTAACATATTTAACAGCTTTTCTCATTTAGATGTGCCCTCATCCCATGATCATGGTGGAACAAACTTACTTGAGAGCTTGACTACCTTTAGATTGATTCAAGCTATATCTTGATTTCAAAGATGCTTCCACTGCTCTGACTCGGGTTGAAGTAAAAATCCATTGATAAGCAGACATGATAGAGCTGCTGCAATATTGTGACATTAGTGATCAGCTTTGATTCAGATTCTGCAGAGTTGTAAGGATAATAAAATTGTTAGGGATTTATCCTATTCCAAAGCAGTTGTTAATGCTCATCAGTGCAATAGATATCAAATCTCATTATGACTTCAGGTATTGATGGCTGGTAAATTCCACAGTACAATCTGTTGCTGAAAAATTTACCAGCCATCAACTGCTAAAAAAAAAAAAAAAGAATCACATTCAAACTGATAAAGTCAAATATTCCAACTTCACTTCCTCAGCAGTTTTCCAGCATCATTGCATTTATTTATTTATTTATTTTTCATTGCAGGATGTACCTTGCATATACCTTAAACTCATTTTAAATGAAAGAGTCTGTTCCATCACTCCCACTAGCAATGAAGCAAGCAGCAAAATAGCCAAAGAACAAAAGTTGTGAATATCAAACGGGATGAAGAGAGTACCTCAACCTCTGAATTTGTTTTGTTGCTGAAATTTCACTAACTTTAGTAACACAACACAAAAGCATTAACCTCACCATTACCTGTTCTTCTAAGAGCTGTGAGCATGTGCTTGGCATAGATTTATCCATTTTTGCCAGTTCATGTTCAGAACCGCTCTTCAGCCAGTGCTTACAGTAAAATGACTGCTGCCTGAAAACACTGAGCAGAATATAGCAGCTGGTGCTAAAAACTCCATTACCACTCGGCCTACTTGATGCCCTCCAGATTGAAAAAAAAAATTTCCAGTATAACTCCCATACAGCTTCCTTGTGTTAGCAATTGTGGTTGTAAATGGCCTCTGCGTTTCAAAGCTCATCGAAAGCAGAACATTCCACCAAGTTAATTTGAATGAGTTCTGTTCTTCACAGGCCAGGATGGTGCCTGATTTCTTGTTTATCAGTTCAAACGTGATGGAGTAGGACACACTCCCAACTCTGTCCTCCACACTACTAAGAATACAGAGTTCATGTGATACATTAATAATACATCTAGGCAACTTTATTTACACAGCGTTTTACTATTTTTAGTTTAACATATTGGTCTGAGTTAACTTGTTGATTGTTGTGATCAGCTATTAACTGCCTAAAAATGAACTTCATTAATTTAAAATTCTGCACTTCTGTAATTTTGAAAAAATCTAATCTTTCTTTTGTGTGCAAGACTGTGGTGTCCCATGACAGACAGTGAGAATCCCTGCCTTAATGACTCTTTAAAGAAAGGTAACACAAGTCTGACAACTAGAGGAAACCCCAAAAGCCAACCCAAACACAATCAGCAAGGAAAATGAAAGCAGAGATCCAATGATACCGAATGTATCTGTGGACTCCATAGTGAACAAGCAACGTGGTACCCATTACTTCACCCAAAATTCCACTCTTTAACAGGAAAGACTACAGACTGCAAATTATACAGAAAAAAAAAAAAAGCCCACTGTCAAGCAGTACCTACAACAAATTCACAGATGTATCGCACATTAAGTCTTAGTTCAAGAACAAAATGTGTTCCTGGGGTCCATAAAATCTTTATGAAAATTCTCCTTCCCACTGTGTTCAGAAACATGACCCTACTGACTTCAGTCTGAACACCTTCCTCCAGGTTACTGCAGCTGATTTTTACTGAATTGTTAAGAGTACTAAATTCAAAAGAGCCTGAATAATTGAGCTGTCATTTCATAATGAGAACTTGTACAGTTTGCTGTACATTACGTTGTACAAACAAGGACAGATTGAACACCCAAGCTAGTGCCAAATCAATTCAAGAATGCTCCAGAATACCTTGATATAGCAGAATGCAAACATTTGCCATCTAAGACCAGACCTCGTACTCCACTGACAGCAGCTGTTCTGGAGCTAGACCACTCCATCATAGATAAATCCCAGTGCCTGTGTCTAAAATTCAGACATCTAGTTAACTGAACATAATAGCATGCAGCTTAAATGCATCTTACATTGTTGCAGCTTGACAGCTTTCTGCAAGTCAACACATAAAACTGTAGCTGCATATGTAGCCTTTCCTATTCCATGCTAAACACAGATTCTTACAGACCCACGTTACTCAATCATTACCTTAGTGCCAAGCAATCCCAAAAGCCAGGCTGTTACTGTCCAGTCTATCTGAAATGACTGCAAGAATTGAAATGAACTCTGTCAGAAAACACACATGAAAACATTATTGTCTCCATAAATGCTTTTCTGACCTTGCATGTTGAGAGGTGGTGGAGCCATACAGATTACACGTGAAGCTACACATGCTTCATTAATTCCCTGGGACAGCAGCCAAAGCCTAACCCTATCCTGAAGTAAATTTCTACCCTTTGTGCTTCACTTATATATAAAAAAAAAAGAAGTCAAATAAGGTTGGATGCCACCTGAGAATACCCCCTTCTGCATACATGAGCTAAAGGCCTGTTCAGCTTTTGACAGAAATTACAATAATTAGTGTTGAGATTTATGCTTTAAAATAGATGTTACCAGTTTGGCACACTTGTAATTCATTATTTCAGGGCATCACTTGCTGTTTATTTGGACTAAATGTCAGCATGCACAGTTTCTGGAAACTTGTGAGTGGCTGTGGAGTTTGATGTTCAAACAACATCCTTTAAATCTCGGGTCCATGTATGCTTTGTTCTTGACAGTTATTTTTTGAGTTATTTTTGTTTTTCTGCTCAGAGTTGATTTACATGATTTCAAGCTTGAAATAGATCCAAGATCAGGCTGGCAAGAGTTTGAATCTGTGATACTGGACAAACTAATACAATTTTTGTTGATATTTGGTAAGTTAAGTGTGAATCTAAACCCTGCATCGAAAATTTCACTAACCAAATCAAAACACAAGCTTGACCCTTGAACCTCAACAACAAAATACTCAACACAAAACTTCCTTTTGATGTTGTTTTCCTGGCATTTGTTTCTGGGCTCTTTTTTCTTTTCCACTCTTCATACATTTTTATTTTGTACCACAGTCCTTGAATTCTAGTTTATGTAACAGATTGAGCTAAGGCTCCTCCATTCCGATCTCGCATAAAAGTACAGCTACAAGATAAAATAAGCAGAAATTAATGTTTAAGGTATCTTTACATAATAAACAGGTGCTAAATAATTTTTTCCTCACTCATTACCAGTAAAACAAAACCTTTTCTTTTGAAAAAAAAAATTATTTTGTGATATCAATATTTCTTCAGTGAATCTGCAAATAATAGTGAAGGACAACCTGAGTACTCTCCTCCTTCTTCCCCCAGGTAAGCAAGATGCAAAACACACACTCCTCAGCTTTTCACAGAGATACCTACCCAATTAAACTGAGTTTGTTTTTCTAGAAAAGCATTGTTCTTCCTTTATGCTTCTTCAGAAGCACTATCAAGTTGCTGTGAAAGGCAAATGAAGAAAGAAAAAAAAAGTGCCAATTTTCATGGCAAAAATCCTATAGTTAGTGTTAAAACTGGACCCATTTTTTTTCTCTGTTGTTATTTTAGGCAAGAATTTGTTTTGGTGAAGTATTAGCTTCAATGGCAAATATTTCAAACTTCCCACTTGCTAATTATTTCTGTAGAAAACAGCCTCAAACTGACAACTACCAACGAGAGTCTAAGCTAATTACATTATTCAAGTTGAACATAAGATTGTTTAGAGCAATAGTTAGGCTTAGAATAAACCGAAGTTGCCTTTCCGTTGATTCTACCACTCAGCAAGAATAACGTTAATCCCTTTCTCTTCCCCAAACCCATTTAAATGGCAACTTTTAATTTTGGACAATATACTTGCCTTTAGAAATAACTGGCAGGTTTAAAGAAAAATGAGATGCTGACCTGTGCTATCTTCATGCTGATAAGGCATTATCTTCCAACTCTACCTCTTGAGTTGTGGGGACACAGAAAACTTATTTGGAAAGCAGAAACCTTGGGCTTGTAGAGTTCATTTGCTGTCAGTAAGATGCTATTAACATTAATAACTTATATGTGATGACATCTAGAGATTCCAATGAGAAAGGTTCAAGGCAAATAAAGTTTTAATATTTTATTGATGAACAGTAGAAAAATGCAGCTTGTATCTATCATACTGATGGATATAAAATCAACTTGTACATGTGTAAATAAACTTCTGCACGTGTTCAACACAGTACCCACTGCTCTGAAAATAACTTGGGCATATGGTGTCAGAATCATGGACATCACCCTGGGAAAGATTTCAGGACATAGGGCAGTGCGGTGGGAACAGCAGAGGGACCTGAGGACTCTAAATCCAGCTACAGCCACAGAGCATACTCACAGTGACTATTTTGTGCTGAGCCATCAGTTGCCTTGACAACCTTGCCAGCAGTAGTTTAAAGATAAGTGGAGTGTGCCTATACAAGCTGCACAAAAGGGTAACTTCTGTGCCCTTTGAAAAGAACAGGATAGGACTTACATTATATGGTAAGCACTGCAGATGGCCTTTTAACATCTTTCTTCCCAGGAATGAGTTTTATCACCAGGGAACACTCAATGATTTGTATAACCACAGGCTCAATAAACTTTCATTTTATATCCTAGTGAACCCATCCTGGAGTATTTGCTTGAAATATTATTCCTGTATTTATATCACATAACTGATCGGAACCCTGAATACCGTTGTTTATATTCTCTCTCAGTCACCTATGTTATCGGTGCCTTTCTTTACAGTAGACAGTGGTCTAAAGTAGGATATATACATACATGTATATATAATTATTTTTGGTTGAAAAGTGGTCATTTAATTACAGGAATTAATTACAGGTCTGTAGATGGAGATTTGAAATGGTGCTCCACAGAGTGCTTTCCATCTTCTAGAACTTTGGAAATACGCTGCAAAAAAAGAGAGGAACAGAGTGCCATATGTTAATATGATTAAAGTTTTTGCTTTCAGTAATATGTATATTAATTACTAGATTTTGTCCTTAACTTCTGGCTAAAGAAAAAGACATTGACCAAACCCTGGATATGTTAAACTCATTTCCCTAGCCTGCAAAACCATAAACCTGTATTTAAACCTGTCCATGTGATTTCAGTGATACAGTGGCAGCACTATAGAAGGGAATATTAAGTGGATTTATTCAATGATTTTTCATACTTCAAAAATGGGACATTTTTTCCCATTTTATATTCTGTTTAGGTTTGAACGTGTGTGGATGAGATCATGCTGAAAAGCTGTTACTCCTCGGTCTTAAAGAGCATTACCTGATAAATTGAACGTAACTGAAACCCTACAGGCTTCAAATTAAGAGTATTCTTGTTCTTACGAGGAAAACATGAGTATGAAAATAGCCAAATGCTGATTAACCTTCCTAAAGGTACCTTTTTTTTTTTTCTTTAAAGACTCCACTAACTAATTGATGAATATGAAAACTTTGAAATATGAAATATCAGCACAGAGGTGATAGTAAAATATTACGTGTCACAGAATGCTTAGATCCTACACATAAGTAGATAGCAGCATCTGCACTGAATTTTATCCTTCCACTACCTGAAAAAATAGTAAAACTTTTGAATCTTGATAACTGCACTGAATATATAGATAGCAATAGATATATAGCTGTATTTTTGTTGTTGTTGTTTAAATTCAATGGTGTTTAATTTTTTGAAATTTCCACACAAGCCAAAGAAAAGTTTACTACACGGAAAGAAGGTAAATCGTTTAAAGCAACACGATTTACTCCAGAGTAAGCCAATTTCTACTTTCTAATGATCATCCCTAACACCAGAAACTAACTCTCACTCTGCACGTTTTACTGTATATGCTATGCTTACCTTACTCTGATACTAGTGTAAACTGCCCAATGTAATTATATTGAACAAGAAATAATTGCTTTCCTCTTTTGCTAATAAGTGTTACACAATTCAGAGAAAATCGGTATGTCAAATGAGACCTCTTGTGGAACAGATGCAAAACTGCACATCTGTGCCTTCCTATGTTAAACGTATGAAGTACATCCTTATTCCAGAAAGCACAGCCAGGGGCAAATGTTTCTTACGCACAGTTTCCACTCCTCTCTCTGGTAAGAGAAGTAAGGAAAAAAAAAAAGATAAAAGTTTCACTTACAGTCTTATGGAATTTTAAATCGACTTGATTTTCATAGCTTAAAATATTTGAAGAGGTAACTTTTTTTTCCCCCCTCCATAGACACACAGAACTTACCATTGTTTTAAATAACTGGTTCACTTTCTTTTTTTTGATGGTTTTCTTGTCACCATCTGAGGTGGAAGGAAACACTGGCTGACTCAGCCTATGTGATGCAATTGTTTCATCAGGTGACACAGGGCTGACGGACAGAGTTAATCCTTAGAACAGAAACAGATTGGTTGAAAAGAAAAAAAAAAGGAGTGCAAGACAAAGCAGAATTTGAAATAAACTACTGCAATTACTAGAGAGAAATGAGACTTTTACAATCTAACCTTATTCTCAGAATCCAAAAATAAGTAAAAATTTCCCCATTTTAACACTAAACTTCATTACATTGAAAGTGCACAGTGAAAAAAAAAAAATCAATACATTTGTTCAAAGAAGAAAAATAGATAAAAAGCAGCAGCAGCAGGCTATGACAATCTGGGCAGGAAATTACTGTTGCATTGTACTAAGGGTCTGTTACGGGCATCTGGAAAGATAGGAACAATAACAGGGCTAGATGAAGGGCAGGCTGAGAACTGGATGTGCTATGGAAGAAGTTGGGGGGAAAGGATATTGAAATCGTGCAACGTTTTCTCTGTATACTTTGACCTAGAAATGAGTTCCACCTTCACTTACAGTTTTCCCTTCTTTATCACAGGTATCACGCTTTTCTAGGGGGCAGTTGCGTTACTTCATTTCCCCTTCCTCTTGCTGTGAGCAAGGCTCACAAGATTCCTCTCTAATATTAATAGCATCAGTTGAAACTCCTAATACTGGGCAACCTGTGGGGAAATTCATCTGCCAAAGCAAGAGGATTTGAAACAAAGAAATGCTCTGTATCTGACACTGAGCTGTGACTGAAGTCTACAGAAGCCCTTCCTTCTGCAAGCGAGGCCCTTCAGATTAGGGAAGATAAATAATCCTTGCCTCTTTCAAGGCATATTGAATGCCCACAACATAAAAGGAAGCAAAATCAAGAGCTCCAGAAATAAGACTTTCAGTATGTTCCTACTAGGCAGCACAGAGTTATCAAGCAATAGTAGCAGTCCAGCCTCATGTGTACAATACACACTTAAATTGTAGTGTATGTCTTAGAGCCACAGAACCACACAGAGACAGCTACCTGCTTCTGCTTGGAGCAAACACTTCAGTGCTGTGTTTTCTTAAGTAGCCAAGAAATGCAGAATGCTCATCTTCTTACTATAAGAAGCTTACCTGGAATAGTTGGCATAGAACGACTGACAGAGCTCATCTGCTTGAGGACAGATGTCTTTTGAGGTGCCACTACATGCTCTGAGAGGTTGGTGTCACTCATGAACTCATATTTCCTTGACAGCTGTTTAATATAAAAATAAATAAATAAAAATAAAAGCCCTTAATGATGAACTGAGATATGCAAAACAAATATCTAGGCAAAATAACGTTTTCTGAAAAGCATATAAAATAAATAAATAAATAAATGAACGTGCCCAACCCTAGTTCTTTGTGGAATTTCTAGTTAGATTAATACTTCTCATTTGACATAGAAAAAACATTACTCTAAAAAAGGTAGCTAGAAGAGATTATGTAATCTGGAACTGTAGAATGGTGTTCCTACTATCTTTGGTATGCCATCAGCCAGCTCTGACTGTGTTTTGCAAAGTAAAATTAAGTTTTGAAAACATTTTTCATTATCAAATTAATGTAGTAGCAAGCTTGGCTGTTACAAGGCTTGTCACTATTCTGAAGCAAAAAAAAAATAAAAAATCCTGCAACGCTATACACAGTTAGGTGCATCTGTACTTAATTTAATCAAAGGGCAAAGATGCTACTTGGTTTTGTACACTACTGCTTCTCAAAACATGCCTGCACGCTTTCTGTCTCTCTTGTATGAGCATGAGACAACCACAATCCTCTACAAGTTTCACCACAATTCAAGGCTCGAAGACTAGGGACACATGGCAGGTTGCTGGATCTAGCTCGAAGTAATTCTTCCTTCATTTCTGAAAGTGTGTTTGCTTTATTGTAGCTTCTCTCTGTGTAACACGCATAAAAAATTTCAACTCAAATACTACTTGGAGCACTGCTCTTCCACGAGTAACTAAGGTCTGTGCACAGTGTTCAAAGATCAGTATTTTCTTCTGACATAGCTTTACATTTCTAGTACTGCCTGTTTTCAGTAGAGTATGTCACTGCTTTGTGGAAGCAAAAAATATGAAAAACTCCAACCTTCCTTGCCCCCTCACTATAGGATGAAGAAATTATGCATGTGTTTATATTGCATAAACAAACAATTAAGAACCTAAACCTGTTACATTATATTTATTTACTATGATTTGTGAACATATGGTTTGTCTTTTGAAACTAGTGACTACAGTCTGAACAAAATATGCTTGCTGAATAGGGAAGTTGTGGGCATATTTAATGCAGGGCATTTTTCCTGCTGTAGTGTGCTTCCCAGAAAATGTCCAGACAGACCAATAAACTAGTTCAGAGGCTTTTCCTGCTCCATTCAAAATTTTCTGAACTGTGAAATCACACAATTCTGCAATGAATCAAATGTTTTTCTGAACTTAAGAAATGGCAGGCTAACACACCCATTTGATAGTTTCTTTCTTCAACACACCTTCCCTTTATTCTTTTAGGGATCTTTGAAATCTTGGACCAAGAAAAAGAGAAAATACTTTATCAGGCATGAATTTAAGTGCTTGCCAGTTTCAAGTTCATATGCAAAGATAATGCAACATCTCTGGTAAGACTAGAACAGTTAGAAAAGCTATGACTTAAGATCCTCATCCTTTGAAATAATCTTAGCTTTTTATTCAATTCACTTTGCCTTTGATGATTCTGCCAAAAATTTTTGATCAAATGACTTGCACTCTTTTTCCATGTAATTCAGCAGTCTGGTAGTGCCTGACATTTTAATTTATGCAGGGCTTGCCTATCAAAAGTACATCTTTCAGATTTTATTATTTCTTTTTACACTTAAAGAAGAAAAGTCTCCTGAGGACTAAAGCATTAAAAAAAATAAAAATGCACTGTGTAAGTTATATAAGGCACTCAAGATGATCTACAAAGCAAGAGATGCCCATGCTTCCAAACTTCATTCTGGCACCATTTAAGGAACACTGTTTGCAATCTTGCAATTTTCTAACAGCTGCGTGTTCCGTAACAAGGTACAAAAAGTACAGGGCTCATCACTTTTGAAACAGCCCTGACTACAAGGAGCTGCCATTAAATGTCAGCACAGTGAATTGCCTCTCCACAGGAAAGCTACCTTAACCCTCCCAGTGTAGTACTCCATTTTAAGTTAAGCAATCTTCAGAATTGTGCAGCTTCAGTGCTGTGTTATCTGTCACCCTTAGCACATGGAAATGTTCTGATTTTTCCATTGATTTGTTCCCTTCTTAATATCCTGCAAATTTCATTCGTGGCAGGTCAGATCACTTCTGTATACTGGATATTTCATTTTTTTGATAGCTAGAGTTCTATGTGAAATATATATCTTTTGCTAAGTGAGGGATTAATGTCCTCTTTTTACGGATTATAAAATACAAGTCTAAATCAGTAACATACACATTTCATATCAGAGACAGAAATATCAGGTGCCGTCTTCTCATCAGCAAACACCACACTGCTTCTTTTTGTTCTTTTTTTGGACCTCCTCATCTTAACTTCAGGGTGAGGATTAATTTGTAGACCATTCTCCTCTGATTCTGCTTTTACTGGCTTTGGTAGCACTACTTCCAGATCAAAGCTGCAGGAGCAAAAGAAAAGAAAAAAAAGTTGCTAAATAATATTTTAAAAGCCACTGGTATTCTGACATCATTTCCCCATTTTCCATCCTCTTTTTTCTACAGTCTTTTGAACTTCTGATTCACCCTCAATTAATGCAGGTCATCCCTTTTGACTTTCAATGCAACTTTGCACACACTGGCAGAAAGTATATGATATGTTTCAGCTGGCAGCTGTAGCTGCTAATAAGATGCCTTCAGGAGATATTGCAATGTCTTAAAATATTGCAAAGATTGTAAAATACTAAGTGCAAATTTCTCTTTGAAGATGTGCGCATTAACTCAAGGACTCCTAAACTAAACAGGGTCAGAGCTCATATGGCAGCTTTATGTGGGGTTATGATGGTGCTGAAAGTGAGACATGCTATTTTGGATGTTGAACAGGAATAATACTATTTATACCCACATTTTAAATGCATCCTCCTATTTATTTCACCATATAGGACAGCAATGCACATACTTGCTGATAAAACAAGATCTCCCTCCTCCATTCCTCTAATATTTAGGGTTTAAATATTGGGCTACTCTTTATTTAAGAAAAAAGAAGTGGGAAATGGGTGATAGCTTTACTCCTTCTCTGCTAATGAAACTATCCTATTGCACATAGGGCTCGAATTATTTTACAACTTACAAATTGATAAAAAAAAGGTAGTATGGTAAATTTGCTGACCCGTCCTGGAAACTAATTAATATAATGAGAATTAACAATATGTGCATGATTTAGCTACTTAAATGTAGTTGTCTGGTTTCACAGGAGGTGCCCTGCTTTGTTAGGGACACGAGGTGGCAGACATGACAAATCATGTTTGTGCGCAACAGCCTTGCTGAGTGGAAGTTGAAGGGTAGGAAGAACACCTGGGGAATCTCATAACTTGTGATACTACACATCTTTATTAGAAACCTCACACCCTATGAGCATTTAAAATTTAATTAAGTAGTGTTAAACACTGAACTGGCAGTCAAATATGCAAGAAGATGGTGGTACCTTAAGCAGATACACTTCCAAGTTAGCATCATACACCTTTGGACTTTTTACTTTTTAAAAAACTACTACTCAAAAAGATCGAACAGATTTTTCAAAAATCTGAATCAAGCACTGCTCAGCAGGATTAATTTTATATCTGCTTTGTGAAAAAGGCTCTATGTGCCCAAAGGATAATTTATTAAGCAGTCAAAACAACTTGTAGATGAAAAACCTAAATGAACACACCTACAACTGTTCTCTCAAACTATAAAGCCTTTCTCCTAGAGCTGCAGTTAAGAAAGCATATTAGGCAAAGTATTTTGACAATGACAGGCTTTACTAAAAAGTTCTACCTCTTCACTTGTAAGCTTGCAAAGGCTTTCCTCTTCTTCTCCAGTTTTCACAAAAAGAAGATAGCAAGTTAAAAGCTGTATTGACTCAAAGAGGCAAAAAAAAATATTTGTGTTTTTCAAATTGTCATTTATAGAATCATAGAAGGGCTTGGGTTGGAAGGGACCTTAAAGATCATCTAGTTCCAACCCCCATTTAAGTTATAAAATATTTGTTTCCTTGAAAAGAAATGTCTTTTCTGAGTGAGAATCAAGTGTATTTTGTCTATTAAGGATGAAATAATATATCTTTAAAACCAGAGGAAATATTAGCCACAGTTAAATATCATTTTGGCATAGTCAGAAAAGACTGCTAGTGGGATTTATCCTTGAATGCTTTTTTAATTTTATGTTTCTTGTAAATCTTTCAAGTTTCATCCCATAAAATCGGTTTAAAAACAGGACTGAAAGAAAAATAGTATTACGTTTGTAACCAACCTTTCTGAAGCAATTTTATTTGGAGTACTGCAGTCTGAATTCATAGAAGTCAGTGAAATAACTGACAACTGACGATAGGATCTCAGCATTGATCTTGGACGTCCTACTCTCTTGTCATCAAAATCTGGCTGTAAAATAGAAAGGATAAACACATTTTATCAAACAGGTTTGTGTGAACTTTGTTCCATCCCTTTTCTCTAGGTTTTAAAGATAGCGCAGATGGGTTGCAAACATTTGGCATGATTGAAGTTACTTGCTACCATTAATTACTGTGATTATTTCCTCTCTCTGGATAAACTCTTACTCAGCCTAAAGACCTCTCAAATGCTATGATAAGTGAGTAGCTAAATAAACTACAATTGACGTAATTAACTTTGCGTCTGAAAAAAAAATTAAAGTGTCTGCTGATCTAATTCTGAACAGACCTACAGCACGTCTTTAGAGCACTTGCTTGGGCAAACAGCTTTAGTTAGTTCTTGCTTGAAGAACACTAATCATGCCAGAGCATACTCCACTGCCATGTACCATGAATTAAAGAACATTCAAAAGGAGTGCAACAGATACTGCACCTCTAGCGTTGCCCATAGGCCATCCAGAACACTTCAGAAAAAATCTCCCAGATTAAATTAAAAAAAAAGAAAAAGATTTGCTAGAATGTTGAAAATGGTGGGGAATGGAAGTAGAGATTTTAATAAAAGAAAGATTCACAAAGAAAGTGCATTCTCTACTCCTGCAAATTTTTAAATAGGTTGCTCTTTCCTAATTGCTGATCCCAAAAAGAGTGATGAAGGGTTCAAGCATTAAGCAAGATCACTAATTGTGGATTACAGCCTGTGTTCTTGGTGACATGAGACTGAAAATAACAAGAACATACAGAAAAAATATCTGCAATTCACATCATATAGGCGAGTGTCACAGCACAGTACCCATAATTTAGATTAGAAACTTGTTATTATTCTCCCCTTTAAAAGAATACATAAATTCCCTTATGAAATCATCAATGTTAAAGACAACACTAAAATAATTTCCAATGCAAATGGTGTCACAAAAAACAGCCAACAATATCCTTTTTGCAAGCCTGCACAAGCTCAGAGAGACTTTTATTCAAGAATTGTCTAAAGACTCTGTGAAGCTATCCTTCAATTCTCATATATTTCAGTTTGGTCTCAGCTAATATTTTTAGTTTTATATACATCATAGATTTTACTTCGCAACACAGCTCGAAGTGGCTAAACACAGGGAGACCAATTGCACATCAATGCTCTAAGCTTCTAACAAAAATGAAAAAGTAGAGAAACATGAGAATTTGCTTTTATAAGAATTTATATAAGAATTTACTTCCTTATAAGACAGAAAAGTATTGCATATTTAATAGAAATAATAAAATACGCCAAATCTTCCAAAGGAGGAATTCTTGATAAGTTAGAGAATTTATCAACTCTCTGACTATGAAACTCAGGTCCTATTACCTCCAGATTACAAGAAAACCCCCAAGCAACAAAAAATTTGTATGCACTTTTGTTTAGAAAAGATCAAGGTATGTATTAAGTAGAGAAAGCACAGGAGTAGGAAAAAAAAAAAAGTTAAAATGACAGCAATACCAATTCTCTTGCTCCATATTGTTTTTCCACTTTAACTTTTAAATGCTTGAAACATTCCTCCATTCGGTCATGGAAAGGACGAAGATTATCGGAAACTCTTCTTTCGTGAATTTTAATTCCAGCTCCAAGGAAAGGTATCTTGAAGAGATGAAAATAGAAAACAAGAGAGAATATTAAACTGGCTCTGACAACCCCTGTAACTGCATTTAAAATATCTGCTAAATCAACTACCAAACTGTTACTGTTATTGATGGATAGATTTGTCAGCTGATAATGAGATGATCAGGAGCAATGACATTCCACAGAAGTTTTTACCAGCAAAGAGGCAAACCAGTACTAGCTGAAAAGTGGGCTTGCTCAGTTATAGTGATTGTTTTTTCTCTCCTATGCATTTTTTGTTAATTGCTTAAGAGATAAACACACCACGTGAATTTTAAAAAAGCAAAACCCCATAGACTACCTGCTTATGAAGATGCATGCCACAGTTTACTAGAAATATGGTAAGGATGCAAAATATCCAACTGGACTCCAGGCAAGTCATTTCAAATTCTTCTCTTTTGAATGAAGGAGTAAGTGACTGGGTAAAATTTAAATCAATTTACTTGGGGCTTAAGCATATGATCACTTCTACAATTGCTACAGCAATTTAGCATGTTAATGAGTGGTTACTGAGAGATGACCTCTTCCTTTCTCTTTGAATTTACTCTACAGACTTCTTTTCCATTCCCCACACATCAAAAAAAAAAATCATTAAGATAATGCTTCAGTACAAAAAATGAACAACTCAAGCCATGAATAGGGGCAGTCATCACTAATCAAGCTGGCTTAGCTCCATTTTATCCCTGAGCTTTCCTTTTTTTCCAGGATGGGGTCAGTGAGAGGTCACCAAAGGGGTTAAGATCTCTGGCTCTTCCTACGAGATTTAAAAGAACAACTTACCAACTGCCTTGGAGGAAAATACATGACTAAAGACATTTAGAAAAAGGTATCTCTGTATCAGTTCATCAAATAACTCCTAGCACTTGAATTTCTTAAAAATCCTTCACCTTTGCCAGAAGGAATAGCTTTCTTACCAAACACAAAATAAAAATAAAATAAATTTACAATGAAGCAAATATGATACCAATACTACTTTTCTAGCACCTCTTCCCTACAATTCCTTTCTTTGCTTTTTTATATTGCTTCTCTTATATTTGCTATTGTATTAATGTAATAATATCAGTTAAAAACAAACAAAACAAAAGTTATCTTCAAAGATGATGGATAACACACTTCTACAGGCTGTTTAAATAATAGTAAGTGTAGTCACAAAGAGAAACGTTGTGGTGTTTCTCTTTAAAATATAAAGATGTTTCATTATTCTTCAGTCTTTGAAGATAATGATTTATGAGATTTGTGCAACAGACGTGGCTACCCTTTTCTAACTGCTTTACTACAGACTCTTAGCTATTTCCCAGTAATGCCTTTTAAAAAAAAAATCCACTGGGATTCTATACTTACTTTTTGTGTTCTGATCATATAAATACAATTAATATTGTATACATCACTCCCCATTGACCTTATCATATTTTTTGGTAGTTCAATTCAATACACATTTTAAAAACATAGTATTAAAGCAGATCTATTACAGACAGATCTGTTTATCCCCTTTAAAGGGATTTATGGGGACAGAACCAAATAACTATATTAGTTCTAATGCCACACTGGTCATTTCATAGTACTGCATCCACTGAGTACTTCTGATGGTCAGAAGGTGACAATATACAGAGTCAGTGTTGGGCAACAATACAGGAGAAAGCTGTTAAGGTTGGTGACTCAAAGAAATTTCCAAGCTGAGATGAATTAAAATGAGACAGGAAGAAACACCACAAAACAGAAAAACCCTTTCCATTAAAACTATTTGAAAGATTCATTTCTGAAAGAAGAATAAATGGTTAATTCTTGCTCATTTTGGTTCCTGAAAAATGAGGTAATGTACCTTTTTATTAAGATGGCATCAGATTAAACCAACAAGAAGGATTTTTTTAATGATTTTAGATAATACAAAGAAAGAGGTATGGAACATAGGTAATTCCAGATTTATTAATCTGTTGTGCCATACACTTCTGATAGCAAAATACCCGATCAACTCACATTATTTTGTTACGTGCCTCATGGAAGAGAGATCACTATATTATACCTTGATAGAGCAGTTGCTGTACACATTAATTTAAACAGTAAACAATTCTTCTTTCTCTTTTAAATCATCTACATTTCAGAAGACCTCATAGTTACAGATTTCTTCACAAAGTACAAATGTGCGAAAATTCAAGTCTCTCACAGTCATTTATTTTGCCATATACTGTTGCCACTAATTTCTGTTTGGACTAGATAATGCAAATAGAACTGATGTTTTCTGAGAGCAGGTTTTTCTACCCTGTTATCATAACAAATGTTTAGGACAATGAGAAGAGCCTTTTTTCCCTTGAATCTCAGAAAAAAAAAAATAGTTTTTTCCTGCTACTACCTCCTGTAGGTGCATTTTTCTCTTCAAGGACAAAAGGGCTCTGCAGAGGTTGGTTGGCTTATCACATGTACACTAAAAATAATACAAGAAACAACCTTGGTGCTGCTAGTATAGGCAGAATATTCCACTTTCCTCTGGAGTTATAGCTTAACAAATATTTACTAACGGTCTTCCATGCTGTGTGTCACATAAAAGATGTGTAGCATGGAGTCATGAACGGTCACTGAGTGAAAATAAGTCCTGTAAGCAACTAGCATTCCTTAAGATTCCTAATGCAAAACAAACAAACAAACTAATCCACAAACAAACAACAACAACAAACAACACAAAAGACACAGCCATCTCTAGGAAAGAGTTATTTACAAAGACAATTTATGATGTTTGCAAATGCTTGTTTCCCCAGCAGTTCACAAAGTCCTCATGACTTTAATCAAATACACACCTGACTTTGACATGCTGACCATTTTAACCATGAATGTAGCCCGCTACACACGGCTTTTCACACGGCTTTTGATAAACCATTCTAAATAGTAAGTTCTACCAAGTACTTTTCTGGCCTACTGCTTTCCCCAGGCCACATGTAAACATATGGGTAATTTCTCTGGTTCAGATGACATTTCAGATAACTCCTAAAGGACAGTATAATGATAATAACCCTCAGGAAATAAGATGTAATTTTGAAATTAAGCCATTTCTCCAGTTCAGGCACATATTTAAAAAAAAATAAAAATAAAGGACAGGATTGCTTAGATCCCCAAAAACACTTCAGCAATCACATGCTACAGCAGACAGTAAGGAATTGTGGTTAACGCTGTTTTGTCAGTGATCTTAGCAGGTTTGTAATGGAATACATGCTTCCTGTTAGGCACATCAAAACTGAATGAGTTTAAATCCTTTGTCCTTCTTAAGTGAAGTTATTCATAACTAAATAAGATAATAAATAGGAAATCCTTTTTCAACTATATATACTCTGAAAGAAAAGGAATGGCACAGGAAATTTCTAGCCAGAATATTATTTTTCTGTTCCTCCCCACTTTGGGGAAACTGAAAACAAACAAACAAGCAAGCAATAGAAAGTTTCCCCTGAGTATAGAAACAGTAAAAACAACACAATCATCTAAATGATGCAACAAGGGAACAGAAAAACAGAAAAAAAACATAAAAGCTGAGGAAGCCTCAGATAATGGCTGCCAGTAAAACGTTACCTGCCAAGCAATTAGATCTTTAAGTCTATTCAGCTTTTCTTGATCCTCTGGATGGTCTCTGATATATTCTTCTGTAAAGAAAGCCTTAGACAGAAAAAAATAATTCATTCCATCAGATAAAAAGACCAGTGATTGCTCCAATGACTACAGCGGGTGACCATAATATTGGTTATTAGATAAAGAAACATATCCATGCTACTTAGCCAGGTAATGACAGTGATAATTTCTTATATTAATTGAGAACTGGGATGTTCTTTTTTGTTAAGATTTTCAGTCTTTATCCAACATTTCTCAGCCTGAGACACTTAATATGAGAAACCAAATTTTTGTTTGTTTTGTAAGCTTGCACTGAGACTAAAAAGCATAAATTTGGAGTGCCACATTTTACATTAATACATTATCATTTTATTCAAGTGCCCTACACTAACATAAGCCAGTGTTAATACAATCAAGTATGAACTGTCATACATAAGCAGAGCTAGATATTGCATACATGTAGTCATTTGTCCGTGTGTTTACAGAAGTGGTACTTTAGGACTAACTCCGCATGTCATACTCCTCCAGAGCACATCATTTTTATTGCATATATATATTTGGTGTGTGTATACATACATACATATATGCCATCCACTCAGCAAACCTGCAGTCTGTTTGACATGCCAAGCCTGCTGAGCACAGTGCATACTTACAACCGGAAATTATAGGCAGAAATAATAAAACTCTACAGCTTTGGAGTAGCCTTACATTTAATTTCATCCTAGACCTTAGTAATTTAGAATGCAAACAAAATGAATATGAGTTTTTAAACATTTCTGACTTTTTCTTTCTTGTTTTTATATTATTATTATTTTTTTTTAAACCGAGGTGGCCTTAGGGACAAACTTGCTACAGTTCAGTTTCTCAAGACATTGGCAGAGCAGTTTTTATTTGTGTTCCCATTTTTAACAAAAATTGCTCTGCAGAAAGGCTGCAATTGCTGAGAAACACTGATAACAACATAATAGATAACCTACATCTAAATCCTACAGACCTACTATAGGATGAACTTGATTTATTTACTCCAGAGCAAACCTTTTGATGTCTGACAGTGTTTTTCATTAAAAAATGTAATAAAAACCCCATATATATATATTTATAAATTAAATATATATGAAATCCCTCATGACTTCTATTAATATTGAGCTTCAGTTACTCTCCCAATACCTTTATTGCATCTATGCTACTTTCTGATTTGAAAGACTACTGATCAGGTGTGATCAGGATATAAGGGTCTTTGTGGACTTGTGACCTTTGTATTCCCAGCCTAGCTTCCACTGCTACTTTGGACGAAAGCTTATCATGATCGAGTAGGATTAAGAAATAATACATCTGAATATAACCTTTACATTGACTTAAAAACTCCTACCTTCTCATACTTAGCAAAACCACCCATAACAGCTGGATCAACAATTCCATTCAGAAGCATAGAAAGTGGATTAATAGGAAGGTTCTCATCACTCTGGTATTGGTTAATCATCATCAAAATCTTTTCATTTGTCATGGACATGGTCTCAATAGCATTCTCCAAAGGACTAATTGTAGTCTATAAAGAAATAAAAGATGAAAAAAAATTTAGTAAATCTTTATTTAAAATAATAACTTGATCCAGATAAATTCAAATACACATTTAGACTTGTTAAATCATTTTTGAGAAAAAAAAATATATTTGTATACTTGAAGCTGAAAATCTTTCATTTTTAAGAATTCATTTTTTCTGTAGTTTCTGTAACTTGGATTTTAACTGTATTCCATGAATCTATTATACAAAGAAGCTTCAATTCAGATATTACTATTTGCTATGTCATTCTGACAGATGATTCAAATCATCTCCTATTGTTTATGCCATTTACGTTGTAAAAATTTTGTACACTTCAATGCATAGAAAGAGAACAAAGGCCTAATTCTCTTTATCTCAATGTCCTATGCTAGAATTTGCATTAAAGATATCTTAGCTATATTTATGTAATAATGATTCCTAGGTACTTAAATGCATCAGAAATCCAGCAATAGTGCTTGGTTTGATACCACCATTATCATATTCCATAATGAGATGTTAACGGTCTTTGTGCACATGGAAGCACACCCTCTCTGTAGTGTCTGTAGCTTGTGAAATGCTGCTTTACATGCAGGAGGTGTTGTGAAGAGGCAAACCCACAGAATGCACCAGCTGAAACCAGGGCAAGGAGTAGCAATCCGTCCTTGGGTGTATCTGTATGCCATTCCCTGTTCTGATGAGTTAGGCACATTATAGAACATGCAAATGAAATGCCTGAGTCTTGGTTCATTCAGTGGCTGATTTAAACTCAGAGAATGATGTTGCATCTATAATGCTACAAGACACAACCCAAGCAAATGATAAAGTCTTTTGATCCAAGCAGCTTCTTTGTAACATGCCATGACGTGTAATAACAAGAGGAAAAGAATAAAAGAGTATAATAGGAAAATTAAACTTTTCTTAAAAACAAAACAAAGAAACCCTAACACTCATACCCTTCAAACTAGAATGGGGGCATGAACCTCTGATGCTAAACATGATGGGGGTTCAAGACCAGATAACGCAAGAGCATGAAATAAAGATAGAAAGCTAAGAGTGTTTCAAAGAGAAGTTCTGAGGAGAAAAGGGAGATTGTGCCATGCAGCAGATCATTCTGCATGGAAATAGACAGAAACTGCATTGAAAAGTGCAGGTAAAAGAGTAGAGAGAAAATAAGGAAATTAGAAGGAGAAAAAGTTAGCTGGTTACGTTAAGTGAGAGAAGCAGGATTCTCTCTCTCTCTCTTTTTCTTTAGAGTTTATATATATGAACAACTTTCTTACAATTCATCAAAACTACAGCAAACCAAATTGAATAAATTCTCTTAGAATTTGGTTTTAAAACTATAAATCAGATGGAACATATATTGATCAATATTTAACCATCCCACTAGTAGAAAAATAAAACAAATGCTATCAGCTTATGTTTAAAAATAAGTAATGTTTACTTTGTGTGATAAACTTGATAACTATTCTGTAAATGAGGATTCACATATATACACATTTTACAGGTTCTTAGCATGCTAATACATACCTGTGACATGGAGACGACCTCAAACCATCGTAAAATTCCAGGAAGTTTGTATGCTGTAACAAATGATGTTCTCTCAATCCACATAGACTATTAAAAAAGATATAAAGGAGAAAATGATACTTCAGGATTTAAACTTTAATCTTTTCTGTCTTCTGAAATGTCAGAGTGAAGATGGAAAATGTATGCATATTTATTTTTGCATAAAAAGACTGCAAAAATGAATCCAGCACAGGTATTTGAACAAATCATTTTCTGATTTCAGGTAAGGTCATCTTCAGGCACTAAGCCTGCACAAAGCAGAGAAAATAGAAAATTACCCTTGAACCTTGAATTTAGTATCTATTCTTTTGCCATTATAGATTGAATGTCTGTGGCTAAATGACCAAACGACCTACTCTTACATTCTCTACCCAGATATTGTCTCCCTCTACTTTCAAAAAGTATTTCTGCAATTAAAAGCAGAAATTGCCCTATAACAACTTGCCAGCATTCTTACTCCCCACCCCTCCCTCTGAACAAGACTGCATGTTGGTATTTTAAAATGCCACTATTTCATTTGCCATACTGCTCCTTATTGTAGCGGTATCAGCTGATCTGATATCTTATACTTCAGCTGCCAGTAGTGAGAAGTGTAATAGTGAATGCAATGAAAACGTATTCCAACCATCCCAACTTCCACATATCTGAAGGAAGTCTGAATACTATTTACTGTCATTAACAATGGAGACATTCACTATTTAATTATTTGTAAAACAATTTCAAGGCCTACATATAAATGGTTTCAAACTCTCCAGTCTGGAAACAAAGCCAATGTGCATTATGAATCTTGATAATAAAGTGCAAAGGTGGGATGTCAGTGTAGATCTGGCATCTGAAACACATAATAGTAGATAAGAAGCTCCTTATGTGAAATCATAAGCATTATGATCAGCATGCATACAACTGATTTTTTTTTTTTTTTTTTTTTTATATTTTTGAAGTAATGGCTGTTCCCATTGAGGACAGCCTTAGCCATAAAGATCAGGTGGTATGGTTTTCATGACACAGACTAAAAAACATATGATTTTTTTTATATACTTGTAAAACTATAATAGAGAAACATACTACATTTTTTTACGCATGACACTGAAAAGTAATTTATGGTATTGCAGACCTCCTAGAATATTTGAACAATGAAGACTATTTCTCAACATTACAACATTATGTATGGGAATAAAAATGATATAGGCAGCATTCTAGTTTGTAAAGATTTCACAGGACTAATGAAAGCAGACAACATACACCACTTCCTGCCAAGCTGGGAGCTGACAAGCGTTGTAAACTACAAGAGGCAAACCATTTGATATTTACTTACATGTTATCTTACTTCATAATGAAAATCAGTACCTGAAAATGTTACTGCTTAATGCAAATGTATTGAACATACTTACACGATGCTTACTTGCAAGTGAAACAGTGATATACCACCAAGTACATAGGAATAGCGTTGAAACAAAGGAATCTGGTATTTAATCATTTTTGAACCAGATCTTAAAGTTAGGGCTTCTGTAATGAGTAATCTCAGACTAAGAGAAGATCTAGATCAGAATTCAGTCAGTCATATCTACCAGAAACGTGTCATTTGTTTACTTACAGCAAATTCATTTTCGGGGTCAACAGATCCTTTTCTGACAGGTCTTGAATAGTGGAACCGATGGACATTGTTGGACTTATAAAAACTGAAAGATTTTAAAAAGACTATTGTAAAATACAGAATTCATAAACTTATGTTTCACTGTGATAACAGGAGCCATTTCATCTCGAGTCAGTTGAGTTTTTAATTAAAAGGAAATTTAATGCTCAGAAAAACGAATGAACAAAAAAACACTTTACTGAAAATTCAGGAGACAACCACTTTGTCTTTATCTATAAACCAGGGTCAACACACTACTTTTTAACTGTTTCAACTTGTGACTGGGTGCAATTTCCAGGAATAAAAAATGTTAAAACTTCCAGATCAGTGTTAGACACTGTAGAAGAAGGTCTATAAAAGATTTTTACTTTCTTGTACTATTACTGTGGCACACTCACTGCTTTTTTGCTTTACAGTAGCACTTGGAAGGAGTGTATTTTTAAAAAATAATTGGGTGAATAGAGAAGATATACTCACTTGGACTGAAACACATGCTTTTTCAGCTATGTCCCATTTCAAGTCAGTTTAATCACTTCTAACATTTCTTCTAATAATGCAGAACAATAGCTATTCAATAAACTAAATATCTAAAGCCATAATAAATAATTTCTTGTGACAGATAAGAAAATGTATATAAACACTTGTAGAGGGAGAGATCAATATAAAGAAATCTATTGCAAATTCATGTTATGTTTTTTTCTATTTAGTTAATGAATCATCTCAATCACTGTGAGCATCCACTGGACTCATAACCACTCACTCTTCAGCACTGGCTACAGTTTTGGCTAAGTATTCTGTTGCCCACATAAAATAATCTCTCTCTGGTTTCTAGTTTTTACATTCTGTTTAAAGCAATGTCTAATAAAAGTTAATTTTGCAGAGCAAAAAAATCTCAGAAACGTCTTACAGTAAAGCCAAGACATGTTTTGGAAGTCTAAAGAAACAAATAAATGAAGGGACCCCAAACAGTTGAGTTATCCCACCTACTAAGACTGTCTTCATCAGTGAAGAAACGAGGGGAAAAAAAAAAAAAAGTAATAGTGGCAAAATAGTGCCATACCTAGCTAGATCATTTTATACAGTTCCATCTGAAAGGACAGATATTTTAAAGCTTTTTGATAGAACAAATGTATTGCCAGCAACTAACGTAACTAACAATTAAGTGCCCAATAAAGTACACTCATAAGAATAAATCTTTCCTCCAACATCAGATTAAATTCACAATTTGGCAGAATACTGCAGCTGAGATGAGCAATTACTAAATCTCCTATGTAACAAAAGACTGTACTCTATGTGGAGCACTTCCCTAAATAAATCCATAATGAGTTCAAAATGTGGCTGACACTACACTGAAATCTAGTCAAACAGGATATTTTTACAAGGCGTCTTCTGATTTTAAAATGAATTAATGTTGAAATTGGGACCACAGTTCATTTATTTATCTGACCTGTGTTTGCATCTGCTGTTTTTATTTTGGTGTGTGTGGGGGGAGGCAATTCATATTTTTCTACTCTAAACTTAGTGCAATTTCAGGAAAGGTTCTAAAAAGAAGGCTGCACACAAAGGTGAAAGTTGGTTTGAATCCAAGTGTGGAACAGTTATGAATTAATTAATCTCAGCTGATAAAAACCTTCTATCTTCAGACTCTTTTTGGGAAGCCATAATACAAATGTTATTAAAGATTTTAGTTTTTGGTTCTTGTTTTGTTTTTTTTTTTGTTTGTTTGTTTGTTTTTGGTCTAAGAGTGTAGGCATTGCAAAGCTTCCCTTTTATGAAAAAATGCAGGTGTATCAGATTATTTGGAGAACACTAAACTCAAGATGCCGGTTTCAGTTCAGAAGATATAATCATAGCTTGCATTTTCATGAAGCAATGAAAAGAATAGAAAGAAAATATGAGCTACCTTAAATGATAGTGCTTGTACTTTTTGTTATCCTTAATTTATAAGCTTACAAATATTCTCTTGAATTTTTCATTAACATGCTAGTGATCAGCAAAAGCTTTTGTTAACCATGTTTGCAAACATAAAAATCCATAGGTTTCTTCAATTACCCTACTAGGATTTGTCCTCTATTCTAACAGCTTTACTATGAAACTGCAAAAAATCACCAGGCAGAATGGACCAGGAGCCAAAAATCTCGTGTGCATCAGGTCAGCCAATATTCCAGTATGTGCTGTGTTTTAGCATTATCTATTAGAAGGAACCATCGTTTTTCACATGTAATCAAAATGCTTAATTAGGAGCATGAAACATGTTGAACCTATTCTGCATTGGGTTAGGAGTTAGAAAGAGTTAGGCAGTCAGTTCTCAGGAATACTTTGGACAATTCACTTCCCTTATTTCTCAACACAATCTTGATTGTGGTAACAGTGGAAACCATTTCACCACCAAGTGCTTTGCACTTGGCAAGATAAATCATAACAAGATTACATTGTACAAGAGCCTTCAACTCAAACATGCGCGTACTGCCCAGTAACCCCTAAAGACCCCCTCTTCACCACTTTTATCAGAAGCTCTGTTGAAAACTGGAGACCTTGGACCCAAAGCATGGATACCACCATACCTTGTAACCATGTGTTATTCCTTAAGTGGTAGTTGTTCTTTCATGAAATGCCTATAAATGCCTAGTCAATAAACTAAGACAAAAGAAGTTCTAAGACTCCTTGGCTAATGTCTGAGTTCACAAAATAACAGTTGTCAAATTAGGAGCATGGACTGACTTCCATTAGCTTATCTATTACAGAAATTCACTTACTTTATAATTTGGTCAGGTACTGCCTTATTTTTGAACCTAGGTTGCTCCTCTAGGACTGGTTGCACTGTAAAACACTGTATGTCTTAAATCGTAGATGTTAAGGTCATATTATTAACTATCAGTATGAAATACTAGTTGCTGTGAAAGGAAAAATACATTTCTTGATAAAAAACCTGTGGCTTTGGAGTTTCATTTGTGGAGCTTTCTTGGCCAAAAAGGGAAAAAATGCTAATAGTAACTAGCAAAAATTTACTGACATAAATTTTGAACTGGGCATTTTTATTTTTCACTGAGCTCAAACACCTATAGCTTAATTTATCACACTGACTCATTAATTAAATTTTAAAGCAAAGCCAACTTATAACATCAACATCATCTGTTAACAATTTCACTACTTAGCCTTAAGCATGAATAATGTCATGATGTTTAGCATTTTGTTTTTGAAATCTGTATGTGAGTAGCCCATCTACCTGGGAGTTGCTTTTTCTATGGAAGTGTTATGATTTAATCTGACTAATGCATTTGTAAATAAATATATCGTATATCTTACGTGTTTCAGTATATTTAAATTTCATGCTTTCCAGTTAGATTCTGTAACTTTTTCTCATTTAATATATCTCTTGATACTTGCAAATATAACTGAAAAATTTATACTTTAACAAAGGATAGAATAATATCCTCAAGATAAAAAAATATTTAAGAGACAAAAGAAATTTATGGAAATGTGGCTCTCAAACTTAATGTACCATTTTGGATGAGCCTGTAATACTCTCTTAGTTCAGTCTGAGTGTAAAAATAAAGTAGTATTACTTCTTCAGCAGGCTGCATGAGAACAAACTTAAAAGAATATATGAAACATTATAATATCACCTTGAAAATCTATAAAGGAAAATCAACAAGTGAAAAAAAGTTTCTGATATAATGAGGTGATCTCGTATCTGTTCAAGCAGTAATGCTTTAAACCAGAACATGAAGTAAAAAATGTGTGCAAGCAGCTGTTACAGTACTTATTAACAACAATAATAATTTCGGGCATTCTGGAAGGTGGTTAATGATTAGTATGCATCAATATTCCTAGGAAATTTCTGAGAGTGGCAAAAGACGTATTTTATGTTGCCAAGATATACATGTGATATCCAAGTACAGTGCCTGTCAGAACAATATTCTAGGATAAAATGAATTTAATATCAAGTCACAAAAGCTAGGAATGTGAGATAATAAGACAAGTTGCTGCATTAACCTTAGCCAATTTGAATGTTCATCTCTGTTTTTGCCACTCAGAGACAGTAAAGGTAAACCAGACATGAACTGAACAAAGAGTGAAAGAGACAAAACACCTTAGAATTGTGTAAGAAACAGGTGCTAACACCTTAGAAACAATCCATAAGAGACATGCAAGACATAAGTACAATTGCAAACTGTGCTGCCACTATAAGAACCTTTCGTCCCTACCAGGAAATTATTGCTGCACACAGCTAGAAACTCCTGCTAGAAACAGGTTTTCCCAACCCACTTTCATTCTCTAATCTCCCATGGGTTTAAGGATACATTGGCCAGGAGAGTTTTTCACATCCTCTCCAGGTGCTGAGGTGGTGTTCATCTTCTCTGCATTGGGAAACTGACTCATCAGCTGTGCCTGGAAGTCCTCTCTCCTCTCATATTCTTTCCCACGATAGATGAATACTTTGTTCTGCAAGGAATAAAAGGAATAAATACCAGATTCCTTGGGCTGTATGATGCTGAAGCAGAAGTTGCAGGTGCATCAATACAAAGATACCATAGAGGTAAGTAAAGTAATGGAATTCCTTTTCTTCTTGTCTCTCAAGTAAAGGAGTCTCTTGCTTTCAAATACATTCAAGTACATTCTAGGTTTCAAGTTTCACAATTTTTGAATAGTAATATTTAAGTTTGCTCTGCTTGCTCCTTCTGCTTGGTGTTATGGAATGCCCTCACTTACAGTAAAGTCTATCCTCAAATGTGCTCATTTGTGGTTCAGTTTGCTTCATTTAACAAAATACTTATATAAAACCAGAGCAAAAGGTGCAGGCTTCCTTTGGTGTAACGTTAGCACATTTTCACTATTTTTTTTTCAAATGCTTTCAAGGCATCTTTGGCCTTTAAGACTGGGAAAAAGGGGTCTTTCATTGCTTTTCAGGTATGAGAAAAGCTACCATATTCATTGTATTCATTCATTAGTATGTAAGAAAGATTTTTTTTTTCTTAGAAGAAAACATCAAATATTCAGGTTACTTTTACTTGCATTCAAGCAAAAATAAATCCAGGGCAAATATCCCCAGCGACTCATTTGCAATAGTATAGTATACCTATAATTTTAGAAGTAAATGAAAATAGGTTAAAAATAAAAAATGTATTCAGGTTTACCCTTAGAAATGTAGGGAATCCTTGGCCATAATATCCAACAGCAAAATAGTCTGGTTTAGGCCTCAGAATTTTCATGATGTTTTCATAGAACTTCGCTTGTTGAATCTAAAGGCAAAACCAACCACAACAATTACATCTAATGGTTTTTTCTTTTTATTTTTTACCCTCTACAATAGTATTATAGCTATCAGCTGATATGCAAGAGCAATCAATTATCAGTTGTTAAGCTACAGCAATAAACAGTTAATGTGCATAGGACACTGCTGTGCTACATTAAATATAATACCTAGCTAAATGAATATGGCTTCAATTTCAATTATTTAACCTGAAACAAGTGTACCCTTAATTTACTGGTGTGGAAAGAAAAAAAAGTTACTGAAGCCATACTTTGCATATTTTGTAAGTGTAACAGATAACATCAGTGAAATAATGCATTTGGAAAAACTCCATGTCTCAAATGTTTTCTGAGGTAAGCATCAACTTAAGCTTTTGCTCCATCATTGTGCTATGGTATTAATGATGTAAATATGAACAATGTCTTTCATAAAAAATGAAACATCATTTCATTTTACTGGTTTTATTTCCAGTGCTATACTGATGAGATGTGCAACACTGCAATTTAAATGGAACTGGCAAAAACATTATCACAAATGAAAAGGTAAAGACATAAACAATATTTAGTGGAAGAAAAAAAAGCTTTCTTTTCACTGTTCAAGAACATCATGTTTTGATTCCCATGGTTTTCTTGCAGAAAGATTCAGGGATGTCTACTGAATGAACCCTAAGCATATGGTAAAGATGGTGGAAGCGTGGAATCTTGAGGGTGAAAAAAAAAGAAGGTATGTGGGCTTGGGTTGTCTTTTTGGATTATTTCACTTAAATGTTCAACTACTTCTTCCATTAAATCTGCTTAAAAAAATAAATACCAAAACCTTTCTTCCTTTTAGCCTTTGGACCTAGTTGTAATTCCTTGTGATGTATTACTTCTCTTGTACCTGACTTGGACAGATTTCTTTCCTAAAATTTAAACAAAAAATCCAGGGAAAAATACAGCCAGGTGCTTTTTCTAACATAAAGTAGCACAAAGGCCTCAAAAGCCTGTCCCATCACTTTTATGTATCATCTTTTTGTTGCACAAAAAGAGAACATGCTCTTCTCCTTTATAGGAGTTTCAAAATACTACAATAAGTACAAAAATGTCCATGCAACTTCAGTAAATAGCCCTTTATGAATCTCTACCACTGGAATTTCAAAATACAGCAATGTAATACCTTGACAAATCAATTAAAAATCAGTGGTAGACTACAAGCTCATAAGCAGCTCTATCTTTCTGATAGCTCTAAACTACTAATTTTTGTGACTAAAATAATTTGAAGATCTGTATATAATCTTACCAGGTTTTGGCTTAGAAGCTCATAGTCAAAAACTTCCTTTTCATACTGCTCTGCAAGTTCTTTGCATAAAGATATGGCTTCTTCCCACATCTGCAACGTAACCACATATTCAAAAAGTAAATCCAATAATAACAAACAAGTCTTTAACACATCACTGTTTAGCTACAGTTCTATTGATTATTCTGTCTTTATATTGCAAGTCATTTATTAACTGCATATTTAGAATGGAACACCCAAGGCAATCATAAACTTTAGGAAAGCAGATTAATGTAGAGAATGAAAGTATTTTATGGTTCATTACAGGAAAGAATAAGTAAGCCTACTTTTTTTTCTTACAGTGAGGTTACCAAAAGTCACCTAAACTTTCAGATACAATAAACAACAATCATAAATCACTATGGTACATAATACATAGAATATACTCCAAGCACATGAGCAGTTTATGAGGGGACCGATACACACCTCTCTTTAAAACAAAGATTTCATTTTACAAGAAATTCTGAAACATACATACTCATAGGTAGCCTGGCATATGACAGCTCCCCTAGGCAGCTAAAAAATTACAAGGCTTACACTTAAATTACCACTTGCTTGGAGCAACAGCTTGTTTCTTTCCACACTACTTAATAGCTACCTCTGAAAATTACTGTAAAGAATTACAGAACTACATGGGAAGACCAGGACAGTTGCTTTCATCTGCTAAAGGTACTTCTGGAATGCAGCACAAAAATGGTCCTAAAGCAAACAGAAACTCCCTCTTCTTGAGGATATTTCTCAAATTCTGCAAATCTTCTATTTGGAATAAAGGAGACAAAACAGTTTTTCTGAGCCTAATTCTCTACTGATGTAAGGTTGCTGGTGGTCATATGCACTATGACCATTTTTACGTAGGGCTATGTGCCCCTAGGCGAGATAGTTCTGAGCCTGAGAGGTGCATTCAGGTGCTTGCAAACCTACTCCGCTGTATCTGAGGAGAACAGGAATGCTAGGTAGAATACAAATCACAAGGAATTGGTTATTCTGACACTGTGGATGGGGACCACTACAACACAGTTATTTCAGATGCCAGGGAAAAAAAAAAAAAAAAAAGAAATTGTGTTAAATGGTACTAAATTTTCTGCACGTTTTTGAAGCACTGAAAAACCTCTACCTGCTGAGTTAAAGGAGGGACTTTTGTGGGGGTGTTACAGTTCTATTTTGCAAGAAGCAGTAATGAATTGCCTACCCAATTCATACCCTTGATTACAGCTGAACAAGACATACTGACTGAAAGTCCTTACAGGTTCATAAGATTGGACTGTGCAGTGCTGCAGAATTTTTCCATGCTTTCTAATCCTTTGCTTTACGTGGTGGGGGTGGGGGACAGGTCACTGTTCTACCAGTGATTTTATTAACAGATTTCAGAGAAACTGAACTAAACTCAGGTGTTGAACATCAAACAGCTACATTTTAAGTTTGGGATGCAATAGACAGACTTCTCTGGAAAAAAAAAAAAAAAAAAAAAAAACTGTCTGTTTTTTTGAGGGGGAGATAATGACTGAATAGTTTAGAAATGCAACCTGTGTAGTCCATATTCTTTCCCTATTAATGGAAAGTACATTCAACATTTATTATTACTGCCTGACAGCGGCACTGTCAGGAACACTGACCTCTTTCTTTGTAAACATGGTTATTGAAAGAACACGTTCATATTGAACAGATGTACCATGTGAATAAGCCTTCAGGACACGATTTTTACTTGACCCACATTTCAGAAAGGATTTCATATGCAATAATGAAACAAACATTTTCTTCAGAGAATATTCATTAAATGTTACAACACAAAATAATACATCAAGAAGAAATTTGTGGTGTGAAAGAACTCTACAGCTCTACCTTTCCTTTGTCAAAGTATTCTATGATCTTCTCATACAAATTCTCCTTCAAGTGTCGATAGGTCTGTGAACACTGGAACTCTGTTGACATGACTTGGGGTGCACACTGTTCATCTGACCACTGAAGATAAAAACACATTAAAAACAAACAAACAAACAAAAACAAATGAAAACAAACAAAAAACACACAGATTTTGGAATTCAACATCTTTCCCCTCAAACCTTCACCAAATCTGGGATACTACAAGTGTTTTTTTTTTCCCCAGTCTTTATTTTTTATTTTTTTTTACCCTTCCACAAAGATACTGGGAAAGGCACTGGGAACATTTTCAGCACCTCTTCAAAAATGCTAATAAACAAGACTATACATAACATTTTTAAAACCATGTTCCTCTCCACTCCCCATCCCAATGAGCTGAATAAAAAACTAAGGGAGCAAGTTGGTTCATTTTATTTAAGTAATGTCATCTTGACTGAATTTTTTTTTTTTGAGTTTTGTATAAAATATATACACATCATCTTTCTCTACACCAATACATTATATATACACCTTATATTTTTGCATGATCAGAAAAGCCAAAAAGAAGTTTAATCAAAACAGTACTGTGGAAAGCAAAATTTAGATAGTTCTGCACAAAAAGAAATTCCACAAGAAATCTTAAATTTTTGTTCAAAAAACTTTAAATTTTGAATTTTCCCTTGAAATGGAAATGCTTCTTACTGATCATCTCTACTGAAAACAGCAGTTACAATGAGAATAAATATTAGCTGTAGAGAAAATAATTAGCAGCTATGAAAGAAAGGAGGCATAATTTGTCACTGTGGTACATACTATTTAAAATTGAAAGTCAGGTGTCCCCCTGTGATAACTTGAAAAAGTGTTTAATTTTTATAATTGCTATATTTGGGACAGCAAGAAAGTAGTAAAATGAAAGACACAAGGAAGCTAAATAGCTTCAGAACTTGCACACACTCTTTTCACTTTGAAAAAATATTTTTGCCATATTTAGTTTTACCAACATATGACATCAAATCATTTATTGAAAGTAAAATTTCAACAATTAACATTATTATTTTTTTTAACCTATGACAGTATTTGCAAGTAGAAACTTGAACACTCCTGAGGAAAGTAACTAATATGCAGTGTATTAGAAATTAAGACACTTTCTTATTTGTGAATTTGAAAAATGCAAAAGCTTAGTTATATATTGAGTTGAGGAAAATCTAACCTTCAAGAGCCATGTATGGAGTAGAAGGGTATAGGCAGCTTCTGTGTAATTCTCACAGTCTAAATGAAGATCTCGTAATTTATACAAATATCTGTTAGAGGAGAGAAAAAGAGTTAGTCTAGATCCTAACCTGACTTGAATTCTAAGTATCGAAAATATTCTAGATAAACTCTAGATAATGTAAACCTGAAAGATGTCATGCAGTCACTACCCAAAGGGTCCTCAGGAGCGCTCTGAGAGAGGCTAATGTCTGCACGTTTTTTCAGACTTTTATTTGTCCTCCTTGTATACTGAAACATTGTGCAAAAAAAGGAGGGGGAAAGAGCTAACCTCCCTGTGTGAACTGTTGCTAACTCCACTTCTAGGAGGAAGAAGTGCTTCAACTTGAGGTCTAAGTCAGACCTCTGTGCCCATTATTTCTGGACTGTTATTGTTAGTTTTGGACTCCTCTCTACAAAAGGGCTGTTGAATTGCTCAAGCGTGTGTATAAAAGTGCAAGAGACTGGTGAAGGGACTAGAAAACAAGACTTAAGAGGAGCAGCTGAGGGAACTGGGGTTGTTTAGTCTGGACAAAAGGAGGCTGAGGGAACACCTCATTGCTCTCTACAACCACCTGAAAGGAAGGTGTTGGTCTCTTTTCTGAGATGACAAGTGATAGGACATGAGGCAATGTTGCCTCAAGCTGTGACAGGGAAGGTTTAGACTGGGTATCAGGAAGAATTTCTTCACAGAAACGGTGATCAGTCATTGGGAAAGGCCACCCAGGGGAGTGGTGGAGACCCCATCCCTGGGGGTATTTAAGTGATGCCTGGATGTGGCACTAAGGGACATAGTTTAGTGATGGGAATTGGTATGTCAGGTTCATGGTTGGGTTTGATGATCTTCAAGGTCTTTTCCAACCTAGATGATTCTATGATTCAATAATAAAAAGAGCTGCCTTTCACTGTAGCAGTTTTTGATTGCATATAAATACATTGCATGTAAATAGATGCAAGAGTAAAAGTTAAAAAATGATAAAGGAGAAAAAAGGAAAATACAGGTCGAGAAAGATAAAGCAGGTCCCTGTACAACTTGGCAAGGTGTTAGGGGCAGAATATCCGTTTTATATTGCCAGTGTTCTTCTTGATCTCTACAGCAGCATTGCTGCTATCATCCCAACCAATGCCTACCATAGGACTTAAGTCACACCTCTTCCACCAGCCAGAGAGAGAGAAAAAAAAAAAAAACACCTTCCATACTCTTTCACACAACAGAGGTTTTGACACAGAAACTGTCATACCTTGTTGAAGCAATACAAGGTGTTACTATTCCCAGTTGTCGATGCTACTTAAAATGTGCCCCCCTCAGCAATGTCCCATAGGCAGCATTGTTTTGTTCCCATCCACTCCAATTCATAGCTCCACACTTAGCTGTGGAGCACCTTTAGTGCTCATCTCAGCTAGGATCCTGGTCTTTGCACTACAGTAGCTAAGGTGGAGGAGATTCTGCAGATTTTGTATAATGAACAGAGAGGCAGGAAACTGAGCACTTCAACAGCAAGATTTGCCGTACCTCATGCGCAAAGCCCTTGGGGACAGTAAGAGGCTATGTCATGCAAAAAATAATTTGCCAGTATAGAAGAAAATGTTTTACCAGTAATTCTGCATTACATGTGGTGTTGCATATTTAAAGAGACTTGGCAGACTGCAGAATTCTAGAGAACTTGTTTTTTCATGCCATTCTAAACGTATGATACACCCTCCATCAAACCTCAGGTCTAACTACATTTTCTTTATTTAAAGCAATAGACAATGAATGTTGAGTGATTTGGATCAGCTAGAAGTTCATGCTTGGGGAAAAAATGCTGCCAATGAATACATTTAATGAACACCAAATTGCTGAGTGCTAGACAAAAAATAGATTAAAAATATAAATGAAACCAGGGCTACAACAGAGTCATTGTGGATAGTAAACTACCATTAAGTAACAGAAATTCAAGTACAGTGATAAAAGAATAATAATAATATATAATAATAAGATAATATATAAGAGAACATTATTGCCATCTTCAAAGCAGACCAAACAGAGCAGCCACCATACCTGATATACATCCCTTCACGGTTAATGTCCTTGTAGAAGTTCTAGAGACACAAACATTTAAAATTTATTTCCTAATCTCTTTTATTAAAACACAAGATACAAATATTTTGCTGAGGTTTTGCTTTTCTTGCTAATAGTAGAGTGCAAGACACACATTACATACAAAGTATCTTAAGCTTAAACCTGGCACTACTGTTGCTTCAATTAATACTTTAATTAGTTATTAGTACTTGTTTTTATTACAAATTAATAATATATGTATACTTCTTCCAGTTCATTTATCATCAGTGAATGTTTTTCTGTTGGAGAAGAAGATAATATCGTTATCCAAAAGCATTAACGTAACAAACTACATGCTCTGGCTACACTTGGTGGCCAGCTGGTATTTATTGATGGTATTTATTGATGTTTATGCAAGCAACATTATTGTGCAATGTCTCTAAATGGGTTCATTACAGGTGTAAGTCCGTTTTTATCAGCATAACACTTTAACATGTATTTGAGGTGCTTGGCTGTGTAAAATGTATCACAAGGATCGCCTCCTTAATAATTGCAGAAATTTATACCACCTTGCACAGTGATTATTAAGGAACTGTGAGTATGTGCATGTAAATATGCATCATGTTCTCTTTTCCACCTTTAAAGCTGATAAATGTTCATTTTCTGTTTAGAGTAAACTTCCTGGTGGAGGAATATCTGTATGTGACGTTCTCACTATGAAATAGTAACAGAACAAAAGATGGGGTGGCCTACAACTAGATAAGAGACTTAAATATCTTCAGCACCTTACTGCAGGTGTATCTTGCATGCTTCTTCCTCAGATTTAAAAAACAGAACTGCTGAGCTGCTAAAGCAGTAAGCAGGTTAGTTCCTTGTGCAAAACTTTACTTTGCAAATACCCACTGTTACACTAAGCCTATCAACAGGTAAAGGTGTGTAAGTAGTGAACTTCATTATTTATTCACAGAATAAAAGTGGATAAAACATGCAAAATTGAAGAACTGAATGGATGTTGCATGTTTATGCATATATCCATGCAAATGGATAAAACAAGTTTGAATCATTATTTGAGCACTGTAGACCAGTCCCTTCTCCAGGAAGATTTGCTTTCATCTTTGGTGACTGGATTATGAAATTCTCATACAAGAATTACAAGAGAGAACATACCAGCAAGTTTACAGTGCAGCTCATGCGATTATCCTTGCTTTCATCATTCATCACAGTTCGGTAATCCAGCAGCTTCTCCAGGAGACCTTTAACTAGGTTGACAAAGCTTTCAACCAAGTTAAAAATGCCAGGATACTGACTTGCACACTCTGTAAGACTGCAAACACAAACAAAATGATTTTAGAGTACTGTCAAATCAGCAATCCATCAGCTGAAACTATGTTTGGACCTGAAGGCAAACATAGTATTAGAGCTACAGCAACTACAGACTGCATTGTAAATTCCCTTTGTGGGCTGATAATTTAGGCATCCAGAGACATACAAGATGATATATATGTATTCATTTTTCCTGTCCAACAATCACCGCAAATTCAAGGCAATACCCACAATTCCAGAATCAAGTAACATTGCACCTGTGGTATAACATGAATTCAGTTCTCTTCAGTGCCATGCTATGGAAATAAACATTAGACTTCACTTTCCTTGGTTACCATGCACAATAAAATACAATCATTTTTTCCTTCTCTTGGTATGGTTATGTGTCAGTAGAAAGTTCGAATCAACAAATTTTAAGTCTAAAAAGACATTCACTAACAAGACTTCATCAAAGCAAATTGCCTTTTAGAAACAAGCAAAAGCAAACAATCTTTCTGTGGGTTCAGAAATGCAGTTAGTCACCTTTCGATAAAAAATACAGAAAAGTCAGTTTTATACATTATCAGCAGATTCCTACTTACATTAACAAAATATTAGCATATGCTGTTCCTATAAAGTACTGGACTGATTTAAGAGTATATATAATTAAAAGTGTAGCTATTGACCTATATGTGTGTGTGTATATATTTTATGTATGTGTATATGTATTTATATATGCGCAAAAGTAATTACTTGTATATCAGGCAAATACAATTAATAACATCAAAATCACCATGCAGCTTGTAGAAAAATGGTACGAACAAGATAGCAATTGCAAAACCCACCCTGAAACTATTCTGTGTGCTGTTTCAAGGGTATACTATCCATAATTCCTGGCCTCTTAGTTTTTTCTCAATTTGTACGCAAATTCACTTAATAATTTATGATTAATTTTTAAAGAAATACTCTGTTAGTTTTTAACTTTCATTATAAAGTTTTTAGTTTTAATTAATCACAAAAATAAGTTTCTACTCCTCAGAATCACATTAACTTTCTTCAGAAACTACATATTCATAATACCTTTGACTGCAAAGAAACCCTCCAAGCTTGGGCCTAGACTGGGGTCTCAGCAAAGTACCCGGTCTCAAAGTTCTCACTCAGAATAAAAACACAACTAATGTTTATTCCTTTCCAAAGGAAAGGTCCAAAGGTTGAAAACAGAGTTATTTTCCCAAAACAGAGTGTGTGTACCTGTGCCTGAAAGAACATTTATATTGTACAAGATGTGAAAGACAAAGGCTAACAGCCTGAAGCAATAACTGAAATAATTAAATTACTGAAACGTGGCTTTTGATATTAAACATACAGCAAACTTAACTGTGTTTAACTGGATGTTAAATATTAAAGGATCTGAAGACTTGACAACCAATAAAATAGGCTGGAGCATGTTAAATTATATTTGTGGAAAAGAAAGTAAGAAGGCCTCAGATTTATAGAGAAGACTGGAATACTACACAGAATGAATTGTTTTATATATGTACATATCAGAAACGGGATAAAATGCTAACAAGGGCAAGTACAGTCACCTACATTAGTAACTAAAACAAGTCAGGATTCATTATCTGAGCCCGAGGAGAAGAGGTTCAGCACAACTTGCATTCATATAGCTTGATTCTCCTCCATTTCCTGCAATGGGTTAGCCTTGTCTACTCTGCTAATTAACAACGCCTTCTCATCTGTTCCATATTATGCCAACTCTTCCATGCTGTTGTCTGAGACAGCGTTCATTAGCAGAGGACATAATTCTGTCATTATGCATGCTAGAATTTAGAACTATGTACAACAGCAAGGATTGCTGTTTAGATTTCTGCTGACCCTGTTTAATTTAATAGGCATTGGCAAGTTTGCAGCAACCAACTAGTGTGGGTAAGTGCTGGTTGCACAGGTAAGCACCAGAATACAGCTATTGGCTCACCTAAATATCTGCATTTAGGTGACAACTGGAATTGTGCACAGTTACAGGAAATTAGCTGATGAAAATAAGACCAAAGGAAAAAATCTGGAGCACAATTTAACTGGGTCTCTATTCAGTCGGGATAGGCAGATGGGGACAGAGGGCTGAAGAAAGTGTGAAGGAAGGAAAATTAAAATGACTGGAGATAACAGGGTCCTACAGCAGACAGGTCACCAGCCTCTGTTTCAACTATCCCTCTACATACATCATTAGAGAACTTCAAGGATGAAACAAAAAATCTGAAGATAATATGGAGTGGCATCTTTAGAGTTGGAAATCTTTAAGTGTCTTGATGTATTGTAGAGTGTAAAAGAGTACAGTGAAAAAAAATGCCAGAAAAATTGTTAAAAGTTAAGTCAAAGGGAAAGAAAGGTACGCTGGAAAACCAGGAAGATGTTATGTAGTATATCTGATGAGACTAATCAACTGCATTGCTGCAAGATGAGGTTTATCTAGACAGGTACCAGTTCTCTAGAAAAATAATTGAAAGCAAGAGTAAGCTGAAAAGATTGCAAACAATGTTACACAGCTCAGAAAAAGGATCTAATTGTCAAATGTGTCTTATACATGAGACATGAAGGAATATTTTTCTCTTAGCATTTCTAACATCTCAGTTTGAATACCTTCTCCAGCTTTAAGGTAGTGTAGTATTTCAAAACAGCTGTAAAGATTGTAGGAATGTGCAGACAACATGGCATACGATACATTGAAATATTGGGGCTGTTAACCCTAAAGAGAAGAGTAAAGGAAACTCAACAGCAACCTTCCATTCTTTTAAAGTCTTCTATGAAGAAAAACAGAATAAATGATTCGTTATGTGGGTAAAACAAGAAATAACTGGCTTAAACTGAGGCAAGGAAGATTTAGTATAGATGTTCGGAAGAAAACTTACTAGCAGCAAGGAAACGTAAGCACTGCAATAAATGCCCACTGTGTCTACTGAATTCCCAGTATTAGAGATGATGAATTGTACTGACAGTTTAGGCAGGCAGCATAGTTCAGCCTTCGCGGCAGTGCAACTGAGAAAACTATCTACTTTCAGGCCTCTTCTAGGTCATACCAAGAGCTAGTCTGAACATCTCCTAAGACTGGCAGCCAAACATTAAACATTCAAAAAATGAAACAACTGTTTATTGCTCTCAGTTTACATAGTCATTGCATAATAGGAAGTGAAAACGACATTTTTAAAACTTCATCTTTCCCTGCTAACATAAGTTTCAATGAAGTTTTCTGTAGCTTAAAAAAGTGTTAGTACTGTTTTCAAGACTGCCTCTCTATACTTTACCAGTCTCATCATAGGAGGGAAGCTAAACTAACGAGTATTTAAATGGTGTTTGACTCAAATGATGTTTGATTTAAATGGGGATTCTAATTAGAATATAATTAAATATGATTTACATAGCATTTACACATTAATTGCTCATGTAATAGAGTATTCTTTACATGATTATGTTTTCCTTAAAAACAGATTTTTTCTGTTGTGGCATACACAGGAACTTCATGCTTCACATGAACTGGAATGCAATTTGCAAAGACTGCTACACCCCCACACAAAAATACAATACATACAAAGTAGCAGGCTGTGAGAGAGCATCAAAACCACACAGTCAATGCTACAAAGCCTATGTCTAGTTTCTGATATAGCAAAAGTGCTATAGCTTTTTTAAACTTAATAACTAGTTAGGTCATTGGTGCTTGAAAAAGTGTGTGAGGAGTTACATTTTTCTCACTGCTACAGTCTGTGAGTCACAAAGCCAGGAACAAAGTCTCAGAGGTAGGCACAAAGGTACCACCACTGTCCAGCAAATTGCACATGCCTCTGCCTCTAATGAAGACACAGCTACAATGTGTGAGAATAAAAACGTAGACGGCCAAGACGGTGAGGAGGTGCTATATCAGCTTTTAGAACTTCAAAACATTTTTATTAAATCATATCCCTTCACAATATCTAGACTTTGAGAAAGCAAGACAGGCTGTTCAAAATGCTCTTTTCTTATTAGTATGACATAAAAGCAAGGAAGGCTACAATCAAAAATGGGGAAAGTAAAAAGTTTGTATTATCTTTGCTTTGAAGTTGGGTAGAGAAAATAAAGTTAAGTATAATTTCTTCATAACGTAGGTGGAACACAAAATACTGAAAAACAATTATGCAAACAGTTTCAATGGGTAAAACTACAATTCAAACCAGGTTTACTGAAACAGTATGCTGTTTCTAGTCCCTTGATGAAAAAAACTTCTTATATTTGACTTTATTATAAAGAAATTCACCAATTTGAGAAAAAGGAACAATAAGATAACACATCCTGAAGACATTCGCTGTCATCCACTACTTACATTGACTCAAACAACTGCATGTAGTGTTCATCTCCACGTCCTCCTTCCACCTCATGGTCCAACTTCAAAATGATTTCATTTTCAAACTAAGAAAAAAAAAAAAATCAAAACTGAGCAAGTATCTGGAGATGAAACATTGCAAAATGGTATCAGAAGAATATATTTGTGTAGCTATATCAGATATCTGGAAACTAATGCTAACTTGCAAAGCTGTTGTTACAAGTCTGTATTCAAATTGTCAGTGCTGATGGCTTGGCACCTCTTCAGTTGCCATTAACTCCAACAAAATCTCTGGAGAATTTCTAGGTCAGCAATAATCCATTACCTCTTAAACAAACAGAAGTACATGTCAGATTATATTTCAACCCAGCACTTTGCAGGATCACACTTGAATTACCTAGACTTAAAAATGTCATTGTGTCGTTGCAATATGAATATAAAATTATGATTTGTTACTTCAAAGCACTTGCAATATGTTACACACAGGAAATTGCCTTATCATTTTGAAAGGGTTAATCCAATCGAACATGTTCAGAAGATATTTGTAATTAGTTTTTCTGGCCTTTACCATATTTTATGCAGACTGCATTCAAGTCCAGGTAATGAAAACCATGGAAACTACAATAAATTCATATAGTTTGTGTGTTTGTTTTTTTCCCTCTCCAAGTACGTTACTAAAACACTAGGATGTACATGCTCAAAAATGTTATTAAAAAGTTATTTATGTATCATACTTGCAACAGAGATACAAAAATGATTTATTTAATTATTTATTACATATAAAATGAAAAATACTAAGGTATTATTTGTTTATTTATTTAAAGTAATTGATGTCAATTGTCAATGTACTGGGAGATGGTTTCAAGAAAAATATACCCCCATTAATACACTCTGGTGTAGACCCGTGAATTTTGGACCAAATTACTGGGTGTACTGGCCTACTGGTATCCTTCAGACATGATCTAAAACAATTCAGAAAAACATGAAGTGCTCCAAAGAACTGATTTTAAAATAACATGTTAACTGTGGAAAACAGAAGACTAATTAAAAGTGATGTAATATAGAAATACTACATGGCAGAAGATAATTTAGTTCAATAAGCTTAGCAGAAAAAAATACTAACATGGAAGTGTTGCAGGCTTTAACTCATTTAAAATAATGATAACAAAAAACACTAAAAGGCAGTCAGTCCATTTGCATAATTTCTCCCAAGCTTCAAATATTGTCCTGTAAAGAAACTGATATATTTTTGCACCTGCAGGCTGGAAACCCAGCACAAATACTAAGTACATCACCAAAGGAAATCCCCTTCAAGGCAGAATCAATTCTATTAACCAAACTCCAACTGGCTCTAACTACAAAGGGAATACTTTTTAAACTCTCTGGTTACCTAAGTCGGTTTGACCTTGTTCTGTGCTTAGCCTTCACTGAATACCTTCATTGTTTCTAAGCCACTTTTCTGACTTTTCTTTGACTCTTCATTCTTTGACATCTTTTTGGCTTGTTATATTAAAGCCTGAGAATTTATAAAAGCATTCCAAGATTCATCACCTTGATTCATAGGCTGTACTTTCAGCACTGCTGAAAGTCTGCATATACCAATTCACTACACTGCCATTTCATTTGGGTATGCCCTCTGAAAGGAAGTGCAATAGATGAATCTCAAAGTCTTACTGCAGCTAAGTCATTCCTTGTTCTTAGCCAACTAATTGTATGTTCAGGTATATGAGAAATCAACTTGATATAGATTTGTAAAGAAATTGCACAATTAGAGAATTACAAATTTATAATGTCTTTGAAACACTCCTAAAAACTTTTCTGATGTGGCTTTGAATGCCCTCTTGACACAGTCACCACGTCTCATTCCATGTCCCCATATTTTAACTGAAATTTTTGAATATCATATGAATAGATTACTTAGATCTGGCAAATATTATATTCATTTTTTGTTTCTAATATTTTTTGTAGGTATTATACATTTTGCATTGTTAAATGCAAAATGTGTTAAGGCAACAGAAAGGAAGACTGCTCATTTATGTTGTCTGTTCTATTGCCCTATGAGTCAACTAGAGATAAAAAAAACAGATAGCTAGTGCTCTGAGAGTAAGCAAGCAAGCTCAGATGTGAAATTTCTTCTAAAGATGTAGCACAAGAAAGACAAGAGTGAGGGAAGGATGCAGAAGAGCACAGATTAGAAGACATTTGAGAGAAGCCATGAGCTCATTTGAAGCAGAAAGCACATCTAAAAAAGACATCTCTGGTACTAATGAAATTTTTGCGTTCTAGTAAAACTTAGCCTCAGATATAAGAAGCCTTTGGTGTCCTTTCACATAGCATTTTCAAGAAAAATGGGAAAGATCTACCACAAAGTTCTAGACAAGACATTAACCCATCAAGAAGCACAGAAAAACAAACAGACAAACAAAAAATTACAAAATTAGAGCTATATTGAAATCAATCTCTGTTGCTCTATGTAGATAAAGTGATAAAAAAGCATTGTGTCAGAGAATTCACTACTGTGCTGACACAGAAAATTATTCAAGAACAAGATTTTTGGCATATAAATAATTCTGTTTTGTCCCAGTATTTCAGTGTAATTGAGAGCTTTGACAGATGAGGATCCAGATCATCCCTTAAGAGAACTGCGACCTTTCATGGTAGAGAGAAATCCTATAGAGTTTTACATGTGATGCTATCAGATGACAACAATGCTAGATATTTTCCCTCACTTAAATATATCATCATCAAAACATTCAATTCTTGCCAAAGTAGTTAAGCCCAAGGCTTAGCAATCATGATGGCCAAGTATTCCCATTTTTTTTTTCTCCATAATATTATGTATCCTTCATTTTTGTCCTGAGATTCGGTTGAATGGGACCAGCTAATAGCAAAGATCATTTATTCCAGAAAATAATCCAATCAAGTGATTTTGCCCTTAAAATCCAGGTGTAAGAAAATGTTAAAATAACACCTTAAAAAAAGAAAGACTTATAAGCTACATAATATGTAAAAATCTCTACTGGAACATCCTTAGAATTGCCCCTGAGGGCAACATAAGAAAATGCACTCTATTCACATTTATTTTTAAGCTAATGAAAAAATATTACATGCTCACTACCTATTTACTGTAAAAATTTCTCAGGTTTCCCTTCCTCACAGCAATGAATATAATCCCATACTGAGACAGTAGAACTAGCAGGATTACTCAACCTGTATTCACCAAAATGACAGCAAGAAGCCATGCATCCAGCTTGAAATCTGCTGGGTCATCCTGATTCTGTAAACTGCTGTGGGGACAGAAGACTGGTTGTTGCTTCTCTCAAGGAGCTTTGAAAGAATGTCTTGAGTGGCCTGACTTCTACATTCATCACACAAAAAGCAAAAAATGAAGAGCAGAAAATTAGGCTACACTCCTTTTTCGCTAAGGGGAGTGTGGGGGAAGGAGCAATTTCAACCACTACATATTTATCAGACCAAAGAAAACCAACAAAGTCACAGCTGTAAACATGTGAATCCAAAATTGTGCATACAGTACCTAATGCAGCACCTGATAGACGTGCTTTAAATAGAAATATTTGAACACTTCACAAGGAGTTGATGTGATACACAAGAACTTGGATACATGCTGTGTAGTACATGCTATACAATGCCACTGACAGACAACTTTGCCAACTCAGCACCACATGTAGCATATTTTGAGATGACTGAGTACAAAAGTAATGTTCATGAAAATATGAATATCATCATTTAAAATGCACTGTTTTATGAAATAGTTAAAATAGCGTGGAAGTCTGAATGAAGGAAGTAGAGGAAGGGGAGAACTGAGAATATAGGTTTCTATTTTTTATCAGTGAGATGCTTACATATAAAAAAGGTCATTGCTGAACGTGAATGTATGCAAACATGCATACTACGCATATGAGAAATGTTAATAGCAGTATAGGACTAACTCCAGTAGAACTGAGCACCACAATTTCACCATCCAATATTTCAACAAAAGTTGGCAGCAAATATTTAATCTCTGTGACATACTGAAAAGGAGACAATGTTTCCCAAAATAGTTAATGACTTCAGATCTCAGAGACTTAAGAATTACTTATCGTAAGTTTTTCAGAGAAAATTGAAAATTGTTTACTGGAAACAGCAGTATCATATTCTGATTTTCTGATTTAATCTGATTTAAGTAGAAAAGGATTACTACATTAGTACTCTTTCTGCATTTTTTTTTTAAATAGGTGTATCAAATAAGAGGGAATCTTATTTATTCTTGAGAGGCCACAAATAATTCTGGTTTGCTAGGAGAACTAGTATGCTATGATCCAGAACAATTCTTTGTTCTCTCTGTTATTTGTAGGTTTTGCTACTCTAATAGTAGCTCTTTTCTGTAATTAGAATCCAAATTAAAGATTGCCAGAGGAACAGTACATACCATACCAATACCAGAGAATAAAGAGCTATCATTGAAATATAGCAGAGATACAGAGAAACACCACAGAAAGAAAATTACTTTGGCTGGTCCAGGCTGAAAAAGTAGTTTAAAGGGCTCAGAATTCATTTGTATGTATTAGTGCCTATTTGTCTATTAGTATGTGTAACGTAGATACACAGCAGTTTGAGGACAAGGCAGTATTAACAGAAAACATCCAATCCCGTCATTTTGTAGAGCTCAAGTCTGTGGACCTACTGCAGTAATACAGAAACCTGTGAATACAGTGCAAGTCAAGCACTGGTTAAAAATTATCCACCTTTAAATCTTTCCTAGTACTTATTCAGCAGGCAGGGTATTGATGACTGCTCTAAGAGGCAATAATTTCACAGATTTGGGACCTGAACAAAAACCTCTTTCTAAGCATCTTTCCTGCAGTTTCTCAACAAGCTGGGATAAAGGAGGAAAAAAAAAAAAAAAAAAGCAAAGCAAGCTTGTTTCTTGAACCAAAATAAATAAAAAAGCTGGTAGAAATATAGAAGAAAATTTTAATGAACCTGTGCCATAATTCAGCCCTGGTAGGGATATTTCTCTTTTAACTTAAGTAGTGTGCCTAATTGTAATTGGCATTAACTACATTAACTATGCTTTAAAACCACCTGCTTATCTACCTAGTAGACCAAAGAAATTCCTGCAGCTTTGAACACACTTCAAAGACAACTACACAACATCTCCATTTTTTCTACATGGATGTCTGAAGCACCAAGCCATCTAAACTTGGTTTCTGACAGTGGAATGATCTCACATCCCTCTGAAATCCTTGGATGTAATAAAATATCAAGAAATGAGAATAAGAAATATGGGTATTTAAAGCAATTATAAAGCACACGTCAGAGGAGCTTGTTGAAAACACATTCACTAATTTACTAACATTTCACAGATGTTATCTCAGAAAATTACATGATTTCAATATGACATGTCACTAAGAATAAACACTTATCCACTAAACCTATCAAAAAATACGTAAGCCCAAGTACACATCATTGGTCAGCATTATTTGCTCTTTTAAACCAAGGTCAGGAAGGAAAGTAATTACAGAATACTTCCCCATATGGCTTCAGCAACTGGTGGAAACCAAGGAAGATATTAAAGTGAAAATACCAAACACAAACAGAATGATTTATTTGAACAGAAATATAAACACAGATGAATTAATCTTTCCTAAGCCAAGTTAAAATCCTTAACATAACTTGAATCCACATTTATTTCAATGATAATTTCATTTACTCTGAAAAGAGCTAGTCACCCCCCCCCCCCTTTTTTTTTTTTTTTTTCTTAAGTCAGCTTTTTTTAGCTTCTAGCCTCAAATTATCAGTTAGAGAGAAAAGAAGTAGTTTGCTTGATGATGTGCCTTGCTTTGGGACATCTTGACGAGATGTACAACCTGATCTATCAAGGAAAGATGGGTAAAAATAATTTGGAGGATGGAATTCTTCTAACATCATGTGCCCAACCAATAAGCAACTAGCTTCCCTTTGTACATAAAGGACATGATATATCTGAAGGACTAATTCTATCCACTGACACCTAATGCAAGTTGAATAAATCACCATTTTAAGACTCCTAGCTCTCTGATCTAATGACAGGCAGAGCCTGGACGCCTACAATTAGATATTAATTTCTCCCTCCCTACATCTTTAAAAGTAAAATTACAAACTGAAATTATATATTAAATAAATTTGGGTGAACAGAAGTTACGAAACAAAGAAGGATTGAGAAGAAAATGCCTTGGCATGCCATACGTCTACATATATGCTTAATTTAATGAAAGAGAGAGAGAGAGAAACAGAGAGAGAGGGAGAGAGAGGAAGAGAGAGACAGGAGGAGGGAGAGATGGAGGAGGGAGAGAGAGAGAGTAGTATGCCGTTCTTGAGATAACCAGATGTGGAATTTTGCTTTCTCTGGGATTAGTTATTTTCTGGCAATAGTGAAAATAAACGAAACTACTGATAAGTTTAAATAACTATATCTTTACCTCATTTGTTGTGAACCTTTTGAAAAGAGTCTTATTAATAAACACATATATACTGTATACATAAAGCAGGACACAGTCTCTTGAGCTAGTACCAACCTAACACATACACACAAAAAGGAGTGCTGCCGCACACATCTCAGCACAGTACCACAACTAATGAAATCAATCTTTTGGGGAAAATTTATTAAATGATGTGGCAGATAGCAGACAAGCTCTAGTTCCACTGCCAGTATAGACTACAAGTAAAGGTGTCTCTGCGTTTTTTTTCTCCTCTCTCTCACCAGAAAAAAAAGTTCAACACAATTATGTTTTAACTGAAGGCAATGTTGAACTGAAACTTCATCATACAGAAGAAATTTTAGAGAAATTGATCTTAATTACCTCATCCATATAGTGGAGAGAATAAATACCACAATTTTGACCAACTAAATCTGAAACAGATTATAATCCAATGACACTCCACAGTTAAATTATGAAATCATTTTAGTGTCATCTGATAAAACTATTCTTACACTAATAAAATGAATGTTCCTGTTCCTCAGCACTGAAGAACTATCACTTGAAACTTATTTATATTAGCATTAGGAGTGATTTAAGTATCTAGCATCTGCCAGGCTTTTAAGCTATTGTTCTTGCTAATCAGTCAGTTTGACTGATAAGTTTCCACGATTTTTGGTCTGTACAGACTGTAATTTTCTGTACATCCCTCCCAAGAGATGAAGTATAAGGCAAGAAGCAGGAAAATATTTTTGAGAAGTCAAATACAGAACTATTAGGACATGTATAGAACAGATGCAGAAATGCAAACTAGTTTTTAATCTTGGCCCTGAATCAAAAGCTTTGCACTCTGGAATACAGACCAAAATGCAATTCCATCTGCTGGTTTGTTCCACACTTAACTGACACAGAAATGCTCCACATGATTTAGAGTATTAAACATTAGCTGGGTATAAGTGACATATTTATATCTACTTTCCTACAAATGTCCAAAATTATGACTTTGTTTGTCACTTACTGTTACACGGATTGTTCTGAATTCATTATTTGTGCAACTACAGAGCCTGAAGCTCCAAGTTAAAATTTACTGTGAAAGGCAGTGTGCAAACTCAGAAAAAAAAGAAATCCATGCCCAAAGAGTCTGCAAAGAATGGAAAAGTCAGCTAGGAGAGAAACTGACAGATGCTAACTGTCCAAATTCACATATTAAGCAGTGGAAAGAGATCTAGACCACACTCCCCAAGTGCCCTATTCCACCATCCTATTTCTTTTCTGTCAAAAATATGCAATATTTGTGATTTTAAAATACTTTTATTTTTTTTCTAAAATTCCTGTAGAAAACATTTTTGGAATGTCAGTTCTTCAAAGGGGTTATTTTTCACAAAGTACATATTTTTAAAAGTTTATTTGAAAATCTAATTATATGCAATTCATTTAAAACTACTCACTGCAACTTCTGTCAGACACTCCTTATTAAAAATTTAAAATTTTGTTGTGTAAAGATCTATGTTACGAACAGGAATCATGAAAAATTTAAACGAGAAGGGACCCCTGGAAATCATTTAATTCTACCTATTATTTAACTGAGGACTGACTTCAGTGTAATGTCTTGCCACTCAGGACATTGTTCAGTAAAATTTTGAAATTTCTGATGAAGGTTCTCTAAACTCTCTGGGCTCTTGTCCAGTGCATTATTGCTGTCATTATGAAAGACATTTTTCTCAATTCCAACTAATCCACTTTGGAAAGCCTAAACTGGCTTGTGCAAGAGCTCTGCCTTTTGTTCTCAATATTTTGAATTTTACTTTCTCTAAACAGAGAAACCCACACAATAAATATTTGCCAGATATAAACTGGCTACATGACATTTAAAAAAAAAATCATATATTTGTAATTACCTTTTTGAATTCTCCTGTCCTTTGATATTCACACAGCATCATGTCAAAGAAAATTGGGATCGTGGCTTTTCGTAGTTCAACCTCTGGAATAAGTGTCATTTCCAGGATGGGTCCAACCATCCCCGGAATAAAGCAGATTTTATTCTGGCCTAAAATAGAATGACACATTAGATATTTGAGAGGAGAGGAAAAAATGTTTACGAAAAAAACATTTAAGGGCATGCAATCATTTAAAGCAGTTTTTTTTAACTGCCTATGGTAATAACAGCCTTAGAGCTTCATCTCTACCCCTTTTCAAAAGCTAAAAAAAGTTAATAAATATACTCTCATTCCAAGATGCCAGAATTCAATGCCAGAAATATAAACGTATACCAGCCGAGTTGAGATTTTGTATGAACATTTTGGTTTTTCACCGGGAAACATCCTCTTTTAAATTCTTTGAGTGGAAAGAAAAAAAAATCTTGGAATCCTTCAAATTCTCTCAGCTAGAGAGCTTCAAATGGGATGCCACATAGTGTTAAAAAAAAAAAAAAAAAAAAAAAAAAAAAAAAGAGAGATGTGGATTAGACCACCATCAAAATCCAATGACCTGTCTCAGAATGTGTGCCTGAAGCTTATAAGGAAATTAAAATATTCTCACAAACAGATATGACTGGACTTATTCCATAAATAAAAGTAATCTAATTCTTCCCTCACGTGGGTGCCATAATGTTGTAACTTTAAGCATAACTGAACAATGATGTCAATTGTTTTATGCAACATTATTTTTTCTTCCAGTCACGTTGATAAAAATTATTACTAATCCTAGTACAATCAGTAATGTCAATAAAATGGAAAATAATCTTATGACAACTGATTCAGTTCTAATACTTTACACGAATTTCTGTGGTTTTCAAAAATTACATATACATGTATTATGTAGTTATTCCTTCACCTGTAAAAATAATCTCCAACAAAATCCTCTTATGTGAGTAAAAAAAAAAAAAAAAAGCAGAAATCTTAAGCTAAATGATAGCAATATCCATTGCCTGACCAAGACTCATCTTAAAAACAAAAAAAGACCTTAGCACATGACTGTCTGGACAGGGGGAAAAAAAAAATCTTTTGAAAGACTATGCTGCCATCAGCAACTGTTACTTCCTTTTCAGAGATCAAGAGTAACATCTCAAACATCACAATGACTTAAATGGACAAAGGAAGATCATCTGCCTCAAAGAACAAGGCAATTTATAATTTGAAAGGAAACTATAATAGAGGTTACAGCATGAGATTTTTCATGCATTTGTCTGTATCAATCTTGCTGTAAACCTCCAGCATAGTTTATACTCAAGACATTGTACTGCTTTTCAGAATGCAGACTCCTTTTTATTAAAGCTATAGAAAAAGCCTGATTTTTTTTTTTTTTTTAAATATCCCCTTGTTTTGAAGTAACATTTCTTTGCAACAAATATGGTATATCAGGCAGACAGGTATGTGTACTGCCCAATACTGTATTTATGAATAAAATAATAAATTATATGGAAAAGGAAAATGGAAAAGGAAAACATACAATGCACTGCCCACATGAATTCCGTATGCTGATTTCTTTAGGAAATTAGCTGTATACATGCTCCAACCTGAAGAGCTGTCTATCCGTGGTAGCACTGACACTGTTAGACTGGACATTCCATTCTGGTATAAATTTCAGAACAATTTTTTACTCTCTAAAATAGTGTCTTCAAAAGATTTTTTCCTCAATGCATCTTGAATATTTCTTGTTAGCACTGCTGTTCTTGTTCAATCAATAAAAAATTTATTGCAAGAAAACAGGAAGTTAAATCTCCCCTGCCTGCCTGAGAAAAGATAAGGTTCAAGTTCATCCTAAAAATCAGTCAGAAACAGCATCTTCAACTTCCTACATAATATCTTCAACTGTTGTGTTATTGCCCACTTGGTGGAAATCATAAACTGGATACTTCATCAGTCTATCCTCTTGTCAAAAGAGGATTTCCTGTTTAATGGAAATCAGAATTATTATTATTTGCCTAAAAACTGAAATGGATGAGCCCTCAATCAATGTGCATACAGAAAGATTACCAGGTAAAAACCTGGTTCACCTCTACACAGTTATCTGCTTAGTGGTTCCTTAAGATCTATAAATTAAGTAACGCAGTTCTTAACATCCTTCATATTCTGCTTATGGTACTTCGTTCAGGATAAATCATGCCTTCCCTTTCACCTCCAGCCAACCACTTCAAATCTTGCCTATTTCTTCCCCCTTTGCATCCAGCCAAGCACTTTAAATCTTGCCTTGTATTCATGAAGGTGACCCTTTGACAAGATGTAACAAGAGCTCTAATTGTTTGACATTTTAATTTCAAAGAACTTACTGTATATTCAGCAACCAAAAAAGACTTCTGTCATGACTACCTTTAAGATAAACACACTTAACATGAATCAGGAGCAACCTACTCTGGGAAAATTTATCTGGTTCTCAATTTCAGCAAAATAAAGTTCAGCCATCTTTGAAATTTGAGAGAAGTTTGGGAGTTCTTGTGGTAATAAATAATAGACAATACTCAGTATTTTGTGTCAGTACCAAGCTTAGTCACGAGAGTGAAAACATCTTACAGTGTCAAATTCCACAAATATTTACAGAAGCATTTCACATCAGATATTTTTCAGCAAAACATGCAATATGCTATGCATTCGGGTGTAATTAAGTTCATTTGCCTACTCACCAAGTTTGTACCACATATCACGGATAGCAAAGCCAATTAAACGTCTCATATCTCCGTATCTAGAAAAAAAAAAAAGTAAAATATCTTTACCCTAAACTTTATCATCATTTTATTAAAAAATTAAAGACATATGATGAAGTATATATTTTTGCTTACTTGTTCTGGATTTTGTTGTATTTTGCATGAGAAAAGTTTTCTAGTTGTAGTGAATCTTGGGTAATAAAAGCCACAGCCAAATGAAAATAGTTGTTCCACAGCTGTAAATTAAATATAAGGAAATTATAATGGTTTTGAGCAAAGCCAAGCAATACTAAACTACGCATAATACTGAATAATTTATGAAACTAAATGATGCAAACAATTTGAGATTTTTATATTATGCGAAGTTGTACATCATTAGTATTATGCAATTAGCAGAAATGCAAGAAAGTTGAATTTTAATAACCACTACTACACATTTGCTCTTGATAGTACAGCAGCTGAATAAATATTGCTAAAATACATTTATATGAGATTCATTAGCTAACAACATTAAACCATGAACCACAGCAGAAGTGGAATACATTACAAGCAAGTGAATCTTAACAACTCGGACCTAAAGGCACCCAATGTAATTACACTTTGTTTGACACCTACTTCAGAAAGTATCCACTCTCTTCTCTGTGAGCTCTAATTCAACAATAATGTGTGTGAAATTCCAGTATATTTTGTTAAGAGCTGTCTACATGAAACAAGGACAAAATACTGCCCTGAATAACTACTGTTAGTACTGAGTCATGTACTGAGAAAGTAAGCCTTATATTTCCATTGCGGAGCCTTTCATTTCTGAAGGCAGATTATTTGTTCTCCAGGCAATCAAAATGAAATACTTCTCTCATATGCTAGAGATGGGAGGGAAAAAAGAAACTGCAGTAGGAAACACAAATTCAAGGAAGTAAATAATACCTTAAGAAGCTTCTAAATAGTCAACAATAGTTTTAGATACTTCATGTAAATACTTCATTTACATAGAGGTAAAAAGATATTTACATCTAAAAATGTGTAATAGGTATTAGTGAGAAAGCAGAAAGAAAACAGTAAATGCAATCAAGCAATTTGAAGGATGGAAGGAAAACAAAACATAACTACAGAGCTTTTAACTGATTTTACATGGTGAGATACAATCCTATGTTGGGAATCCACATTAAATACTCTAGGAATCTAATGTTTCATCAAAAACTTATGTGACCTTTGTCCTTTATTGCCTGGAAAACCCCCCTGTGCACAAGTAACCATATAGAATAGATACCAACACACAAAACCACAGATCTTTCCTAAAATAAATAAAACTTGAAAATATCCTCTCTGTAACATCAAAAAGATCATGTGTTACATTTATTCCTTGGAAGCCCACCTAAAGCTCTACTTAACAGACTTGTTTATCCAAAAGTCTTTAGGGAAGCTGTTTCTGTCTGTACGTATTTGCAGTTCAGGAGAGTAGGTATAGATGAGCAGATTTAAATGGCATTTGATTGGAGACATTTATACAATTCAAAGATGGTCTGAATTCATCCAAACCAATCAAAGCCTTATCAAAAATTACATTTGAATATTAGCACTAGGTAAAGCTGTAGATTCTTCCCCGTTAATAAAAACATTTACATTATGTTCATATCTAATGTTTGACAGTACACTAATAGTATATGCTAATTCAGAGCATTTTCCCCAGGAAAAGTATTATTTATGCTCTCAAAAGCCTCTATATCCCCTTATCAAAGGTTATTAAAAACTAATTTGATCAATTTAGAGTCTGTCAGCTGTATTTATCAATATATAGGGAATACAGCTTGCATCTGTTAATTACACCTGTAAAATGAACATTTCTCCAATCACTCCTGTGTATGGGGAGAAAAATGATGCCTTATCACTGCATTTATTCACATAATAATTCCAAGTTCAATGCTACCTTTGTTAGAAACACACCCTAAAGACACAATATCCTTATTTATAAAATACATTTAATTTCTTCCACAGAATACTCTGATGACCGAAAAAAATGCAGTGTTCTGAATTACAACACTATAACTTGCAAACTTTTGAAAACCAAAACTAACACGAAAACCCAGAGGGGCAAAGTAATCTCTGAATAATAAAAAGTGGCACATATGGACAGATGAAAAATGCAAAATGTTTATCTATGATACAAGTTTTGATTTCTCTTAAGCCCACAATAACATCCCAAGATGTTTTGCATTTGAATATCAAGTTATCTACCATGTGGTAGGGCTGAAGTAAAGTAGGACAGTGTCACAAAACAAGGATCAGAGCTCTCTTGCTGAGTATGAATGCTCACACTTCGCTGCTTGTCAACATGAGCTCCAGTGATGAGCTGTTGGCTTAGGGACAGAGCCCTCGGAGACCAAGCTAGAGCTAAGAAGTGACCCTTTCCTATAATTAGTCAGCAGTTACTCACTACAATTCATACTGAGATGCAGCGTCTGACTGGGACAGTATAGAACAATGTGGCTATCTCACCACAAAGGGGACCAGAGCATGGCCTTTGTTTAAGATAAAAAACTCTGCCAGATGAGTGGGTCAACTGACTGTATCCCAGTTGACTGGATGAACTGGTGGTATAAATGTTTCACCCCAAGTTAATTACAAGAGCGTGAATGTCTCTGAGATAGCCAGACCAGCATGGAGGGAATGCTTATGTGGCTCAGCTCAACATAGAATATAAAAACTAAGCAATTAACAAAATAATTTTGAAAATAGCAGCAGTTTTGACCTTTCTTCAACCCACTTATTCCTTCCCAGAGACAGGGGACAACCAGCTTCATGACTGTAAGCATATTACAGGGATTGGTAACAGGAATCACATCGGTATTGTAATTGAACGGTCTATTGCAATTGTTAAATTTTACAAAGTCTAATTTACACTTTTATTGTTTTTTCAGTAAGACTCTGCTAAGTCAGAAACCTCATGTAATATCAGCTATCTTCATCTAAGTAAATTTGATATTCAACATTACAGCCCCCATGTGTGGAGCATCTAAAGGAACCTGGTTACGGAGTATTGGACTCTGACAATGACTTTATTAGCTTTACATAACAAATCAATTTCCTTTGTAGGCTAATTCCCCATAAGCATGCCGCCAATGGCTTTGCATTGAAGAACATTAGCATGCAGTACATTACCCAAGAGTGATTTCACAGGTTAAAATGAATGTTTACATAAATCATACAATCCTCTAAGTCACTAAAATATGCATTCTAAAATAATAAAGCACAGAAAGAATAGATACTAATACTAATTTTATTTATGATTCAGCCTAATTTACAAGTAACTCCTAAAGAAATCATGCCCAATCTTCATGGCACTCCTCTTTGTGGCAGCATGTTTAGCAAATACATAGAAGAAAAGGCAGGTCTGCACAACCAACTTGCCTGGAGTCACATAAAAGAATTTTGAAAGGTCTTTCAAGAATTGGTCTGCTTTCCATATTGTATCTATTATTTCCAAAGAAAATAGACACTTGTTAATAAAGCTACCAGCTGTTTTTCATATGTGATTTCTTAGGTGATTTGCAGTTCTCTCTGCCTCTCAAAAATTGTTAAGCATTTTACTTCTTCAGTACCATAATTTCTTTTCACCAAACTGGCCGAACATTTACAAAATCTGACTAAATTTTAAAGATTCTAAATGCTTATCCACACTTTTAAAACAGTGCTTCAATGACTGTGTAATAAAAATCAAAACTGCAATACTGAGAGCACATGCAGAAAGTGAAGAGGGAAAAGAGAAAATATAAGCAATTTATAAACTCACAGATACGACTTCTTATTAACACAAAATGCAACAAAGAAATCAAAGACACTGAACACCATTAAGATATACCATCACGGTCTTAGGAAGAAAGTCTAAACTTAGACTTGCTTTCCTAATTTACCTTTCTTTTTTTTTTTTTTTTTTTTTGAACTTTCCTTGTGTGCCATCAATACATCTCCTTACTATATTCATCCTGAATAAAATAGCTTAAACTATTACACTTTCTGTACTTGCAAACCTTCGATGACATGGTTTACCCTTCAGTGAATTTATTCTCATTGTAAACACAGAACACATTTGGAAGGAAACCTGACAGGTCACTTAATACAGATTATTTCCAAAGTAAAATCAGCTAAATCCCTTCAGGCAGATGTCTGATGAGTCAATTTTTTTAGAATCTTTAAGTGAGAAACATTTCACAGACTTGCAGGATAGTCTGATTCAATACTCACAGTCATGGCACCAAGCCTGCCAGATTTCAAGAAGGATTTGGACAATGCTCTCAGACATATGGCTTCATTTTTAGGTAGTCCTGTATCAAGCCAAGTGTTGGACTTGATGATAATTGTTAGGCCCTTCCAACTCAGAATATTCTATGATTCTTTGTGTCTAACTTAAATCCAACAATGTATTTCAAATACAGAGACATGAAGAGGATATAAACTGCTAAATACGGAAGGTTTTTACCTATTCCAGCAACTCCTATTAAACTTCAGATTTGCATGCATTAAGTCTATATTTTCCAGTTTAATTTCAGCACTGAATAATGCACATTAATGTATGATGCATGATTCCTACCCTGTTTATACTGTATGCATTTATGAACTTAGAGTACCGTGACAATTGCAAGCCTTCTTCCATCTTTGCTTCATGGTCTATTTTTCGTCAAACACAATTGCAATACACTCTCTTCTGCCCTATAAAACTGTTTGCTCTGCAACTCTCAATTTTCTATTTCAACACAACTGTAAATATTCTGTACCAAATGCCTCTTAGTTATTCCTGTCTTTATTATTCTAGGTTACGTTGATATTACATTGAACAACACCTGTTGCGTGCAATTTCTAAATCTGATTTGTTTTCCAAGACTGCCTGAAGCAGATCTGAATACATCCAGAATATAAAGCGTGCATGCAACACTCAAAAAACAACAACCCCCCCCCAAAAAAACCAAAACAAACAAAAAAAAAAACTTACTTGCCCTGCAGGCATATAAATTCAGACATCATACAACCTCTTTTAAGTTACTTGTAAGAATCTTTTATAATGATTCTCAAACCAAACAACAGCTCTGGCACTTCCTGGCTGACCGCTGCCAGTGACAGTCACAATATTCAGACCTATTGTAGATAACCAAGCACTGGAATTTTAAAAAGGGCTTTTCGCATAAATGGGCTCCATGTACCCAGCTTATTACAGGCTAAGGCAGAAAATTTATGTAGAATGGCACATCACTGCTGTGCTGTGCAGCTCTGGTATTAAAGCCCTAGGGCTTTAAGTTTGTGAACAGTTTTAAAGATTGCAGCCACATCCTTTACAGGTCCTAAATGACACCTCTTCTTCACTTTCTGCCTGAATCACATTGTGAGTAAAAAAGCAATTCTGCTTTGGAAGCAGGAAAAAGGCCAGGAACCTTTTATCCTCCATTTAACAACCTTCAACAGACTAGCAAAAAATTCTACATTACTTTTGATCTAGATGTATTATTTTTTATTTGCTCAATTACTTCACAGTCTACTTGTTTTGTTTGGCTGGGTTGTCTGCTACGCAGTCACGTAACCACTCTGCCAAGCGAAAAATACTCAGACCTACTTCACTGTGCTTTAAATGGCTTTCTTTTAATTATTTTTAATTAAGATTTTTCTATAATTGTTAATAACTAGATTCTGTGCATAAGAAAACATGATCCTACAAACAGTATAAACCATTTGCTCATTTACAAAGAATTTATTCTTTGTAACATAATTTAACATAATTTTTCAACTTTGCCAGTAGGCAACTCCAGCATTTTCACCACACTGACATACGCTATTCCTATTGTATATATTATATATTGCTCAATATATATTATAGTATATAATATATATTATTCTATATAGAGAAATTCCAAACTGGTTAGAAGTTTTGAACTTATCTTTCTGATACCAAGCTTCCATCAACTGCCAATTTTTGCCTACTGATACTTTCGTTGCATTGTAATATTTATAATGCAAGAGTTTGAACTGAATACTAAAAAGCAATATGCTGGCATTTGTTTCTATCTGCAGACCTGTACGATTTTTGGCAATAAATACATTCCCTATGAAATGTAAATGTATTTTTTATTTTCATTAAAGTAAATATTTCTTTAAAAACCCTAAATTTCTTTTGAATACAGACACCTTAAAGACATCCCAAAGACTTGCTCTCCTATGCAGGAAAGGCATCTCAAAGTTTAACTTGATTTTCTCATCACTATTCTGTATCCAGAAAGCCCATCAATGAGGTAATGGTTAAATAAAAATGAAATTAAGCTTGATTTAGAATTTTCTTTTGCAAAACAGCAGCTAAAACAAAAGCTACTTTATACTAGACTCATGGTACCTTAACAGGTAAAATAAAAATATACACGTACCACAACAGCTACACAAAGAAGGATTGCTTGTTTGTTTTTAACTAAAAATACTTAAAAACAACAGTGGAAAGCCAAATATTAAATCTAAAAATAGTAACAGCCTTAGAGGGAAATTGTAAAGGAAACTATTTAATAAACAATGGAAGGAACCCATTTACCTGGAGTTAATCACTGCTCATGCTTGCTTATGGACAAGTCATTAAACAAATGATATCTTTTTTTGTTGTCATTTGCTCATTTCCTAGTAATGATTAAAATTTTTCTTGAACTATAGCTCAAGATAAAATTGATCCTCAGAAAATGAAGATCCACTAAAGGATCTCCCAAGTTTCTCAATTCAAATATATATATATTTTGTTTTAAGTGCTTTTCTGTACTCAAGTCTACACAGTCTGAGTAGTTGCAAAACTCTTATTTTATCTATGTATAGATTTTTTTTTCAAATCATGTAAACATGAAAAAAAAACAAAAATATTTAGGACATTAATTTTTTGAGCTATGATCTGAATAAGTACAGATAACAGTGGGTGTCCAAATTTAGATTTTTAATTAAGGAAAGATTAGACAATATATTTTGCATTGTTCTGGCATTTTTAGTCCAAAGCAGCTTTTTTAAAGGTGCATTTAGGGTACTGTTATAAAAGGTCTTCAGAACTTTTATTCATGAGGAAAATATAAATATCTGCCTGATTTTCACTTTTAAGTCTTTTGTGAAAACCGCAATTCTTTAATGGCATTATTCATTTACTATAACGTTGTTTAGGTTACTCAAAGCCTTCAGATATTTGACAAGTCATGAGTAAAAGCACAAGCATTAATACATTCCCTTGAGCTACAAGGTTCAGTGTTTAACTCCTATGTCCTTGGTTATGTTTGATAACATTCTGGAATGTGCAGAAAGACCACAGGAAGCTTATCTTAAATAAAAGTTCCAAGTTTAGACTGTTGCTTTAAAATTTTAAACAGGTATTGAGTGCCTTGGTAAAATTTTTACAGATACGCAATCTTTACAGTAGCTAGCATGGTTCTGGTAGCTATGCTTATGTCCACCAAATACATTTTATTTGTTTTTGTCATGATAAAATGCATGGCAAAGTTAAAAAGAATGACAGTAAGCACACTAACAAAAGCCCATATTTAAATTATTTTTGAAAGAAAAACGCTCAAAAAAACAAGCAAGTAAAAAATGAAGAAGAAAAATAAAGAAATATCAGGCAAGATAAAAATTAGAAATAAATTATAAATGGTAAATAATCTAGGCATCAAACAAATTTAAACTCATTCTACCCTATGTACATATATGTGATACTGTAAAGGTTATATGCATTACAAAAAAAAAGAAAAGGAAAAGAAAAGGGGTTGTCTGCTTGCCTATTTTAAGTGAATCACACTGCAAAAATCCTCACTTGTCCCTTATCATGAACAACAGAAGTCAGATTTTCGCATCATATCATAGTCTGATCCCACAGAACTCAAATCAATAGTATTTTTACTATCAACAAAATATCAGAAGGGCTCTGACAGACCAGAATGACAGACTAGAATATATGTGCTACTTCTGCTCAGCTAAAAACCTTAATACTTACTTGGACTTCAAAATTCATATTCTCCAGAAATTTTTGGTTCATTGTCTCTGCAAATTTGTTGATGGCTCTCAAGAACACCCTGAAGAAAAGGAAAAAAAGACATAGATCAATAAATATATTCTTTGGAATTCTACTCTAATCTTGTGTGGAATTTAATTGATGAAAACACTTTTAAACACTGAAGACACTAAAAGAATCCAGGTTCACACATACAGAACGAACCTGTTGTGTTCATGTATGTGACATGTTACTTATGCATCAGCAATTTTAAGCATAGCTATCAAAAAATTTATTGATCTTCCCTGAAAAATTCAGACATCTTTTCTTTCCTCTGCTACATAAAACATCATATTCTTGAAAAAACATATTGTGTTTTCAGACACAATTTTACCTTCTGTGTGTGACAGAGCAGCTCATTTACAAGATGTTATTGCATCCTCCTCACAGGTTTGACAGCTGAAAGAGTTCCTGCACTCATCAGTTAGGAGCTGCCACTGCATTTCCCCAATTAAAATAAAACTTTATAGTTTTCTCATAGGTGGCTGGAGATGAAGATGACACCTCTGTCCATCTTCCTCCTCAGGTGGCTTATAAAACCACATTCAAAACTGAGTTAATACACAGTATATTCTCCAAGTGGAAGACTGTAAACGTGATGCCTCTAGCTTGAAAAGCAGCATCTATTTGTACTTATTATTAAAGCAGCAAGATTAAATGACATTTGTACAGCAGATTTCTTTGTCTAACTTTCCAGCACAATATATTTGTAAAACAAAGATCAACTGTATTGCTCTAAATTTATAAAGTTTAATAAACAGTTTCATTCAATTTACAAATTGAAAAGCAAATCATCCAATTCCCTCTACTTCAAAGCTAAAATCATTAGTTTTAAGTTGAAATATTTTTGTTGCAAACACTGTGGGGACAAATATACTGCCACCTGAAAGTCCTGAACACAAGGGAAAAACAATCCTACTCAAGCACAGTCACTGACTATCAACTAGCTACTACCAATCAGGAAAAAGATTTAACAGTTGTAAAAAGCAGGTCCACAAAAAACACCAAATAACTGTTTAGTGGCATCAGGAAAAAAAATTAAAGAAAAAAGCAAAAAACAATTAATTAATTTGAATTATTAGCAAATGTTTAAAAGAACACAGGGTATCTGTACGTTACTGTCAAAGGAAAGTTGCATCCTTGTGTTGGATACTGTCTGCTGTTCTAGCCTCTCATCAAAAGGATAAAGAAATACCAGAGAGACAGAGAGAGAAGAAAAGCAAACAAATGTGACAAAAATGATTACATGATTACGTTTAATGGACTGTGGCTAATATTTGGTTTCTTCAGTCAGGGGACACAATATGACTATGGAGGGTTATGGTAGAACCTATAAAATTTCAAGTACCACAGAAACAGAGACCTATTGTTTGCTATTTTTCATGCAAGAAGCGCACAACACTGAACAAAATCATGGTGTATATTCAAAATAAGAAATAAGCTGTGTAAATCATTTCTACAATATGCTGTGAATGCCTGAATTTTATATCAGCGATTAGACGCATCAAAGACAAAAATCAGAGGAGGACTACTAAATGTCATCAGTCACTGGAGGCTGGGAGAACATAGCAATCAGTGTTACTTAACTCCCAGCTCTGTTGTTATACTGTTCCTAGGAATCTTTTACAAGCCACTGTCAGAAACAAAATACCAGGTGAAATGGATGTAGGTCTCATCACTAAAAAAAAAAAAAAAATGTTGGAAGGGCTAAATTCAGATTCTTAGATTCTTAATGAGGTAGGCAAAGCAAAAGATGAGCTTTCAACAGACTTCTGAAAGGGAGTATTACTTACCTGCTAAGAAGGGTCGTACACTGCTTCATTAAAACAACAACTTGACTGGCTAGATTGAAATCCTTTGTTATAATTATGGTTTTCAATGATTAAAAAACATCTTTGGGAAAACCTAAACCCTTCTCTCCATCCATCCAACATTACTCCTTAACACTGATGTGATCAAGGAAATAAAATAGTTTGTACACAGTGCTGTGTCTTGCTATTTCCCCTGATCTCTTTCTTATTTCATGTGATCAGACAGACAATACAGTTTGAACTACTACAGTAACTGCCACTGGAAGGTACTGCATTTCTAAGGGTGCTGTGTTTCTCTCCCTCATCATCGCACACTTTTGGATGAACTTGTGTCCAGTGGACTTGGAAACAGTTTGATCTAATCTTCATTAGCACTAGTTCAGCTAATTTTGCCAGTTGAATTAAGGGTCTGATCTGTGAAATGCTGAGTGTCGTCAAATCACTTCAAGTTCAAGAGACCTCATTTTGCTCAACACTGTTCTTCCAGGCTACCACCACTCTCTATAAACAACCTCTACATGCTCATGGAACTGCCCTGCCTATCCACCACAATTTCAGCTTATGTTGGTCTGAATAGGCTATCGTACTTTGCTTTTGGCCTCTTCTGTGGCTTAGTCTTATTCTGGGAAATGAGATTTCCTCAGCGCACTGCCCCCCACTACCCACAACAAACTAAACATTCTTCGCTAATGCTTTACTCTCATGGGTACATTTATCTCTACAGAACTGCCTGATACTTGATAAAAACAGTTTAAGATTTTGCTTAAAAAGGAATTCTAAAAAGAATGGTCCGCACACACACACAAAAAATACATAGCTAGGCAGAACACAGACACCTACATTGTATTCTGGTCTGCCAGCATAAACAGAACAGTAGGGGTATTATTCCAAGTAGAAAATTTGGGTCAAGGCCCTTTTAGTGTCACATCTTTTCTCTAGAACTATATTGTTCTAGCTTCTCCTTTGATTTACAAAGTAAATTCTTGCCAACTCACATAATCAAGTTCTTAAGCTGCAACTGCTCACAGTTTTCCCTTCACTCAAAGTTTTCTGTTGGGGTAGAAGGGGGTGTCCTCAGTCTTTGAGCTTATTTTTCCCTTTCCCATCTTCTGTGTTTTCACATCTTAATCCACCACCTAAATATCCTGTTTGGGCAGAACCTAGTATGGTGCTGATAATTTGTCTTACAATTAAAAAACCAAGACTTCGAGGTACTTTGCCTTTTAGCACAGAAATATAGTGCAAAATAGAGTAGAAATAATCATAATGACCTAAATGTGCATGAACTATATTAGTGCGAGTCTGCTTCATAATACGGATGTATTTTGTGTGTACCATATTTTAAAATTTTTGTGAAGAGCTTGTGGTTTAATGTTTGCCATACATAAAAAGCCCCAAGGACACTTTACGAAAAGTATAAGAATGTACTTAATGTCCAGTAAAAATTACTAATCATATTAAAAATATTGATAGAGTTCTATACAATATAATCCTATGTATGCTATTTTGTGTGAATACCTCTTTCTTTCTCACAGATATCTTTTATCTGACATACTGGAATTACACATTTTCAAAAAGCATGCAATACTTCCATGCTGTCAAGTTCCAAATATTTTTGTGCTTTTGTATTTTGCCTAGAGGATGAGTCTATTTCTGTCATTGTAAGGCAGTAGGTTTGAATTCTGTTCCTGGCTCCTGCCAATGCCATGCTGTACCTACCTCAGTGACTTGGTATTTATATGCTTCAATTTCCCCCTTCAGAAGAAGGGCATATTAGTTAACTAGCCACAAGTGTGAAGTGAAACAGGCTCACTTCACATAAACACTGAGATTTTGATGAAAATGGAAAGTATAATTTTAATGAATATTGAAAAAAATATTCCTCTTCAAAGAACTAAACATCGCTCCAAGAGGAGAAAGATAACTCATTTGATTGGAGAAATCATTCTCATTACTTGATTATTCATAATGTCAGTTACGTATTATAACTGACATAACAGAGAAGATACAGATAGAAAATAGATCGTAAAAAGACTGGACCCCGGAACAGCTCAGGAAAATGTAGCACGTACTACCCAACTTCAGAAGAAATTATCTTGAAAAATCACTGAAAGGAATTATCTTGTCACAGTGCAGCATAACTTACAGAATCACAGAATCATCTAGGTTGGAAGAGGCCTCCAAGATCATCTAGTCCAACCTCTGTCCTAACACTACCAAGTCCTCCACTAAACCATATCACTAAGCTCTACATCTAAACGTCTTTTGAAGACCTCCAGGGATGGTGTCTCAACCCTTTCCCTGGGCAGCTTATTCCAATGCCTAGCAACCCTTTCGGTAACGAAGTTGTTCCTAATATCCAACCTAAACCTCCCCTGGTGCAACTTTAGCCCATTCCCCCTCGTCCTGTCACCAGGCACGTGGGAGAATAGACCAACCCCCACCTCGCTACAGCCTCCTTTAAGGTACCTGTAGAGAGCGATAAGGTCGCCCCTGAGCCTCCTCTTCTCCAGGCTGAACAATCCCAGCTCCCTCAGCCGCTCCTCGTAAGACTTGTTCTCCAGACCCCTCACCAGCTTCATTGCCCTTCTATGGACTCACTCGAGCACCTCAATGCCCTTCTTATAGTGAGGGGCCCAAAACTGAACACAGTACTCGAGGTGCGGCCTCACCAGAGCCGAGTACAGGGGGACAATCACTTCCCTAGCCCTGCTGGCCACACTGTTTCTTATGCAAGCCAGGATGCTGTTGGCCTTCTTGGCCACCTGAGCACACTGCTGGCTCATATTCAGCCGACTATCAACCAATACTCCCAGGTCCTTCTCTGCCAGGCAGCTTTCTAACCACTCATCTCCCAGCCTGTAGCACTGCTTGGGGTTGTTGCGCCCCAGGTGCAGGACCCGGCACTTGGCCTTGTTGAACTTCATACAGTTGGCCTCAGCCCATCGGTCCAGCCTATCCAGATCCTCCTGCAGAGCCTTCCTACCCTCGAGCAGATCAACACACGCATCTAACTTGGTGTCATCTGCAAACTTACTGAGGGTGCACTCGATCCCCTCATCCAGATCATCAATAAAGATGTTAAAGAGGACTGACCCCAGTACTGAGCCCTGGGGGATTCCACTAGTGACCGGCCTCCAACTGGATTTAACTCCATTCACCATGACTCTTTGGGCCCAGCTACCCAGCCAGTTTCTAACCCAACAAAGCATATGCCAGTCCAAGCTAAGAGCAGCCAGTTTCTCGAGGAGAATGCTGTGGGAAGCGGTGTCAAAAGCCTTACTGAAGTCAAGGTAGACCACATTCACAGCCTTTCCCTCATCCACCAAGCGCATCACTTGGTCATAGAAGGAGATCAGGTTCGTCAAGCAGGACCTGCCTTTCATAAACCCATGCTGACTGGGCCTGATCGCCTGCTTGCCCTGCAAGTGCCCCGTGATGACACTCAAAATAATCTGCTCCATGAGCTTCCCTGGCACTGAGGTCAAACTAACAGGCCTATAGTTTCCCGGGTCTACCTTCCGGTCCTTCTTGTAGATGGGCGTCACGTTTGATAGCTGCCAGTTGACTGGGACCTCCCCCGATAGCCAGGACTGCTGATAAATGATGGAAAGCAGCTGGGCCAGTTCTTCTGCCAGTTCTCTCAACACCCTCAGGTGGATCCCATCTGGCCCCATCGATTTGTGTACATCTAAGTGCTGTAGCAAGTCGCCAACCCTTCCCTTGCGGATTGTGAGGGCCACAATCTGCTCCCCATCCCCTTCCTTCCGTAGCAGATCATTAGAGCTTACCATTCCTTAGAATGTAGAGAGATCTGCTCACTTCTGCCTTCCAACTTTAGACTGATCAAAGGACAGGATTTTGGTTTCTCATACAGGTAATGCAATTAGATGTTTTTTCTTATTAAACTTCTCTTGTTCACATTTGCCACTAACTTTAATCACTACAAGGAGCTATAAATATGTTATTTCAGGTGCTCAATTATGAGAGAGCTTCTCTGCTGTTACCTGAGTAATATGGAATTTATTTTCTCATTGATTGAAACAATTTTGATCTAAAATTATTTAAATTCCTTTACCCACAGTCACTTCCATTATAATTTCTGTGTTTATAAGCATTTGTTATTCTAATTTACCAGCCTCTTAGGCCTGGAGATTTATGGATGATCTTCAAGGCCAAAGTCTCTGGGCTTAATTTAAATATACAAAGGCAAGGCTTTGGCTTAGAACAGCAAAAGGATCATCATGGTTCAGCTGCTGCTATGTCCTGTACCCTTCTCAATGTCTTACTGCTTCTTCTTTCCTTTATTTTACTGGCAGAGAATTTGATTTCAAATTCTGACAAGCACTATAAGAAGTCTTCATATTAAAGCCCAAAGAATAGAATCCTACACTACTGGATGTATATTCTAAATAAGGCTCAAACAGCACTGTAAAATATACTAACAATCTAAGACCAAAAAAGCTGAAAATATATGTCATGCTAAGACAAAGATTTTATTTCCAATTGTTTTCCAGATAAATTTAAACATAGGGACTGAAATGGAGAAAAGATGTAGTCATAAGCATTATGATGCTAATCAAAGTAGGATTCCAAGGTTATTCCTTAGAAGTGACTATTTAATAGTAATATAGGTCTGCACATTGTCTTTGCTTTTGAAGTGCAAATAGGGGTTAAACCTAAAAAATAGATCTGAAACTCCAAGTTATTTTTAGCAAACAAGTTAGAACTAGTGCACCAGCTCCTTATAGCATAAGACAAAGAAATGATTACAGTTTAAAAAAAAAGTGAACTTTAGCAGACTTTATGCATGAAGGTAAAGCCACAGGAAACTGCATTAAGAAATTATTTTTAAGTAATGGCTCTCCACTGCAATCTATCAACTTAAATTGGCATTGCTGTTCTTCAGTGGCTTTGCCAAAGACGCCTTTCTCTGCATCTAGTTTCAGAACACTGTGGCCAAGATAATTATAAGCAGCAGTATAATATCCCTTCCTATTTAAAACCGTGAATAGCCATGTAAATAAAAGAGCTTGGTGTTGCAAAAAGGCTGAGCACTCAGTAGCTCTCCTCTACTGCTCACAGTTTAAACAATGCTCTCTTCACATAGCCCTGCACATACAATTTTCTGAGTAGCCAAACTAAATAAAAGAAATAAAATTCTGGGCCCACAAAATTTTATGAAAGGCCAAAACCATGAGCGCACCTTTCCTCTGACTCTCACACATGAATCCTTACTAAAGCAATAGTCCAAGAGCAGGGAGATGCTTTCTCAAGTTCAGACAATACAGCATAAAATTTGGAAGCTCATTGTTTCAACTTTGAGAAAAGTAATCCAGATGCTGAGGTGAAGACTGAATTCAGTCATCTAGTTATCTATGAACATGAACTCAAACTCATGTTCACTATGTCTTCTAAAGGTATGATTACACTGCAATGACATCTGCAAAGAATTAATCGAATATGGACTTTTACTGGATAATAAGAAAAAAAGAAACAAGCTTGAAGAGAACGTTATTTCCTGTGTTGTGAAAGCTCTTACTCCAAGAAACCTTTAAAAATTTGGATTCTTAATACCATATCTGAAAAACAATGAAGACACAAAAAGGCTTTAAAATTCAATTCTTCTTCCCTATGTGCTTTTCCTTCAGAGAATGTGGCCCACAATTAAAGACAGGAGGAGCTGCATTAACTTCAGTTTGGCAAGTTTGTTTTTGTAATCCCCAAAGGCTGATCAATCAGCACTTTCATTAGTGAACCCTCTACTTGAGCATGAAAGAATATGAGAGTTCTTTCAAAGCCTAGGAGATGCATCAACTATTATTTTGAAGGTCTATTCTGAGCTGTGACAGGCATGGTCTTGCTAGTATGCCAATTAAATGAAGACTGGAGCAGAAATAGAGCCAAAATAATGCTTCCATATCATTTATGTTGACTTGATAGGAGCATCCTCATGCTTTGCAGAGGACACCTGATATTTTTTTTTTAACATGAAGCAGGCACAAAGGAGAAGCAGCTACTAAAGTCAACTGATTCTTTTGTGGGCCTCTGCCATTTTTCCTCTTCCTTCTTGCATGTAGAGCTACAAGATGGCATGTGAAATTACGGAGACTTGCAAAGCAGGTCAGACCCAATCTCAAATGCTGATCATTATCAATGGCTGAAACAATGACCAGCAATTATAAACTACACCTGAAGATATTAAGTACACAGAGAGACCAGGCAATCAATCAATGTGACAGGCAAGATTAAAAACACACATTTACTATTTCAGTGACCAAAACAGCAGGGGAAAGACCGAGAAAACAGGTGAAAAGATAATGGCTCAATAACAAAAAAATCTTTACAAATTAACCACAGAAATAATTTCCTAATAAACTGGCAAACTATCATTAATTTAGAAATGAAGGGCAATGCAAAACAGAAGCACTACTTAAAAACCTTGTAGCCATGTGAAATCTTGTTATTAAGAGCATCATAATGTCAACACTTAAGAAGCAATTCACTTCCATGGTAACTGGAAAAATATGACCACTGGTGCAAAGAAAGTAGCATAATTTAATCATATTTCTCCCTTTGTTTCAATTCAGTATTACTACAGACTGAAGCAGAATTTTTGTACCACTCAGACTGAATGAAAATTGCTTTTTTATTAGAATTTTCCTAAATGCTTATTTCAATGTATGACAAGACTGTGCAAACAGCATGGTCAGAAAACAACTGCTTAGAAGTAACTATTATCCAGCTTCTCCTGTCTCAGTTAAAACTTGTTTTGTACAATTCAATTTCTTTATCAGTAGAGTGCTTATTATTTGAAAACTTACCTTGAATAGCTAAGCCAAGCATACAAAACCACTACATGCTACAAAATATCACAGGTATTTTGACAGTAATACAAAAGCAACACCTAGACAAAGACAAGAATGAGCAATTGCTTTGCTGCTATACAACCAAATGCAAAACATGACAGTTTCCATTTGAGATCTCTCTATTTTGCTAGCAATCTGTTTATATGCAGCTCTTAATTCAGCATCTACTAACAGCATGTTTTAAAAACTGCTTATCTCCCATTTAGGATACAAAATAATTTTTTGAAACTGTATATTAGGTACACACCCATGCAAAACTCTTTTGAAAATGTGATCTTAAGCATGCTTTCAAGAAACGTCAAAGCTGGAGAACCAATTGAATAAAAAGCTGGCATAATGCTCCTTGGTATAAGTAATGTATTTGGAAAAGCATTCTCAGTAATTTTCCTTATCCTATGAGTATCTTTTCACTTGAGTCTGCTCTCCTTTTTCATGCACTACAGCTAATTGTTTTCACAGTGGAAATATCTTGATTAAAAATAAAATAAAAATCACAAGTCTTTGGTGCCAGATCAAGTCTGGGAATAAGATACAAAGTCAGAACCATATGTGACTTAACGTGGTTGCTTCAGAATGCCATACACTAATAAATACTGTCATATTTATTTTCCCTCTGCTAACACTAATTTACCCTTACTGCAATATTTCTACATATCATTTAGTCCTCATTTTTATGTATCTGAGATTTGTGCAGAGGTGATAGTTTGATAAACAAATTTACAGGAAGAAATGCTTCTATTATTTAAATGTCAAAGGATTAAAATTGCACTATTACATTAAAGTAATGGATAACGCTGTGGATAGCCAGTGCATAATACTAACTGGGCTTCTTTTTTCTTATTGTTGTTATTTTGTTGCTTTTTAAAGCAGTATCATTCAGGCTCTGTATTTTATTTATGATCTCAACAAAACATTTTAAAGGTTAAAAAAAAGTATCTGGGCTTTGCTTTTTCTTTTCCCCATTTAATAAATTTTCTGTATTTGAAATAAGTTCTCTCTACTTGTATTATTTTATAACGGTATGTGTACTTTGTTTTTTTCAGACATTCTTACTGAAAATACTTAGCAAGTAAACACATTCAATATAGAATGGTTTTTTTTTTTTTTTTTAAACTTCCAGGTAAGCCTGGCTTTTTCTGAACATAAGAATACAAACTGTAATTACAGACAAATATGCATCTCCCTTCTTTTTTTTTTTGTGTTACTTACTTGAGTTTACTACTTCACTACTGAAACTGTATCAATACAGAGGTAGTAGTTGGTAGAACTAACAGATTATGTCTTAAAAAGATCATTATGCATTAAATTCATAATACACCAACAGGGTTATTTTGTGATGTAGCTTTCAAAAATACAGGATAGCTGTTCAAAATAATGTTACATATACGCAGTTGTCTCATATTTAATTTCCTAAAAATATCTTCAGCTATGAAGCACTGACTGAAGTTACTTGTCAGAAAAGAGAGCATGGAAAGATTGCTCTATAGCTTCTACACCTGATGAAAATTATGGGTACTGAATTTTTCTTGGTACCTTATTTATTTATGATAACAGGCTACATTACAAACATCCTTAGAGACATGCAAGTCAAAGGTGTCTCTGGAATAATAACAGTTTATCTTGCTGAATTTCTGAAAACACCACATTAACAAGTTCTTCTGAGTTGGGTTGTTGTCCTCACTGAGATTTTCACTTGTAATTCTGAAGAACTTATACTCTACAAGCATGAGCATCCTAGGAATCAGCCCCAAGAAAGATGGGCCACTTTGCAGTGGGAGGGGGAAAAGGATGACTCACAGCATATTTTCTCTCTATGTTTTAGATGAAAGACTAAATGACTACCATCAAACGTAATAGACACCTAATGTGTACTGTGACCAGGATATGCAATAGCCTGTCTTGCTGCAGTCAAGATGGCCTTGGATGATCTGCTGCAGTCACCACATAATTAAGTGTTTAGATGCTCAGTAAGCAGACAATTCCATTATATGGTTAACAACGGGCAACATACAGTTAGTGTGAGTAAACATACTGTATTATTAGGTATTAGGAAGATGCAAGTGATTGAAATGTAGGGTTACATCAGGCAGAACCAGACTTAATCACACATGGTTGTAAGAGATGTTCTGTTTATAAGACAGCAAAGCACTAAATGACTCAGTCAGACACATCAGCTGCAGCTGGAACTGTAACTCTCCATGGAAGTAAGCTTACAATTCACAGTGAAACAACTGCCTCTTCTCTTTATCTGCCTTATTCCATTTTCCTAGGCAAATCTTATTCCATTTGCTCTATTAAAGTACTGACTTTTGTGAGAACTTGGAAAGAAAAGTAGGCAACATAGTTGCCTAGATTTAATGGAAAGGAAATACAAATCCATGAATCTGGAGACGCTGTGCACCAAATATCCAATGTAGAAGAACAATCAATTAATAAATAAAATGTTCTACCTCTGAAAGGACCATTACATACACATTATATATATGCACACACAGAGAGGAAATTTTATTTCAGTTTATTTCAGCACAGACATTTTTAGTCTCATAGCAGAAACAAACCCTCTAAGTGCACATCTTATCACTAATCATGATTAAAGTGACGACTGAACAGTAAAAGCCATCTGAACCTATTATGTTTCATATACCTTCCTGTGCATGCATGCACTGAGGGATATTTTCATTAGATGTTTATACTTGTTGCTTAGAATACTTTTTCATGTACTTAATTTACTAAGTTATGCAATATGCCATAAGCATGTGTGAAAATGCCTTCTGACTGACCCCCTGAAAATTCAAGCACCTGATAAAAACAAATGCATTTCTGTCAAGCCTGCTTAGGCCAGCCAAATGTTTCCCAAGGAAAATGAGACCAAAAGAAAAAAAAAATTACTTGTACACAATAGATCAGCCTTTCAAATTCTGTCTTATTTGCTCAGGATAAACTGCAATGTTGTCATCCATCTTTAGTTACATAAATCAATCTTAACTCCTAATGCATGTCTGAAAACAAGGGCAAAAACTAACCTGAAGTGCTTGCATTTTTTTCTCTCTTAGGAATAAATAAATAAACACCCCTTTTTATTCTCTGCAAGACAAACAATGAGCCAGGCAATGTTTTATGCCAACTGTTGAAACATATCTGTATAGAATAAATCAGAGTTTTCCTCTGAGAATAGAATCACTTCCTATTAATAATCAATAAAGTAAAACACCAGCTGGAGTAAAGAATAAAGCACAGTCTTATCAACTGGATTTGTTTCCCTGGTGTAGAGTCAGTTCCACTAGTGCCCGTGAAGTCACAGTATCCACTGACATCAATACCAGTAACAGTAGCAAATATTTCTAAAATGGGAAAATAAGAAAAGCTTCCATTTCCACCGACAGATAGATGGAAGACTGTGTTTGCAGCAGCAATATACAGTTTGTAGCATCCCTCCCATGAGTATTTAAACTAAACTTGGTTGAAAAAGGCATGTTCCCATACTTCCTGCAACTGCATTCAGTATCCCTTCTTTCCCAAACCCTTCTGTCATTCTTGAAAAACATTCTTAAATTGTGAATACCAGCTCAAGTTTTTTTCTTCATAATGTCTAAAAGAAAATGCAGCCCAACAGCTACTAAACTTGTTGCATGCAGTTGTTACTTAAAGGTTGTGCTTGCAACTTTACAAATACCATCTCCTCATAAAGCACAAAGCAACTTTTTTTTTTTTTGGTGATTCACAGGTCAATACTATAACCAGCTAGTTACTCTGAGAAGACTTTTTCTATTCAAAGATACTGTTGTTGAGAAATATGCATATGTATAGTGTGGAATATTATTTTATTTTACTTTTTCAGAAGTGATGTTTAACTAAGCCATTCACCAATGTTACAAAAAAAAAAAAAAAAGGTCTGAAATCCCTAATTTCTATTTCTTAAAATGTTACCGTGTGCTAGGTGAAGAATTGGAACTTTTTCTGCCTCATTCTGCAGGTTGGCCAGGACCTAATGATATAACATATAGTTGCTGGCAGTCTGACGAATGGTGAGATACCTGGGGTTGCAGGTGGCACTGATTTGAAGCCATAATGAGGTTTTCCTGAACTAATAGTGCCACTACAACATACGAGCTACATGAGATCCAGGTCTTGAGGGTGTTACCAAGCAGTTCATCTGCAAAGAAGCAGCTATTTTTAGTATGTATAATGAAAGAAAATCAGCAATATTTCCAGCTGTTTTGCCATATACCGTCAGTGCTAAAAACTTTTCAAGTTAGACTTAAAATGGTCTAGGGATCACTTGACTCTGACTTAGGTCTGAAAACAATCATACACACAGGTAATGAAAACATATTTTATAAAAAAGCTTAACTACTGGTGTTAGAAAATATCCTATGCTTGTCTCACATTGAGTTTTTCAGTAAATAGGGTCCAACCTTAAGATGCACTGGTGAAAAAATCCTGTAGAATTTTATTTTCAGTCTACCTAAAGTAGACTAAAATACCTAAGTATAATGTTGACAAGATTCAAAAAACAAATCAAATGGACACAGAAACAATGGATATGCTTACAAAACCACTTCAGACTGGACTCTAACCAAAACTGATTCAATGCACTAATTATGATATAATCAAGTGTTTTCAAACTCAGTCTGAGCAATTACCATTTCAAAGCCCAGAGGAACGGAAGGGATGTGAATGTTTCCATTGCTAACTGCCCTAACCATTTCTTTTACTCAGTGAATCTCAGATCCTATGCAGTTCAGGAAGACAATGAGGTATGAGTATTTCCTGGGAGGAATGATGTGCCCCTAAATTAAAATTATGAATACCTAAGAGACGAAGCGGACTATACAGTTTTACCTAAACCAGAAAAAGCATTTCCCCACAAAGCCATGTACCTAGGAATTACTGCTTTTAATAAGCTGATAGCCAATCATCTATGTACCACAAGTGGAATAAAGTGCACATACAAGCAGCAGCAACTAGGAAGAAGTGTGCAGTAAGCAACCCTCATTAGAACAAAAGTTAATTAAATTGACCGTGGAGGATCACAAAAATAACTCAGCTATTATATCAGGTATTATGACCTCAGTGAGGATTTTACGATTTCCCAGTGTTCTGCCCCATCTACCATGACATGAAAAAGAGCGTTCTTCCCAACTTACTGTTAATGGAAGGAAAGAGGAAAAGTAAATTAAAAAACAAAACAAAACAAACAAACAAACTCTGTTTCCTCTCTGTTAAAGTACTCTGTTGATTATCAGTTGCTAATAGAACACTCCCACATCAGTGAGCCTCTGCCTCACTTTGGGAATTGGCTTTGGCCAATTAAGAGGCTTTGGGAATAACAATGTGCCTTGAGAGCAAACAGCACATCATTTAAAATAATAATAATTTAAAGGAATATGCAATAAACCATTCCAATGTTCGATACACAGGATCGACCAACATTCTGATGATCAACCAATGCTTGGTTTATCCCACTATCATTTATGACAACACCAAATCAGACAGATTATAGCCACAGGTTAAGGTGTACAATCTACATGGTTTAAGATATTTTTCCTTTAGTTAATTTTATTATATTGGAGTTCTCAAAGATACCTTATTAATAGCAATTTCTCATAGACTAAATAGTAGGAAGTATGATAGATTTGATTATACAAGCTTCTGCTTAGATGACAACTTGATCTACATGGGTAATGTATCTGTTTGAAGTAATCAATCAAAATGAAGCCCCAGATGATATATAGGACAGCAATACACTTCCTCAAAAAGCATCTTGGACCCAAACTTCCCCTACAAATATAGAGGTGCCCTCAAAGACCTGGTCTTTATAATCTTTTTAGCAATCCAACAGACCATATCAGCTCAGGAAAAAAAAAAGAAAAAAAAGTTGCTTGCTAGCTCTTGCATCACGATGAACTCACTGAGGACATGCTACACTATGCTGAAATGGTACAATTAAGATTTAACTGGCCTTTTACAGTTTGGCTTCTGCTGACTGTCACCAACTGTACAGACCAACTATGTATCAAACAAGTTCACTTTTCAGAAGCACACAGAACACAAGCACTGATCTTTCAGCCCCACTTTACCTGTTCTGCACCATGCTCATTGCTATCCAGTCTGAAGGGTAAACATTCTTTCCAATGAGATCTTTGAACATTATGAATGTTTCCATCAAGAAGTCCTAGAACAACAAAATACAGTAAATAAACTTTGTGTTACAGTCACGTAAGTGTTCCTGCCGCAATTAAAGAATTAAGAGGGAGGGCTTCACTCTGTTCCCAGTGAAGTTATTGGAAAAAAATCCCACTGATACCAGTAAACCCACGGTTGGAACTGAAGTCCTGCAAAAGAGCAGCCCTGGAATCAAAATGAAAGCTAAAAGTTGTTACATTGGGCTCTTAAGAAAAGATATGCCATAAATGAATGGAAATAAAAAGTTACAGTACTATATACACTATATAGTAAAGCTGCTGAATTATTTATTATTTAGCCAGTCTCATAATGCATAATGAATTAACAGATCTGAAAAACACCACAGTTTTTTATTTAGCCCATTTAGTCTAATTTTAGTATTCTAAATAAAAAATTGAAGGCACATACAGAAAATCCTCAAAAAAATATTTTTCCAACAAGTATTTAGAGATTCCGGTATACAGAACAAAAATAAAATGAACATCATCATTCAAGCTCTATTTCACGTATAGTGCATATATGCAGTTTTACCCCTGAATTTCTGAGCAAGTCAGCTAAAAATCTGAGGCTAGCCAGATGAAATGTCATCATCTATTACCAAAACCTCACAAGCAGTTCTCTGCAACATTTGTGCTTTGTCAAATTACTTAGAGAAACAAGTGAACAATAGCTTTCAACACCACGATTTGAAAACCAGTCTTTATCTTCACTGACATATACTTATGCTCCTGAGAAAAAATGAGAAGACAACAAATTGATGCCTTTATAAACAGAGAAAAAAAAAGAGGCTTTTTTTTTTTTTTTTAAATGTGCTCTGCAGAACTGTTCAAGCTGATGAAGTATTACTACACTTGACAGTCTTCATTAGAATTTCTAGACATTATCTAGGACCAAGTACCTCAAGTACCTAAACCGCTTGGAAGCTGAAGTTATTTTAAAATACTCTTATGTTTTCAAGTAAACTCAGGCACATGAAGAATTGCAAAATCTAGCCACAATTTGATCTGCTAGAATTTCAGTTATGGCACAACACTGACTATAACAAAGAAAGGAAAGTGGACAAATCTTGCCAACTGAAAGTATTACTTCCATGGAGAACCAATAGATCATGTAAACAAAATCTTAGCCAATACCTAGACTTATTTTGGACTTATGTCAGGAGTATAAATAAAGGGAAAAAGGTCTCCTGAAACCAGTGACCAACGGTACAAAACAGAAATGCACACCAAATATCATTAATTTATGCCAGGAACAACTGATATAATAAGTTGCATTTAATTGCATTTAGCACACAACATTATCTTGACCAACAGTGGAAAGTGGAACTAAATCACGATGTGCAAAATGTGGATGGAGGGTTTGAGTAGTTGGGGATTGCTTTACTGCTGTTTTTTGTTGCTGGTGGTGGTGTATTTGTTGTTGCTGTTTCTCCTCAAAACAGAGTGAAACAAAGATCCCATTACTTAATGCTTTATTATTAAATTACCTCCTAAGCGCTATGGACAACGATAGTGACATGTCTTTCCAAATTTCTGATCTTAGTATTGTCCAAAGACACCATTAGAACAGGGAGGCAATAAAATGATGGAGAGGCAGAAAATGTACAGAAACGGACTTCATGCTAAGAAGAATCAGGCAAGATAGTTCAAAACAACACTTTATTTTTCATAGCTAATAAAATACTTCTAATTATTTATCATTTCCATGTTTGTTTCGTACTCACCACTAGTTCTGAACTTGTCTGGAAAGTTTCAATGTAAACTGAGTAATGCTGGTTGTTCATCTGGTTTAAGATTGCTGTCATGCATGCAACAAAATGACTCTGAAAGAAAACCAGAAAAAAATCGATAGAAAGATAACACACATCTAGATTAATTTAGATATTGCATTGAATTCTTTCTAAATCAGACCTATTCCAAATGCCTAATAATTATTTTTTAAGGATATTAAAATAATATCAAATGAAAACTTTCACAAGCCCAGATGTGAAACATAGTAAGAACTCAGAGAGGGTAATTCAAAAGCTACCCTGGCAATAGGCTCTGGAGAAAAAATCTGCACCATTTATGAAAAGCACATGGAAGCACACAATCTGCAACCAGAAAACTTTTTATATAAAATACAACTCAGTATTACTCTAAGACTCTTAAAAGGCAATTGATATTTCCTAGGATTCTTCCATTAGGAATTCATAGGAAGAAAAAATATATTTGATCAAAACTTTCTAATCATCCTAGAAACAGAGGCTATGGTATTTTACAGGAAGAAATAGTGCATGAAAGGATATATTTTACAGATGTTTAAGTAACTACTACAGAACTCTAAAACTTCTATAAAATACTATTACTTTCATCTCTCAAAACTCCAAACTTCCTCAAAAGGAAATACTTTTTTTTCTCAATTCCTAAAGACGAAGTGCTGCAAGATATAAAATTATCTATAAGCCTAGGTTTTCACTGCCTTTGACTGAGACTCAGAAAGATATTTCTCATCTCTCAGCAGTAGCAGGCTTAACTATTGTTAGTATACCTGTAAGACAAAAAGAGAATCCTCCTTATTGATGCCTTTTAATTGCCTGAATTCTTGTTTTAAATTGAAGCTGCATTCATTATATTAAAAGAAGAGAATATGAAGGAGATGATCATACAAAATAATTTTCTAGCTTGATTTGAAACTTCTCATCATGCTTGTTTAGGATTGCTAGAGGTGACTCCCCAGTCCCTCTGACCAGAAGCTTATCAGATTCTCTGTTTAACTCTGATTCACTTTACACTTCTGTTACGCCAGAAAGGCAACACAGGCACACATTACCAAAGTATCAGCTGCAGTTTGCCGGCCCCGACCATTTTGTCTACCACTTGAAGGGAAGCCTTCTTTAACTTCAGTTTGTGGCCACTAGAGGTCTTTTAGTTTCGTATGTTAGCTGCTGTTCAGTTCGTACTGCCTTTTTATTTTTTTTTTATTTATTCCTACGTGAGCAGACCCAGTACACTTCTGGCATACAAACAATGAAAATTACAATATAAAGGACCTATTATACTTTCTTTTGGAGTAACATTAGTGCTACTAAGAGGCTTGCCTACTTTGTAAGACTAGGAGGACACATTTTCTGCAGGTAAAGCCAAAGATTTCAGGTAAGGTATCATGTGTTCTCGGGTAATGATGCTTTTTTAAAAAGAAATGCTGATTTTCCTGCTGTAGTAGTTCACTTTTACAGTTATGGGCTAGAAAAGTGTTTTCTGTGATGTTGAATGTGAAGCTGGAAGTAATAATGAATGAATTTCAAAGGATTCAATATTGAAACTGTGTGTTTTTCCTTCTGATGTCTTGATTTTGAAAAAAAATTACTGACAGAAGTTAGAGAATATTATACATGAAAAACAGCTTGTATTTTTAGTAGTTAAACATATGCCAGAAAATGCCTTTCTGCACTAATATAAAATAATCACCTCTTGAAATAAGTAGCATTTCTTTGCAAGCCTTAAATAGACCTTTTATGTTGCTTAAAGGCATAAAGACTTTAAGAAGGTTATTTTTTTGTTGTTGTTGAAACCAACTTCTAAACTGTGTCTAGCTATATCTGTTCTTATGGTACAGCATGAATGCCTATTCTTAGGAACCATGTATTGTCATTTTAAAATTACCAGATGATTGATTGATTACTGAAAAGAGCCATAGACAAAGACCACCTTGCAACAAAATTATCAAATTCATATTAGTGTGACTGAATGATAAATAAATAAATAAATAAAGGTGTCAGTAAAGCTGGTTTGCTACAAAAACTTCATCGTTTCCATGCAGCTGTCAAGCAGGGAAATACACCAATACCATTTGATCTCTAATAATTTTCTTGTCTGCAATCTCAACTATCAGAAATTAACTGCTAGCTCCTTCATAGGTTAAAAGCTTGCCCCTCCCCTCCTAATCCCCAAACACCAGCAATTCACTCCTCAGATGCAGCCTCAGATCATTCAAGTACCCATGCTGTCTCAGCATCACCATTATCACTGCTAGAACTTCAGTGTCATTTAGGACTGTGGAGAGCTGTGATCAAATCTGCAAATCTCTGTGTATTCATTTAAATTCTCCCATGCTGTTTAATTCTCCTAGCAGAATATGCAAAGAACATGAACTGCTTGAAAATACAGTAAGTTCTGCACAAGAACTACTTATTACACTTTGAATGCAGGCTTCATGCTCGCTAGACAGAGGAAATTCAGAACCAAGCACTACCTAGAAATACAATAGTCTAATGCTTAGGATTCAAAAAAGTATTTCATTTAATCAAGCATTGCGTATAGTGATTGAATTGTATGAAAAAGGCTGCGGCAAACAAGATGAACTTCAAGTAGAATCCCAACAAGTCATTTCAGCTGCATTGAGGATTTATCTCATGAATTAGAGCAGAGAGGCTGATTAAAACTAGGTCAAACATATATAAAAAAAGTATCTAAGTAAACATTCAATTTTTCTTTGAGTATTCTCTCATCAGTTATCAGATATAACTTTGGAACACATTGGATCAATTCAAAGAGATGCAACAAAATGTATGTTTTCCAATTTTAAAACCTTCACACACATTTAAATACAAAAGAATCCAGGAACAGAAGCAGCAGTGAATTCTACTTCTTGAATTAACCAATTTGCTGATATCCTTTCAAAACATGGGTAAAGAACAAACAAAATAGATGGTACGAGCATTACAATTCTATCAGGAGCAGGAGCACAGAGTAAATGGAAAGTCAGATGAAAATGAAACGGAAAGAAATGTCTCAGGAACTATTCGAACTCCCCGTCCATTAAAAAAAAAGCCAACCACATAATTCATATAAAATTTTAATGAACTATAATGAAGGCTTCCTTTAGTATAAGCATTGCAAAATATTGGCTAAAGCAAAAAGAAAAATACATCTGTTATTCAAGTGCACATTAGCTGTGGATGCAACATATACAGGAAAATAAGCAACTGAAAAATATTAGGGTCATATGGGTAAGACAACCAACTTCAACACCTAGCAACTAAATCCCAGCATACTTTATAATAGCAAATGGTGACAGGTTGCTGTAGTAACTTCAAATAATACCAGCACCACAAGAATAAATAAAGCAAATGCACTGGAAAACCAAACAGCAACAGAAATAATGTAGAATGAAGTTACACTTCGGTACTCATATGGTAGAAACATTTCAGTGGCTGTTCTTTGAGTAATTTTCGTGCAGCAGTACTTCTGGAATGACTAAGAAGGATATTTATTTCATATAGTTACTTAAATTAACATTTATCCTCATTAACAGAGAGCTTTACCAACACAGAGCACTAGTGTAAATACGTAACACTATGTACATCATTACAAAGTAAACAAAATGCAAATGTCGATAATTTCTAATAATTCAAGCACTTCTGATGCCCAAACACATTGTAATTATATTTAAATCCCCCTTTTTAACACAAAGACGGATGTTCTAAATGCTCATTTAGCTTGTTCTACTGTTTTCTTTACATTCGTATGCTTTAGCCAGAGGCATATGTAACTGTTTAAGTTAGTAGGTTACCAGACTGAAAAACACAGGCTAATTTTGTAACTCAATGAAATCATAATAGCAGCTGCTGTATAAGATTTAACGATAATCTGCCAGCCAGAGAATCAAGGCAATTTCAAAATTATTTCATTTAAGACTTTCTTAAACGTAGATAAAAGCAGTAAGACAAAGTTTTATGGTATGACATACAAGCAGCATGTTGCTTTTAGAATGTATCCTTTGGTGCCTTTTTTTTTTTTTAAATAAAATAAAACAAACCTTTGTGTTCATTTCCCAACAATATTAAAAATAAAATTCTCTACAGTGCTTTTACTGCTGCTGCATTTTGTTGCCATAAATCCATCCCAGAATTTCTACAGTCCATGGCTAGGATGAAGACTGTAAATGACTGAACCTTTTCATACGTCTGTGCTTGAACACGGTTGTGCAATTTCCTACTTTTCCCAGAACATAAACATTGTGTTCACCTTTGAGGTGTACATGCAAATAAATAATGGATAATATTATTTGGTACAGAGTAAGAAGTCAATTATTTCTAATGAACAATCATTCCATGAAAACTGTACTAGCTTTCGCAGAACACAAAGTACTCATAACATCAGCTGTTTCATCTTCTCGCTTAAGCACTGCTGTCCGCACTCCCAATCTCAGCTCCGCTGCATCAGGTAAAATCTTTCAACCTTAGCTTCAGGGATCTATGCAGCTTCATGCTGCATGTCTTCCCTCCCCTTCTGCTACCTGCTAATTACTCTATCGCAATTACTTCTACCTAGTTTTCAGGTTGTTCTTGCAGGCCAGAAAAACCTTCCCACTCTGGTATGTAAGATATCCACTGACAATCCTGAATTTTCCTGTGCTGTCAACACTGCTTATTTCACTAATTTCTTATTCTAAGTGCTATTCTATTTCCTTGATTCCATTACTCCAGATGGTCAGTCAAGTTGGCAAAACATGGCTTGTCCTGCCAACTGTCCCAGTGCACTCATTCCCATGGTAAAGAGGATGCAGTCAGCATTCCACAGAAATATCTAAAGCATAGAGAGTAAGATTAAAAATATGATTTTTTTTTTATTATTATTATTTCCACCCTACCCTCCAGTCATAACTTATTTCTTTATTGTACTAAAGTTTGGCCACTCTCTTGCAGGTAAAAGCTCTGTAAACTGATATGGGAACTTTAAGGAAGTAAACCAATAGCTGGGATGAACAGGAGTTAGTCCCCTGATATAATACTTAACAGCAGGAAGAAAAAAGGGGGGGAATTGCCAGGTATATAGGACTACAAAACAAAACATACTGACTACAATGGAGATTGACAACTGGGTCTAAAAGAAATGGCTTGAATTCAGCGATCTATTCCCGTACATATATAAAAAGTTAAAGTGTGGTAGCTTCTTTTATTTCTAAGCTGTATATTTTAAATCTACGCATGTTGGGAAGACAAATGTCTTAACTGCTGATTCACATCTTTAAAACAAAATAGAGCCACCTCCTCTATTCCCAGAACTCAGTCACCCTTTAATTGATTTTTTTCCTTTTCAGCTGCACTTACTGAAGACAAGAACAGAAAAATTAAATTAAAAAACCTCAAATGCACAATCACAGATGAGACTAATATAATACATTTCTGGATTGTCAAAACAAAGCTTTATCATAAAAGTTACACACAGAGCTTCAGAAACTTTCCTCTTGTTTAAAATTTGTTTTACAGAGAAAATCAAGCTCAATAAAAAAATTCTGCAACAACCCTCATCCATTAAACTAACAAGTCTATCAGGTGCATATGTTTAGGATTAATAAATAGCAAATATCTAAGAAATCCACCAATCCATATTTGTGTCATTTATATAAGATTTTTTAACCACCTCTATTTAAGCAACAACACAGCTGCAATTGAGCTTCCAAAACACAATGGGTTTTGTCAACAGGCCATGAAAATCTCACCAAATCCTGAAGACATTCATGGAAAAATCTTTAAGTCTGTTTAGCACCATACATTCCCTTTGAAGAATATTTTTTTATTTTATCAAGGTACATGCAAACCAGTAATTAAACATTTGCAGACACCAATATTCAGCCATCTCTTAGGCTGAGATTAAAACCAGCAATACCTTGCCTGGTTGGATAACCCTTTTGCTAGGTCAGAGTCTGCCTTTGTAATGTCTAGTACTATTATTTATTTACACAGCGCTAAGCCAGCCAATAAGATCCGAGTCGTTGAGAAATTTAAATTAATTTTAAAAAATCTTTTTCTCTCTCTTTTTTTTAGCAGCTGAAACACTCAGATAAACTCAGACTGTTTTTTTGTGAGAATCCTGGTACTTGTTTCTGATATTTTAAATGCACACTAATGCCAAAGTGATTTTAATTTGGCAGCGCCAATTGTCATTTGTCTCTTTCCAAATTAAGAACATTGCATTGGTACTCTGGTAACTGGTTTAATTTTGTTAAACGAATAATAAACCTAGATTAGAAATTGAAAGTTATAATACTATTTATAGTTTAATTTAAATAAGAAACATTTTTTCTTTATCTCCATATTTAAACTCATTTTGACTGCTGTTCTTGTAGGTTGAAAGCTGTCTAACTGTGTCCTATTCTACTTTGTAGTAAACAAATGGTGAACAAAAGGCATACCCAGTATGCCCTGCAAATACACATGGACTAAAGACAGAACTTTTAATGCCTTCCATTAAAGCTATCTTTCACAAAGAGCCTGCCTTAAAAAAAAAAAATCATACAACCAAAAGAAACAAAAAAAATACACGCAATAGAAAAAAATGTTTGTTTTAACCTACACAGTGAATATATAAATGGGTCATATGTATATAAATACATATGTCATATGTATATAAACACATATATAAAGTGCTCTCTTGCAGAAACACGGGAGAGGAAACATGTAACATATTCACTGTGGTACGCACCAAGTCAACAATGTAAATTCTACCAAGAACACGAACACCATTTTTCTTAAGACAAATGTTACATTTAACAAATGATTGGAATTTATTTTAATAAATTACTTTTTTCAACTTTGGTGTTGAGGGACCAAAGCTTAGTTCACACTTCTAAAACTGTATCTGGGCAGTAAACTTCTAAATTTGCTTCAAAAGCAGCTCTCTGAATCTGGAACAGAAATTTCACCAGTGAATTTTCACAGAAAAGCAGACAGAATTCCAAGAAGCTGCAGCTTATACTTACATTGGTGCTTAGTTTTTTGCAACACATTACTATACTCAGAGGCAACACCTCTACTACCTTGGAAGGAAATCCTTCTGACAATAAATTATATCCTCACTCTGAAATTAATCTCTCAGAAAAAAAAATATTTAAATACAAATCCTAATCAGAATAAATGGTGAGTATAGATAGAGCAGCACTACGTTACAGCAGGTCTTCCAAACAGGAACTAATTTTCAAACTTTACAGCATTTTAGCAGACATGCATATCAAAATTACTTGTGGTGCCTTAATAACTGACCATATGAACATCTTCACGGAATGACAACTATACACCAGCGACACTTCTTTCTGTGGGTTACTTTACTGGCAAAATATTCAAGGCTATTTGTGGTGACTTTTTGATTTTTCCTAATCATTAAACTAGGATTTCACCTAAATAGACTCTCTTGCTGACAAACCAGGGCATTAACACTCTTGAGCCAATCAAACAGAAAAGCTAGGAGTGTAGATGTATACTGGGTAATAGCAGCTGGCAGAGCTGATGGAATTGCATTCCCAGCAGAAAGCACAGTTAAAATCACACCCATATATAAGCAGTCTTATCAATGAGTCAGAATGCCAAAGAAATGGGATATAAGAAAAATATAATTTGTTATGCCTCTGATATTTTCTGTATGTATCTCCTAAGCAGTTTTACAAGGTTCTTATTTTTATGATTAGTTGCTGTAATAGAGAAGGTCTGGAAACAGTGTATATCTAACAAAACATACAAAAAAAAAAGCATTATGATTTGAACTAATGCGATCGACACCTCCACTAATGACATTTCCATATTAATTACTTATTAATTATTAATACTATTAGCTTTAACAGCAGTTTCAGAACTACACTGCTGAGACTGTTCATAAAAACTTACTAGGTCACGGTATATACAATCAGTCAGTATACCAGTACTTTGAGATGATACAAAGGGACCTGTTTATGGAGTGAGTAATTTTGTGTCATTTTAATTCAGTAATGAATATAGAATACAAAAAACTCTTAGAATTATGAATGACAGAACATGTACTTGACAGATGCTATACCATCACATATTCAAAAGAATTTGTGAGATACTTTAAGAGAACTTATCTCCTGAGGACATAATTATGGTATGCTTTATGAACTAATCCAGATTCTTTTCTCTTTTAAGTTAGCATAAACTCACTGTGCTGAATGCTACATTATATCTTCCTAAGCCTGTATCTTGTGATCTACTGCATGGCTCCAAGTCACACAAAGCCCTTTCAATTACAGTTGCAACTTTACAGTACTGTACTGTACAGTACAGTACTTTTCAAAACTGAGTTTTGAAAGCTAGTGGTGAATCTTATGGTCTTACTACAAAAGGGACTAGGATCAAATTTACCACGGATTATCAATTTTCAAGGTATGTTTTATTATGAAGAAAAAAGTTTCTTCTTCTGATTTTATTTTAAAGGATACTGCTAATATTCTATAGCTTAAAACAGAGCTTGCTAGACTGCAAAGATTAGCATCAGGAATTCAACATTGTAGAGGATTAATTCAACATTGTAGAGGATTAAAAAGGGGGTGGGAAAAAACAACAAAACAATATGCTAAGGGGCATTTTCAATAGAATTTCTTGCAACTTCCTTCCCTTAACTACTACACCAAAGCCATTTTCTTTTTTCAAATTGTACTGTAGTCATGTGAGATAACGCAACTTTTATTTGATTTCTCTTTGGTACAATACCCTGACATATGAGAGTGCTATATACTGCAAACATTTAAACAATTAACTAAATTTTGGGAAACTAATTACAAATAATTTATACAAAATATTATGACAAAAAGCAATTTAGAACCAAACAGGAGAAAGAATATCATATATATTTTGGACACCTAATGGATGTCCAATGGATGTCCTCAGTAGGGACAGAGCGAATTTGAAACAACACAGGAACAGCATTGGAGCTCCCTTACTCCTTCCAGATTATCATAGAATCATGGAATCATTCAGGTTGGAAAAGTCCTCTCAGATCATCTGGTCCATCCTTTAACATAGCACTGCCAAGTCCACCATTAAACCATGTCACTAAGCTCTACATCTACACAATTTTTGAAGACCTTTAGGGATGTTGACTCAACTGCTTCCCTGGGCAGCCTGTCCCAATACTTCACAACCTTTTCAGCGAATAAATTTTTCCTAACAGCCAACCTAAACCTCTCCTGGCACAACTTAATGCCATTTCCTCTTGTCTTATCATTTAGTGCTTGGGAGAAGAGACCAAAAAAAAAAATCATAAAATTCCAAATGAAAGTGCTGCAATTAGACAGTTCCAGGACATTAGGTTGGACTTAGTAGTTTGTTCATCTAAAGTCACAGATGCTCTGGAAGAACAGAGTAATCAAGCATGAAAACAGGAAATCAATGTAATAGTCATCAAGATTTTGGAGGAGAAAGAAAAAGAACTTGCATTCTATTGAACTCAAGAACACATTATTCAGGATTTTAAAGAACTGGATAGGGAAGAGATTCTGTAGTGGAAAGATGACTATGTTCTAGAAAACTGAAGAAAAGAAACATGTAGCACACAGTCAGTGGGCTAGCAGAGTAGTTTAGACTGGCTATTATCAGCAACTGCCAAAACCCCCAACTTGTTTACAAGTGTTTGTCTGTTGCGAGCTCTCACTCCTTGCTACTGGTGCTCCCTGACTGGTTTGGGGCACATCAGCAATTCAAGACAAACTAAGTGAGGAAACAACCTAAATGTACAAGCATATTTAGTAAAATGGGGACATGCAAAATGTATGAGAAGTCTGCATGCTCTGATGACAGATAAATGTTAAGTATTGCACCAGGCACAAATATGGGAATCCTACAGTCTTCTGAGAGCTACCCATGAAACAAATAGTACCTAGGAACACAGACATCTCTATCAGGATATGAAATCAGAAAAAAATAAAAATGAGAGGATGTGTGAACACACAATTCCCACTGAACTACGTCGTTACCATTTTATAAGGATATACATGCCTCTAGACTGCCAGTTAGACATTCCTACCTTTTATATTTTTTCTGGACTTGTAGTTAGGAGAATAATGTAGCAATATTGACAGATTACACACAGCAACATTTTTGTGGGTTCTATCAAAAATTATTTTTCAAGTAAGTTTTTATTTTTAATTTTATGATACATAAAGAACAAACAAAAGAAAACTGAAACGTGTACCTAACTATTTTTACTTACAGTATAAGATAACCGAACCTTCTCTAACAGATTTTAGGTTGCCTGCCTTGCCAAGCTTTGTGGCAAGATATTAACTTGGTTTCTTGTTCAACTTGACCCACAAAACATTGGAAAAACTGCATGCCCACTCATGTCTGAACTAAGATAAAACACACACTACGCACTCTGTTTTATTTTCTTGTTAATACTGCAGGAATACATTTAAAAAAAATAAATCACTTAATCAGACTTCTACTTACTCAAGTAACACCTGAAGCTATACCCACAGAGCCCTCTTAAAATAAAATTATAGTTTAAAATAAAAAACGGTACAATTTTGTGAAAATAACCTCACCACGGAGTCACTAAGGCAATGTACTGCTTGTAAGGCTTAAGGAAGAAAGGAAGTAACTTCTATGAAATTACAGATGTCACAATAACAGGCCCCAGGAAGACATCCTAGGACACAAAACAGAAGAAAGGGTTCTTTGTTCCAGAGTCACCAAAGTAGGGCAGGCCATATTACATGTGATGCAGGCACTTATGTGCACAGCCTGCTGTTTTATTTTCAAAATCACTACAGATGCTACAATCATGTAAAACACACATTGCATGGGCCATTCTGTATTCTTGTGCTTAGAGGAGTATTGGAAAGCACAGGGAAATTGGTTTTAAGGCAATTACTTACAGTGATTAACTTACAGAATACTTTTTTAAGGATTTCACACACTTCACAACATACAAGGAATGCATTCTCTATTTGTTAAGTCTACTAGATCTATACTATCTTTCAGTATCCTTTGAAGTTTACAGCTTTCCCATGTGGAAAACAATCTTCAGGCTACAAGATATTTTTGAGGATGCTTACTTCTGTATGGTTTTTGAGTATGTTTATTTCAATTTCCACAACTCCTGGACACCTTTAAAATGCCAGCCTGAGTAAAGACTGAATTACAAAACAAACAACACTGAAAGGCAAGCAAGTGCCACACAATTCGGGACAGCACAGATGTATTACAGAGATGATTATCAATAATTAACTACCCCAATAATAACTTTGTTAGCTAAAACCAAAATTTGAATCCATACAAGTTAGAAAGGCAGTTACAAGCTATTTGATGAAAGGCAAAGAAATAGCTTTTTTTTTTTTTTTTTTTCCCTTCAACACCACTGGGACATTTGCTTATGTTGCCCAGAGAAACGGTATGCTTATTTCTTCAACAAGGTTCGGAACCCTTGCTGTGTTCATAGGTTTTAATTTTTTCCTTTAGTGACCACATCAGTAGATTATGAAAGGATGACCTATCATCCTTTCTGTTCTGTCACCTCTAAATGCATCAAGGTTAACCATAAGCAAGAGGACAATGAAATGCTCATCTACACTTCCATGATTTTTAACCACATTATTGCAGCTCTCCCTTCTGAAAGCCATTCAAAACAGACTAGGCATAAGGTCGGGTTGATTCCAAATGCCTTCACAAAATACATGCTAAAATATCATCTCACTTTTTTCCCTGTCATTGTACTGTCTTCCTCTTAAATATGATATGGAATTTATTCTCTCATTATATGCACCAGAAACACCTCATGATTTTGCTGCCCTTTATCCTCCTAAGATTATGCAACTGTGTAACTTTTTCTTCCTCCTGTTTCTATATACATAGTATGTGGCAGGCTGAAAAAAACATAGTTACTAAACCTCACCCTTCAACTTTACAACACTCAGACATCTCAATAAAATCCTCTAACCTCAGAGTCCCATTTTCTTTACATTGACATTTGAAAACTAATATTGAGAAATTTAACAAAAACTATCGAGATTCGGAACTGAATGCACCAAATGAATTAGTTCACAAACAGAAGTGCAAAGCAGATAGAAAATCTATCAATTCATCCTCCTAGTATGTATTTTAATATATTTTAACTTGTTACCCTCAGTACTTCAGTCCTTATGGGCATTTGGGTACCAGCTAAATGTCCGGTCCATATGTAACTTGGACTTTTCCAACTTACTATATTCACAAATAAACAAGCTTTGGATAAAGATAAGCATATATTCCTTCTAAATATCAAGAGGAAAAGTAGTTATTTTGAACACTCCCAACATGTTACTACTGAGACCTGAGTCAGCAATAATCAAAAAAAGATAGAAGAATAGTATTTGAATCAAGTATGAAAAACAAATCATCCACTGGTTTGTCTTACCCCAGTGGGACCAAACTTGAGTGATTTGCCATCCTACAGCTTTGAAGAAAGAACAATTTTAAGCTATAAATATATTGAAATAATGCTACACATGGCAATAATGCTATAATTTAGAATTGCTACCTCTAGCAAACTGAGTTGCAGAGAATCTTACATTCAGTGCCTGGGGCTCCTAACACTGGGAGTGCTGGAAAGCACAAAGAGCAATTGTAAGGCTACAATACTTTCAAGGCTGTAAATAATTAACTCAAGTAGTTTATCTTCTAATCATCTCCTCACACATAGTGAAACATCTGGAAAACAACTTATCTCTACTTTTAGAAAAGGTATCCAGGCAATAACTGCAATTTATTTTTAAATGCTACAATTTATTTTTAAAGGCACGTGCCCTGCATAAACTGTGCACCTCACAAGCAACATTGAACCATACACAGGACATTAAAATACACAGGACAAAAGTCAATGATAAAATGACAGAATAAAGTCACAGAAAACTGAGGATACCAGCTGTACAAAACTGAAAACACGACTGTAAAGCAAATGAACAAGCAAGCCCAAAGACTTTGCTTCATCACATACTTCTCATGTATTCAACTGGAATCCGTCAACATATATGTCACTGAACTTGCCAACATCAGCAGATTGGTGTATCTTGACGTAAAATGACTCATAACAGATAGAAATAATCAAAGGTTTCGCTCTCTCTCTACTCTTCTCAACAGTCCCTCTCATGAATGGATAATTCTGGTTTATGATAGCTTGGGGATGAAATGAAACAGAATTTATACAAGAATCTCAACTACCAGTCCAATTGACAATTATATCACTGCTTCATTTTGCAAAAATTGAAAGAAAAGGCATGCCAGTTCTTTAGGTTGTCTTAGCAGACTACACTACAGCAAGATAAAACTTGAGAAAAGGTTGCTCTGGTATCAAAAAGCAGCCATGATTATAGATAACAGATTTTCTCAGGAGTCCCCAGCTCATTATATCTCAACCTAGACTCTTTCTCCACCTGCAGCTTTTTGCAACAAAAATAGGGAGCTTACAGGAAACGTCTCTTTCTCTGCATATATCCTGCCAAAGCCAATAAGCATAATTTCAATCTCTCCAGCAGTTACTGCCAGCCATTTTCTGGTAATCCAGTCCCTTAACTGCCATAATTCAGTTCCCTCACATGGAAAATGTTTTTTTTTTCAGAACCAGAAGTTAGAAAGAGATAGAGCAAAGTATATTCAGCCTAGTACACAAAAAAATGCATATCTTGAGAGCAAAATGTGCTGCCACTTGCATTTCTGATGTCATCCACTGGCTGGCAGGAGTACAGGTGAAAAAGCTGTAAAATGCAAATTTTAAATTCCAGCCCTGTTACCATGATGAGATTTGGCACAAGCTTTCCACACCAGTTTCTCTATTTCCATAGAAAACCCAGAAGCCATGGGAGAATGCATTTCAGCACGGTTTCTTCTCTTACTGTCTCCCAATACACGCTAGAAGGTTTGTGATATAAGTGAAAGTAACTGTTGACTCCTCCTTACATTCATTGAATACTCAACATCCTGAAGTGGCCAGAACTTATTTATTTGTTTATTTTAAAGTTATGGACATTCTGGAGAATCACAACTGAAAATACAACACTTGCAAGACATTAACTCATCTGAGATGCAGAACAGGAGATTGCTAAATATTTTTTTTGACTCAGCCTTGCCACGTCACTCTTTGCAAGTGACAAATTATCTGGAAAAACAACAACAACAGCAAACCCCACAGTAATATAGAAACCATCTGAAAGCTAAGGAACTGCACCAAGTTGACTGCCCAGAGTTGGTTTTCTGAAAATAAGCAAATACTGCAATGATGGAAACAACTCAAGTGCAGAAGTCAGTCTTCAGCAACTCCTCTTTTTAAATGGCTTAGGTTAGAAATAGTCTTTTTTCCTGGAATTTAAATCTCTTTCATACATCCCACATATGCGTAGTTGAAAAGGGAAACAATGCTTAATGTACAAATATAGTGTTACCTCTGTACTCTTCATAATCGCCCAACAACTCTAGTAGGAAGAACGTATCATACACCCTCCAAATGGAAAGGAACTGAAGAAACGTTCTTTCCAGTACTAAGACATGCATGGATATAAGACAATTATAGCTAAGCTTTTAAAAAGCACCTAATACAGTAACTTCTTACTTGAGGAATTCAGAACAATCTGCCTGGAAAATGAGAGTATGTACACCTAAAATACCCTTTTCTGAATAACAGCATCCCCTCTTATAAGTTTGCACATCCAGTTTAACAAGGAAAACTAACAACAGAGACACGGAATAAAGATAACACATCCATGACTTTCCCCTCGTTGCACATATAGCCCTAACACTAGACTTCTCTCTGTTCCTAGGATCTTCCAGTCTTCACTGAAGAAAAGAAGACAAGTCACAGTTCTTCTAGCTATACTCTCAACAGGTCTGTTAAGAGCCAATTCTGACCTAAAATCATATTATCAGATCCACCGGGAACTCTGCAGGAAGAAGTAAGGCTCAACCTCTCAGCCAGGCTTAACTTGCTTGATTTCACTTGTTCAAGTAGTGGCCCCCATTTTTTAAATGGAATCATAGTATTAAGTATTAGGACTTAATCCAGTATTCCTGTATTCCCATGTAGAGCCCTGTGCTATACCAAACAACCAATTTAAGAGAAAAAGCAGAACTGTCTTCAATTATCAAAAGATATGTTATATTGACCAACATTATTCATAAATACACACAATGAAAAATTACACAACTTGGGGCAGAGAGTGTCATGTTACTACATGATCCCAATATATATATAGGTACTACAGACATAAGATAACATTATGATGTTTTCAAAACCCAGAAGTACAGCAATGAAAACAGCAGTGTTTTGTAAAACTCCACAGATTTTTATATATATATATATATATATATTTTTTTTTTACAGAAAATGGCATATTCTTTTTGTTACATACTTCTTGCATACTGCATATGTTAATTTTCTCAAGGTCCCACAAACATCCTCATAACCTTTTATTAATTGAAATTTAACAAAGCATGCAATACTGTTTTGCTAGTGTTTCAATGCCAGTGTTATAAGAGCATATACATTGATATTTTAGGGTTCTACAGGTCACAAAGACAAAAATCATACTCGATGTATGCAAGTCTAGGCAAAGATCATGTTTCTTTTTCATAAAAGAAGCTTTATGTACAGGAGGATAAAATAATTCCAACAGGGGAATAATGTTTTTTTGTTTGTCCAAATCAGTATGATCAAAACCAAAGATATCTATTTTCAGTATGCAATGAAATAGAATTGAAATTTGAATAAAACTTTGTCCAAGTTAAACTGAACGGATATACTTCACAATCACAAACTTAGTCCTTATTGTTAATCTCCCTCTATGCAGATGGGGCTTCAGTTGAATGCTTACCTTATCAATTACATGTTGATCCATTTTAAAAGCTGAAACCTAATGCTGCATGCTGCAGCCAACATATAAAGAATACAGACCTCTGCATAACACAAGATTCTCATCTCAAAGGAATCCCTGAAAGCATCCATGTGAGCCAAGCACTCAAAAGAAAAAATGAGTTCTCTAATGAAAATATTTGTATAGCAAAGAACAAACTCGATCACTTTTTGTTGCTCTGGTACTAAACAAGATCCAGTGTGATGATAGGAAGAGATTACATTACAAAATCATCATAAGACACTTGAGATAGGTTAGGCTTCTTCTCCTTCTGTCTAGAAAAGATGTAGATTATCTACATTCAGAAATAAACAGGTGTTAAACACTGTAAAGGAAGAAGTTCAGCACAGACACGAAGGAAGCGTAACCTTCCAGAAACTGGAAGGAGTAAATACATACTCTCGGTCTCTTTTTCCTCACCAGCACTAAGATTTTGAATAAACAAGCCCAAAAATTCAGACAATGAACATATGGCATTTTATGATGTTGCTATCTTTAGTTTGATGCTCTGCTAGTTGAACCAACACAGGACATGAAATAGGACTGAAGTATGTTGCCCCCCCCCCCCCCCCCCCCAAAGAATAATAATCAAGAGATATGGAAATAGATAATAGTCATGTAATCAAGAGATATGGAAAAGAATCTTTTGGTAATATACGAACAGCTGACAGCTGAAGGAATATAGACAGAACTCAAAAGTTTCAGTTAACATACCAGGAGAAAGGTGCCAAAACCATATATTCAATACATGATATAAACTTTCCACAGCAGTCTTAAAGACACACAGAGAAAAGGTAGGGAAAAGAGAAACTGTCACCCCAGAAACCATGTAAATCTAGATTTTAGTTTGCTACTCCGCAAATATTTTTTTTTACACTGAATCAAGTACTTCCAAATATTTTTTCAATGAACAAAAAAAATAATAGAATACCAGATTTATATGAGAAAGAGCAGTGAAATTTTATGCTATGGGCGAGCTATTTGGGCACTTTCCAACTCACCAACCTGTCACATTGGATAACTTCCATCTCTCTTTAAGCACTCAAGCATTTCTTCAAGAGAAATTTCTCAGTTTTAAGTACACTTATCTTTGCAAACTAACACTGCCAAAAAAGGGGAGGGAAAAGCCTTCTATGCTATATACGTAGGAAGGAATTTATTCACTTACTATCAGAAAAATGTGTTGTTTCTTATCTCCTCAGAATAAACCTTGAATTAACAACCCCTAATACAGTCTCCAAAATAAAATCTCATGATTTTATTTTTCAGTGCTTCTTCTACACTTTGTGCAGAATGGCACTGCATCATCTCAAGCAAAGCATAGCCATATCACACAATTTTTGTTCCTAACAGTTGCCCAGCTTCGATCATTTTTTGCTACAGTAAATACCACAGTATCTCCTCTACTCAGTCTCACCAACCTGAAGTAATTTTCAAATCTTGCTGTAACACTAAAACAAAATCCTATAATCTCTTCCTCTGATGAAATCCTTTTCTTTTTCAAGTTAAAAGATAACTTACTACCCTGTATTACTGACCTATGTTAGATCGTTCTCTCTGTTCACCTTCATCCCACCTTCAGGTGGGTCACAAAACCTGCTAGAAGTACTTTAATATATATATACAGAATAAAAAAAAAAAAAAAAAAGAGAGCTTATGCCCTCTTCTTAGATTCTTCTTTCTTAGGTGCTCAAGCAAGGTTCATTCAACATTACCAAAAACCACTGCAGCAGGGAACAAGGGAACATTTGAGCAGATACAGGAACACAAACATAGACAGAAATCTTCTGTGGCAATGCTCACAATCAGAACAGAATATTCTATGTACTGGCCAATGAGAATAAATCAAAAAATACTATCCAAGATGACCTGTTCACTGAAGAAATCTCCATATACCAGACTATGCTACACAAATTACTCTCTCTCTCACAAAAATAAATGCACTCACTTTCATAAACAGCATTTTGCTTTACTCTGTGAGAGTTAAAGCAATAAGACTCCTTGCTGACTGATGATCAGCCCTGTACACGTAGAGGTCATTTAAAAGATTTCTCTCTGCTGTTTCATGTTTCCTTCTTTCTGTCAGCTTTTTCCAGTGTATCATTGCAGTCTACAAATTTGCACTTTTGGGGAATTGTTTTAAATATGTAGGCTCTGCACCTTACATGCATTTTCAGCTGAAAATATTTCCTTCATAAACTTGCTTGCAGCTTATCTATACTTTCAGTACATCTTCATCCGTGCCCTTACACAAGAAACTATGTAAAATACTTCCTAAAACTTCTTCCTTCTCATCTTCAAGATTTCTTTTTCAAGAGAAAACTTTTATTTCTTCAAGAGAATACTTACATTTTTGTATCAATGAGACACTGGAAGCAAATTTTGTGAAAACATCAGGATTTGCATACCAAGTCACTCACTGTATCTGATGACAGACTGCCCTTGCCATATCTCTTTTTTTGCCAGCAACAAATACTTGTTTGCCATATGTCGTCTTTGAATACAAATGTCATGAAGGAGGAACTTGAGTCTCACTTGAGTCTGACATCCTCAGCAAGTTTTGGACATTTGCATGTTGAAAAAAAAAAGAATGTGATTGGAAAATAATGAGATGAGAATATTTCATGTTAACATCAGAGCATAAAGGTGATGATTGCCTCTTTTCAATATATGCTGAATGAACTTTTTAAATAGGTAGTACTTATTTTGTATGTTCAAAAGGTAGGGAAAAAGAAATGCAGATTATTAGAGTGTCTAGCTAAGCTATAAAAATGATACAAGTCTCCTGAACATTAAAAACTTGTCATTTCAGAATTTTGCCATTTTGGAATTAAATCTAAAGCTCAAACTGAATAAATATGCCTACCTATTTAAATATTAAATTAATCAAGATATTGTGCTTAAAATCAGTGCAGAAACATAAAACTTGAATGTTATATTTAGAGAGGCTACAATAAGAAAAACAAAGCTGCTTTTCGCTGGATTTTGCATGGTGTGTGTGTGTGGGGGGGGGGGGAGGATAATTTTTCCATTTCTGAAAAGATGATGTACTAGTTTTTCATGCATAATTTCCAAAGATGAAGCTTTCATGCAGAGCAACACAAAAGGAGGCCAAAAGTGTTCTCTCCAACTTTGCCTGATATTCCTTTTCATACTCCCTTAATGTATTTTACAAGCTCCAAGAAACTCACCCAGTTTGTTAGAGACACCTCCTGAAAACAGAGCTTTCCTAACCATTCCCTCTGTCTTTCAGACTGGAGAGGAATACATTCAAATCAGGAGTAGTCTGTGGCTGCATCTGCAGACAGGACCCTCAATCACCCAGTGGCAGCTCACCATTGCTTCCTCTGTGACTGGGTGCCAGGCATAAAACCAGGGTACACAGATGAAAAGGGAAGACTGAGATTGTGTCAAAACATTGGCCAGTAACGTAGAGGATATTTGGCAGCATATATATAAATAGTGAAATAAAAGATAGACTAAAAGAGAATTAGCTAAAGGGCTCTCAAAATAATCTGTTCTTAGAGCGACATTATTAACAGGGCAACCTACACAACTCAATTTTAACAGTTAATTCTGAGAAGCAAAACAAAGCACATCATAAAAACAGTTGTACTTAAGCAACGTCATTATGAATAAAATAAAAGAAATCCTGAAAGGGAAAAGAAATGAGACATCTATGGCTTTTTCAAGATAGTCCTTTGCAGACCCTAATAAAAATTTGGGAGCCAAAGTTCAGTTTGCTGATCAGAAGATACAGATGATACTTTTTATATTGTTTTGATGACAGAGACTTGTCATAAAATAATCTTTTCTGGATTTTAATACAAAAGGAGCTGTGAAAAAGAGGAGCAACCCAAACCACTGAAAGTATAAATTATAAAAGCAAAATATTGTTAAATCAAACATACTTCAGCTAAAGGACAACAGATGGGAAACGCTTGAAAGCTACGACTACTTCAAAGAGAGAAACCCAAAAAGTTAGTATTATGCAAAACAGAAAAACATTAAAGAATGACACGATAGACCTATCTGACAGTCAAGTATTCTAGGAAATTTATTCATAAATTCCATAGGGAGATTTATGCTTTCATGAAAAAAATCATATTAAGACCCTCTTTATTCTATGCAATTCCCTTCTGTCAATATGCAACAATAATTAAGTTGCTCTGGATCTGCCTAACTTCTAAGATTAAAATGTGTTATATCATGGAGTAAAATACCTTAGATAACCTAACAGTGTCTGTAGGTAGCCTTGTGATTGTGCAAACAAATTGTCCTCTTACAGAATGAAATCAGGCAGTTTGTTTAAATAACATAAAGCTAGAAGATCCTTGAAGCACCTGAAAGCACCACTGAAGTCTATCAGAAGATCAGACAAAACAATGAAAAGAAGGAACCAAAGATGCCTCTGTCTGGAAAGTATTGCTCAGCAATGTAATATTGCTAAGAATTTCACTGAAGAATGCAAACAAATTAAAGCAGCTGAAATTTACGATAGTATTAGACTTAACTATGGCCATTAAATTTAATAACCATTAAATATAGTTTGACTGCTAATTATATCTCTGTCCTAAGGAATATAATTGGTGTAACATGTAACTGCAAAGTGTGATATGTTTTCTTCTCTATTTTGACAATTTTTTTTTTAAACCAGTAAAAAATCTCAGATATGACAGAAACTGTCTAATAGTAAATTTCCAGCAAATTCTAGAGTAAAGCTTTCCAACAGAGTTGTTATACCAGACCTGAACAGCACCCTGTGCAGCTCAGTGGCTAAGAGCTTATGTCTGAAGAGATATATTTCAGCTTGATTACTGGACCAAGATCCATGAAAAGTCATTTAGGGAAAAAAAAAAAAAAAAAAAAAAAAAAAACACGAAAAAAAACACTAGTTTAAATTACTAAGATATGTTTAATTCATTAGTAGCAAGAAATCCCAATCAGTTTGCATCCCCTTTTACTACACTGTGTGCAAATTAGGGTACTGCTCTTTGCCTAAAAAGATCAAAAGCCATTATTTAACTATAATCATCATGTAAGCTGTATGATGCAATTGGTTGTGTAGGAAACTTAAAACTATTTTTTCCCTGCTTACTTTTCCCCAAGTAAAAGCACTGCATTTTTAATGAGAATCACTACTGTCACATAGTTGCAGCTGCAGCTTTACGTCAGTATCCTAATATGACAGGGTCAATTAAATATTAACAAGCCCCTTAAACAAAGCGTTATATAGAAAAGATTGTCGCTGTGACTTCATACACTTTCAAAAAGTTTTAGTATTCACGTGGGTACATTTTGCACGAAATGCAGTACTATAGACTGTTGATGTGCTAAGTCTGTTCTGGTCTGAGTTCTACCTTAAACGGGTCTAAGCGGAAACATGACAATGAGGCGCTTAGCTGAGCCAACAGGTCCCTTCACCACACCATGTGCAAGTCACAGCTCCAGCTGTATATACACAAGAACTTTCTGACATTTAGCAAATAAACAAATATATCTAAGTGCTCTGTAAAAACACTATCTCCTCAAAGCCTATACAATGCCTCTTCTAACAGATGACGCGATTCAGACAGGCAGAGGATGAAAATTAACACATCAAGCCTAAGCCGAACCACATTTCCCATACTTCCAGAATGCATGTGGTGCAAGAAGGGGTACTCCGAACACGGAAAAAATATCAAAAGCATTAGTATTTCTGAGTGCTTGTCCCAGGGACTGAGATAAATGAAATCACACTTCTTTGTGGCTACAAAATCTTGTATCATTCATAATTGGGAAAAATTACAATTAAATATCTGATGATGGTGTCTATTTTCAAATTAATTAGCTTTTTTTTTCCCCAGTATGATTTCCAGAGAATGATATAAGAGGCCTACATAATGTCTTTCTATTATTCTATTCCAGACTCTCAAAATCCCCTAGTAACCTGATGCTACTATAAAAGAGGCTGCTATAAACATGAAGGCTACCTTAAATTAAAGCTGAGGCTATCAAAAATAATTCTGCAGCCTGCTGGACTGTGATGAATTTGTTTCTGGCTTTACTGAATATAAAAATGCTATTAAAAATAAACAGGACTAAAAACTCCATTGGGGTTTCTTATGTTATAAAAAATTAAGTTGTTCATTAAAAATCATCCTAGAATGACTTACAACAATGGTTGCTTTAGATGTTACCTTTGAGAGAACACTGAACAAAGAAAAAATTGAACAACAGTAAGAATTTTGAAAGGTAAATAACCAATACATTACATTACACTTTTAGATTTTAAAAATTACTTCCTTTTGGATAGAGTATTTTTCATCCAGCCTTAAGTTTTACATTTCAAAAAGAGAAACATGTTGCAAGCTGTCTTGTATTTTTCCCCAACATATATCTTTTAAAACTTACTCTGCACTGAAAAGAAGAGAGAAAGAGCATCTAAACATGACTCAGCTCTGAGGAAGGAGTGGAGAACAAAGTCAACTTCACACCGCTGTTTACGATTATGCTTGGGGATAAGGGGAAACCGATGCAGTTCAGCTTAAGATACATTATGACAAAAGGGCAATAAAAGGGGAGAGATTTTAGCATCATCCAACCCCAGTAATTTTAAATCCATCTCTAGCTCCTCATACTATCTGCTGCTATGTGTTTCAACTTAATCTGCAGAGATTTCAGAAGTACTATCTGGCTCATCCTCAACATCTCTCATGATTTTGGAGAAAAAGGCAAACACCAGTTTTATTAAAAAAAAAAAAAAAAAAAAGACTAAATTAAACCGCTTCGCCAATACCTATTGTTGAAGTTCACAACACAACAAAATGGAAAGTGAGCATGACACCAACTGACATCCAAACCAATGTACAAAAATTGTGAATTCATATATGTCACTGAAAAAAATTCCACTTCAGACACTGATTTTTCTTTTTGAAATGAAGAAAAACAAAAGACCACAAAACAACAGAGTATCTTTCTTTCAAGACATAGAACTGTGATAAAGTCAGCACTAGATTATTTTTTCGAAATTTCTTGTGATGGAATACAGCATTAGCATATTTAGAGTTAAGGCCAAGTTTTGTTATGACTAGTAAAATTAGTCATCAGAATTCTCTCTAATCTCTGAGCTCTTCACTATTTTCAGAAATCTCAAAGATGCAAGAAAGTTGCATTTGAAAAAAATCCTCCATCCTGTTGAGTCTTGAATCCAGGTATTAACAAGCGAGTTCGATCTGGCCAAAACACAAGCAGTGTTTTGTTCAGCAAATAGTTTGAGAGTGCAGGGAAGATTTTCAACACTTGGAACATGATTATTACACAACACAAACAAAGTAAATAAATCAAGATGAATCTTTAAAACAAACATATCTATCTAGTTGTATTTATAGAAAGCAGTCATTATGCAAGATAAAATGAAACAAATCAGACATAACAAAGCTACCTCATCTGAATATATTATCTTACAGCCATTACAGCTCTACCAAATATATTTTTATCTATAATGCTTAAAGTCGTGTTGTTTATAATTTGGTAGATAGATTATCTCAGAGCGAAAAAAAAAAATAAATCTTGAGTGAATAAGGAAGTTTAAAGTGCTAATGCTCAAAAGTACAAGGTAAACTACGCTGACCATGTTCTTGCTGAAAGCCCTCACAAAATGCTATTAGCCTAGTGTTTTGCTTATTTCTTAAGTGCTTGGCCAGATTTATTTTCCAAGAAACACTAGTTTTAGCACGTGCACACAAGAAAAGCAGAATACTACAAATACAACACACTTAATACAAAGAAAAAACATTTTTTATAAAGCAGACTAGTAAAATGGAAAATCAAGATGTCAAACTACAACTAAATGAATCTGAAAACCAGATCAAATATTTAACTTTTTCATCAAACTGCAGCTGCACTTCAGTCAGAAGAAGGGCAGAACCACCACAAATACACCTGTACTCCTGCAAAATCACTACTGCCCTTCACTACATGCTTTTTCAATTTATGCAGTTTCCTACAACCTCCACTCATCCTTAAAAACTGCATCCCTCTACACATAGCTTCAGTCATTAACCTAAAATACAAACCAAAACATATGTTTGACTCTTTCAAAGGGAGAGAGGAAAGGAAAGATTGAAGAAAAATTATAAGAAAAATATAACTATTTCTTGGGTCATTCTCTGCCTGGCTGACTAACTAAGCTGTCTGTGCACTTCTAAATACTCAGAAACAATTCTGAGGTTAGAAAAGTAGTTTAACAATCACTGTTCAGAAGTACCTGCACAAAATAGACTTTAAAAATCAAAATTTGCTTTAATGGTATAAAATAACCATAAAAAAATAATTAATGGAATTACTTATATCTATAGTCAGATTCACATACTCGAGTCATGAAGAGCATGAAATATGCACCATATTAGTAGCAGTGTTTAATCATAAGCATTAACCATCAAACACTTAGTAGGTCACTTGCTTCAGCAACCACTGAATGAAGAGACTGGAACAAATCCACTGTGCTAATTAAGCAAAATAACCATGGCACAAGGCTTTTCCTGAAGATTGATGAGCAGCTGCCCACAGAAGGAAAGGGAAGGAAGAGGCTGGATGCAAGGTCACAGAACCTTGACAGAAATTGAACTCCAGTAAATTTCTCCTACCGAAACTGTTACTAGTATTACAACAGATAAATTTAAGACTGGCATTTTTTTTTTTTAATTTTCATTTTTATGAGTGACATAATTAATACATTAAAGGAATTTCTATAAAATAGATCATTAGAATTCTTCATACTTCAGTCAATGCAAAGTAACGAGCAAAACAAAACCCATAAATATTCGTACCAGAAAAGTACAAGAGATTATATGCTGGGTTTGGGACAATGTTATTTAAACATTTTAACTGGAAATGTTACATTGACTTAGAAGACAAAGACATCTGTAATTTATTGAACTTCACAAGTTCGGGTTTTAAACACAAATATTTTAGCATTGCTATCTATATATATTTCAACTTTTTAATACGAACAACAGCATTGAAACTCTCATTATAACAATCCATATTAACCCCAGATCAGTGGATATAAAGGTAACAGAAATTGTACAGAATTAAATGTGCAATTTGCAGATTAAGAAGGCAATAATCTAGCTCACGTGCCTTCTATAGCCAAAGTAGAGAGCTCTTATAAAAACCTTACAGGCTTTCTACTTGTATTTAAAGCAGGATTAGCCCCTATCTGAATTTAATTGGGTAACTATAACTTTAAAGTAGCCCATCTGCCTGGAGCATAGCAGCTGTGATGGGAAGTGGGGAATGCTACTGCATTATTTGGATAAATTCTCAAATAAAGCTGTAAAAACCTCCAGTAATTACTGGACAATATGAGAATTCATAACTTAGCACTGGAATTTTATTTGCAAAAACTACTTGACTTGTTTATTGCGTGTACTTGTTTACAGTGAACAAGGATTACAGTGATTTAAGCTACTTGATAATTAATGTACATATTTGTTTCCTGTTACCTTATGGAACATTTTTCTCTGCATTGAAATCACCTGATATTCTCATTTTCTTCTAAAGCTTAATAATAGAGTAGCGTATTATTACTTTACTAAAATTACTTTGCCAGAAAGTTACATGACTATATAAGCTTGCTATGCCCTGTAATAAAATATCTTTCCCACTACACCACTACACTCATCACATCAATTCCTCTAAGTTAAATATAGTAAAGTTGGTGCAATGCTTAAAAAAAACCAAAACACTAAGGTAATACAAGCAGTCATGGTAATTAAATCACCAGTTGAACAGTGCCTTAAATTAAGAACATGCTGGGAAATTAGCTCCAATCTTAAGAATCTCTGTAATTCTGTAATAATAAAAGCAAATCCTATCGGACAATTAAAAATCCTAAGTATATTTCTCATATTTCGCACAAATTTCTCCTCTTAACCCTATTCCATTCTATCAGACAGTTTTAGATTTAGCAGTCTAGCACTATGTGTTGCATATTCTGAATGTGGGCCCAAACTATTGTAGAGTAATGTAGGTAGGAGAAATCATATCTGAAGCTAAGTCTATAACACATTATTTGGGTGAGGAACAGCAACTACATCTGGAGTGAAAAAGTCTTGACTAAAACACATGCAATTTAAATACACATAATTTGAACAAAACTACATATGGTATATACTCACCTCTAACTCAGAAAGTCATAATGAGTCTAAATGTGTAACAAGGATTGCCAACAAAATTCTATCAAAGTAACAAATTTTAAGATGAAAATCTTGAAGTAACAAGATTACTTTTGGCCTATGTGATTCCTAGTTATATGTGAAGCAGCCTTCTTTTTTTCCTACTCTCTTGCCTTTATATTTTCTTACTTCACCCCTAATACATTTTAAGTGAATTAGTGATGCATTGTTACATGCCTTTTCCATTCCATGTTGTGCCATATATCAGTTAACTGCTCAAGGGTTCATATTTCGAGACGAAGTAAACAATACTGCGCAACCCTTGAGTCAGTGAAACGTGCCACTGCTCAGCCTGCTACAGGGTGACTGCCTAGTTTAAAGGAATCATCTATGTTACACTTGAGCACAAACTTATGAAAAACCCATCATCAACGTAAGAGATGTGGTCATAATCTGCATTTGGAGTGACAATTCACTACCACTTCAAGTTCCACTAATAATACTATTTTTACGTAACAAATACAAAGAACTTGAAAGTAGTCAGTGCTCATTACACCTTAACCTATGAATACTGTGTCTTTGTGGCAAACTAAGCTTCATAATTGAAATGGCAGCTGTGACAACTGGGTCAAAGCTTTATTTTTGGGACACAGAAAAGATTAGTGGTTGTATTACAATTGAGAAATACTAAAATATTTGCAAGTAAAATTTTGATAACAGTCGGCTCATAATAAAATGTTCAACTTGACTTCTGTGCTTCCTAATTCTATTTTGTATGCAATACATCGTCATTATGAATGTCTAATTGATCTTATTTTTTCTCAGAGCCATAAGGCTAAATGGTCACTCAAAATGTTTAACATTTGCTTTTTTATGAGCTCTGGACCAGAAGTGACAAAGCACAGTTTTAGAGTCCTGTTTCTTGCATGCAAATTGAGTAAAATGCTTTACATGCCTGTGCAGCCGATTTCAGTCCTGATCACCACAAATTGGATACTGTGTGGAAAAGATTTCATGTCCCAACAGAAAGTCCCATTTGCATTAATCTCATTTTAAAACATCAGAGTAACTTAATTTCCCTTAAGCAAGAATCGTGCTCAAATATGAACACAAGAAACGAGCAACTAAAAAAAATAAATTTAAATGCTAAGTTTAAATCTTGTCACCAAATTAAGTACTCACATTTTTATTTTGCACTTCTTGTATATTTCATACATAAGAAGACTTACTAGCCATTTGTCAAATCGGAAACAAGACTTAAATCTTAAAATCTAGATTTGGCCCCAGATTCAAACCTGCATATGAGTACACAACAAAGAAAAAAATTATTACTCTGAATGTTTTCTTTCCATTTTTGGTTGTTTTATGACATTTCATGTGAGGAAAACTTTAGGTGATCCAAAAATTATAGGAAAAAAAATCAGTTTTTATACCAGTATCTCACTGCCAAAGTTACAAAACCACTGGAAATTGGTAGTTTGTTCATCTACAACTGTTGTCTTCTTACTTTCAGGCAACATTTCATGTTAATGTGCATTTGCTGGTTATTCACACTGGACCACTCTTCAGATGTCAAAGTACTTACAGAACTTTCCCAAATGACACAGTCCCTTGGATACAGTTGGCCTCATACTTGCATGAACGGAAGCATCAGCCACACAAAATAATGTCTCTCAGTGAACCCTGCTGGATATTGGTTTTGCCTGGTCAGAAGTGGTTGCATTTTGCTTAACTATTTGGAAAGATGAGTTGAATCTGCAACATTAAAAAAATTTCTGAAGAAAAATTCTTTCTAAAGAAAGCAATTCAGTTTGGTATTAATGGATATAATTCCATCAGTAAAACTATGCATCAGAAATGAAAGTGCCCCAAAAAGTTATAAAGAATGTTGTTTAGACAACATGCATGTGAGATATATGTGACTGACATAAAAAAGCTGCATCACTGATGGAGAGCTGACCGTCAATTAAGAGCCATCAGGAAAGCCATAGACTCAAACTGACCTTTAAATTAGTTACCTATAAGCATAACTGTCTGCTGCAATTTTGTAATACAAGAAGAATTATGTTTGCTTCACAACACAAGGATTTCTGGATTCTCCAGCTACAAAAAAATCTTTCCTTAAATTTGATATTTAATATCTTTTTCTAGTGTTTGGATTGATCAGCATTTAAACTTGAAAGAGTATCCCTAAAGAGAACATGTCAGCTAAATGGATATATAACAACAACAACAAGAACGAAAGGCTTAGCTTTTTCATTAGTAAGGTATTCATTTCCATCTAAGGAACACAATCATAAAATAGAGCTCAAATGACAAATGAAATGGGTTGCAAAGAAACACATTATTTGCAGACTTTAAACTGTGATTCAGTGGCCCAGCAAAACATGAAAATGCGTCCAGTGCTGCTGAAGAGGAACAGTCTGGATTCAGTTGATTTTATGAGACAGCCACACCACCGCAGAAGCAAATCTCAGCAAGTTCGTTTCAAAGATGATGGTATGAACACGAAGGCGGCAGGTGTCACTGAACTGGGTACTAATCCAGCCCAAGATATTGCATTAATGACCAGAAATAAAGTAGCAGCTAGGCACCACAATTTCTTGCTACAATCTCCATCTTTTCCCAAGGCTCAGAAGGGGCTTCAGAATATTGCCATACAAACATCTCCTAGCCTCAGGAAACACTTCCCTGTTTTTAGAAGAAAACTGGCAGTAAGCAAATCATTAACAGAAATGCCAACCGAGGCTGAAAATTGCATCCAAGCAAATGGCAATCTTTCTGAGCAAGATATTATGTCTTCAGACTTCTGTTATTTAAGAATAACTAATCATTTGGAAGATGGATTTAGGAATAGTAAGGTAAACGGTCAGTTAAGTCAAAGACCATCAGAAGCACAAAGAAACGGACCTATCCATACAGATGATTTCTCAGTAACAGAAAAGACAACTGTTTCTACACAGGTGCCTGAATACATTCATGTGAATTTTCCACAAAACAGCAATACTTCCATGGATGCACCAGACATAACCGTGAATTTAAGTAATTCACTGCATTCTTCTGCTATCATAAATAGCAATGAGAACAATGAAAATAGCATGCTGTCATCTGATTGTGAAAAAATAAACCCTTGCCTAAGCCATTCCGCTAATTACAGTGAATGTAATCCTCATTCTGACTCTTGTGAAGGAGATAAAAGTGACTCTGAGCTGCTTGTAGTCAGCACAGATGCAAGCAGTCAGGAAACTACTCCATTATCACTTCCATCAAATCACAGCGTATCTCCTTGTTCCCTCAGAGACCATCAACAGGCAGGAGAGCACAAAACAGGTTCCAGCTGTGTGACACTAACAAATGATGATCACACAGTAATGTCATTGACCAGCAGTAATGCATCAAAATCTATTTCTTCGTGCAATACTGAAATTGAGAAAAATTCTACCCCATCTGACGTTTCCCAGCGTAACAGCTGTTTAGAAGGATTTCACATAAAGTCTCATCTGCCAAGGAATGAAACAAACCCACAAACCAACAAAGAGATTACTGAAATAAATCAAATTCATCTGGCACATGGTGAACTATGTGCCCTACAAGGCAGGCTACAGTCTGTAGAGGAATCCTTGCTGTCGAACCAGGAGAAGATTAAAGTCCTTTTGAATGTAATTCAAGACCTTGAAAAATCCAGAGCACTCAGTGAAGGGTACGGTGCATTTTAATATCTGTAATATATCAAAAATCTGAAGTAGACATTATCATTCTTTTAACCTTTTTTACTGAAACATCTTCCCTGAAATATTCAAAGATGAATTTACACAGATGATCTCATTCAGTTTTGCAGATATTTGGGCCTCTACAGAAAAGCAAGTCTCTTTACAGCTTGGCTTTAATTAACACTGCTTTAGTAAACTCTGTGTGAGAGACAGTTTATTAACTCTCTTTGTTATTTAGATTTATGGTGTCAGATACAATGCTACCTATATATGAAAGCTGGCAGCTTCCATCTAGCTAAAATCTCTATGTAGTGGAACAAAACCCAACAGTCTAACATACTAATGCAATATAACAAAACTACAGCAAGCCAGCTTTCTCTATCAAGGTCAGATACGCATTTAGTGCCAAGAGTCTTATTGCTGAAATAGTTTATATCAGCAAAAACATGTTCTGTTCAATAAATTAGTCCTATCTTCATGAGCAATCAAACATATTAGTGGCCAAAGCACAACATCTGCAGGCTGTTTTTGTTGGGGACTTCATTGTTGGTTACATTTCATGATAGCACACACAAAGTAGCTGCTTAAAAAGGAATGCCTTTAGAAGAAGAAAAGGCACAATGCCAGATTAATTTCAAGATCTTCAATGTGTAAGGAAAGTTTTTCAGGAGGTGGAGATTAGTGCTTAAAAGGGGTTAAAACTATGAACATACAACATGAAGATTCTGAGCAAGAAATCTTTTAGGAATCTTAGATTTTAGAATGACCACTTTCTGTACTGTCATTAAGAACGCACAATCTGTATTTATTTTTAGTAAATAGTGTCATGTCTATTAGCCAAAGCTGCAATGATTACATATGTAACTTACTTATGCATTATAAATAATAATCATACTACCCATGTAATTCACGTCAAAGACTGAAGAACTGAACCTTCATATGACAAAGTAGAATTTTAGATACTTTTATGCTCAAAAAAGATTTTAAAATGTCCTAATACTGCTTTCCAAAGCATTACCAGCAGTTCCAACTTGCAATAAATATATCTAGGATACATTTTAAAGCTATCTCTTATGATAATATAGTACTTTCATCAAGTAATTTTAATCTTTGGGAAAAACAGCAAATAAATCTTTCAAAGAATCAAGAAAATCTGAGAGTTCTTTTTTTTTTTTCCTTTAAAAACAAAAAAAGACAAAACACTTTGAGGTCTAGGTTATCACACATTTACTTTCATACATAGCACAACTGGCTGAGTGTACTGGGTCTGGCTGGGATGGTGTTTACTTTCCCCGCAGCAGCCCCTATACTGCACAAACCACAACACTCAGACACCCAGACTTAATCATCTATGCATAAAACTAAAACCTTCATTTTAGCATCAAATCATGTGTATCAATACTATTTACTGACTACAGTTAAGGAATACATGTGGTAATCTTCACTCCATTTTCTTGCACCAAGTTTGTAATAGCCTAGACACAACTGACAGAATCCACAAACAAACCGATAACAGGAAAAAAAAGTTTACTTTAGAAGAACCATAAAGGGGGAAAAATATTCAAGTAGGTTCAAGTGCAGGCAGTCTAGTTTAAGCAGTCTAAACTACTTCTTATACTACTGCCACCCAAATAGAGATCTTCAGGGATCACAGAATCACCTAGGTTGGAAGAGACCTCCAAGATCACCTAGTCTAGCCTCTGCCCTAACACTACCAAGTCCTACTATTCCTTCTCCTATGTATACATGACATATCATGTATGACAGAGCGGACAAGCTTCAATTAAGTTTGTGTGTCTAACCATTAAAAAGAACAGCCTGCAGTAAAGCACACATTCAGCATTCTGTTTTGGTAGTTACCACATGGCTGAAAACAAAATTTCTGCCAAGTGTCCTGAAGTTTCTCAGAGATTCCATGACCAAGATCCATCCATTTTGCTAGAATCACCTAACAAATACAGCAGCAAAACTCAACATCGCAAGTGTTTCTGGAGGTAGCGCAACAACCTATGTGAAAAGTCTCCCCTTTAATTCCAGGAGGAACCAGAAAATTATCTTGGTACCACCTCATTTACTTTAATTCAAATAAAATTTATTTAATATAAACGTTATTGCATTCTTCAGGTGTAAGGGGACTTCAAATTGTTTCTAATACAAATCTCCCCATCTTAGAACTTATTCACCTCTAGTCACTGTTAAGTCACTTGTTTTCTTAACACTCTTCATTTGTTAACTGTTAATGTTAAAAATCTGAACTGTTTATACTAAAGTGAGAAAACATGAAAAGGGGAAAGAATGGAAAGCATATGGGTAGAAATCAAATTAATTCACTAAAAGCATAGATATTCAAATACTTTAAAGTGAGTTTATAAGCAGCAGCAGTATGATTAAGTGTGGGGGTTGGGTTTTATAAAGCAACCTTGAATTACAGAATTTGGCACTGAAATTTTTAATAAGAATAATAGAAATGATTAACAGAACTTTCTTTCCTCATGAGAGAATAATAGAACTATGTTAATATATTTACAAGTACACATTACATGAAACTACTGTCTATTACAGGCGCAACTTTTTTCACACTGGTCAAGACCTCAACAACTGCAGCACCTGTCAGAACACCGCATGTATCATTTACAGGTACCGCACTTCTTTGCATAATTTCCTATTGTCTGATAATCTCTCACAAATTTACAATACTGTGTTCTGTTCACAGGTATAAAAGGTCTGTTATTATTAATAGAGTTTTTAACAAAAGACCAAGGGGAATATGTGAAGGGTTGCTGTTTTAACCATTTTTTCCCCCTCAAATACAGAATAATTAGGATTGGTGTTATCTGAAGTACTATACATCTGAGGCCTCAGATAGGAATTTCCACCAATGTTTCACAGTGTTACTATTACCACCATGCTTTCAAAACCTTTGAAGCAGCTCCTGATGATGAAGTGCCCTGTGTTTGTCACATTTTTCAAGCTGAGATTTTTGTAATAAATTTGGATTTTGGAAAAGATGAACACTCAATTCTACAAATGCCAGTAAGCTACAGCTACAGTTCATGTTTATGTGCAAAATACAATAATAACCACCCAATAACCACCCCCACACTTCTCACTTCAGCAGATGCTTATTTGTTTCTTTCTTCCTCCCTCAAACAAAACAAAAACAAAAAACTTTGCTATACATATCACTTTTTTATATGCTGTATTGTTTTAACATTTATTAAAAGGAACAAAAAAAAAAGAAAAAAAGAAAAACCTTAGTGGAAAACGAACTTGCCAGAAACAAGTGTTGGAGTTAGACATGACCCAGCATAATTAATGAATGAACTTGATTTGAAAGATCTCCTAGAAAATTTTGATCCCTTCAAAGATATTAATATGTTCCTGAGATTTTACATATATACATCTTTACATTTACAAAAATAATAATAAAAAAAGGGTAGGAGACTCTCTTTTACAGTGAAAAGTTTCTCTTCATTTCAAAGAGTATGGCAGACCTTTAGCTTTGCCAGCTTGTAAGTACTATGCCTTTAATTTTATCCTTTCGAAAATGGAAATAAGACATAGACTATATCCATACGCATATGGTTTTCACAACACATTTTCTACTTAAGCCAAATATATTAAACAGATTTATGTACTTGTTCTGTAAAGTCAGGGTTGGACAAAGCATTGGAAATTATCGCCCAACATATAACTCAATTGAGAACTGATGTTCTAAACCTCTGGTAATGAATTGAATATTTATTCTTCTCAAAGCACTTGACTTACAACAAATTAAATCGCACGTCTCCTCTGAGATAAAAATTGCTAGTCTTCTCCACAGTACATTGGTTACTGCAGGAAGTTACATGAATTATGCAAAACCATGGACTCAGTCTCTACAAAAAGGAAAACCTGGAACAATAAAGATTTCCTTTACTTAGTCACTGCCTTTGAACAACCACTGAACAATCTCTGACCCTTTACCACAGGATATCTTCTCTCTTCAGAAGAAAAAACTAAGCTGCTTACCCTCCCTTTCAGTTTACCTAGTTCTAATACAGGAGAGATTGTGAGCAAAAAGCACAAGTATTTGAAATAAAGAACAGAGGAAACATAAACATTGATGTGCCTTTTGGTTTACTAGGTAGTTCTTGATGTTAAGGTTGCCTAGAGGTTTACACTGCAGTAGTTAGCAGAATACATACAAGAACACAGTTCCTGCTCTGAACAATTACTAGTGTTAAGAGACAAAACAGAAGACAGCAAGGAAACTTAATCGTTTCCACTCTTACAGAGATATCCCACAAAAGGCAGTTATAAAAAGACTTCTGAGTAACTAGTATTTGAAGTTCATTACAGATTCATTGGAAAGCATTCTGAAGGAAGCAACTGTGCTCATCAGTTTTTGTTCTAGACAGACCCATGTAATTCCTGTTTCATGTAGTCTAAAAGATCTGTGCATGTATTTTTTCTACCCATGTACCATCACTATTGTCATTAAATATGGAACTGTTTCACCTTGCTCCCTTTTCCTGCTTTTCAAGAACCTAAGTCAGCAGTGACTCAAACACAGCAGAGTGATGTGTTAGTGTCACTGAATCATCTTTATCATTTATCCTTTATCACCTAATCAGGAGGGTTATGTGAAGTGACTTCGGAATTGCAATCTAGATCCTATGGCACATATTTGTATTATAATAAACAAATAAATATAGCAAATTAAAACAAGAAGTTATATCAGAATACAAGGAACAAGTATTAAATGGAGACTGAATTGATCTCTTGCCTCTAGAGACTTACCACTCCAACATTAAATTTGAAACTTTGAAGAAGGGAAGAGAAAAGGAACATGAACAGAGGCACTCCTTAAGTATAAAAGGAGTATTTCTTCTCCAGTGTTCCTGATTTATGACTACTGAGGAGTACTAACTTGCAGTTTTAGCCCTAAGAGAATAAAATTGGAGACATGTTAAATTTGTTGTTTACATCACTTTCTTCTACTCCTTATATTTATTATGTATTACTCCCTGTCCAGAGATCCTTAGCCAATTCTGCTAAATTAGAATAATGATATTGCTTTGTTTGACAACTGTTACTTTATTTCATTAAAAAAAATACATTAATTGTAAGAGGAACAAGCTTCTAGTTAAATTTAATGTATGATTCATTAAAAAAAATACATTAATTGTAAGAGGAACAAGCTTCTAGTTAAATTTAATGTATGATTCAGCACTGTTTATACATTTAGATACGCATACACACACTTACAATTAATAGTGTTTTAAAAATATGCATGTTAACAAATTTCAGAGATTTCTCCTACTCAGTACCCAAAGCAGTATCAGAGCCTACATGTGACATCCCAGCATTCCTCAGATAGTGATTTTTTCCTCAAAAAATGCTTGTATTATGGAAAAAAGCAAACAGTTTGTTCCTGCTCCCCACTCCTCCTGCAAAAACCTCCACTTCAGATAGTGCCAATACAAATCCAATTTACCTGACAAGAAAAGGTGGTTGAAATAAGGGATAGACATGCAGCATCGCTTCTTTTTGTTTGTTTGTTTTCGCTTAACTGTACTGGTTGCATGAGACCCATAATTTTCCACACTGATTCTTTTGAATCTTACCTTTATTTCTGTGCACATAGTTGCTCTTATCATCTTAGCTCTCATTTGACATCAATAAATTATGACATTCCATACAGAAAATGAAAGTTGCCTTCTACTATCTACTTCCCTGTTAACTCATACCACTTATCTCAAAGACATGCCTTTTCTTAATTTCATATATATTTTGGTCCCAAGTGGAGAAAAACTTCTCACGTTCAGCAAGTTAATTATATGAGAGTTTTGAATTCATGCCAAATACATGAGTGAATTAGATCACAGAATCAAAATCTAACCATTGAATAAAATGCATTGAAAGGTCATCCAAGTACATTTCACTTTTTCTCCCTTGATTTTTGGCCCATTTTTTTGCACAATGCTGGAGTTCTTATATCACATAAAGAAAGGGAATTCCCTCAGAAAAGGTAAACAAATCAACTTACTTTCAAGGCAGCAACCTCTACTGCCTTTTAACCAGGCTCTGATATTGAATAATGCCAAGTTATTCTAACAAGGTAAGCATATTTTCCACGTGTTTTTTAAAGAGGGAATTTCTCACTCACTAGTTTAAATCTCTTCATTTTCCTATAGCGTAGAATATGACTTCAGACAACAAGAAGGAAGATTTCATCAGATTTTAAAAAGACTGGAACATGAAGAGCAAAATCCAGCTTCACCTCAAAAACTATCATCTGATCATCCAGTTCCCGAGAAAACAGAGTTAAGAAGAAAAACAAAAAAGGTGAAAAAAAAATGTTTCTGGTGGATTTGACTTCCTTACAGATCTTATATGCAAAAACTATTTATTTCTTTTTTTACATTTCGAAAAGCACTAGAACAGAAAGAAGTTTGAGAGCACACACCTGAAAATATGGCTTTATGAATTCACAACACTAAAGAATGTTTGTTTGATAAATTAGAACTGAATTTACTTAAATCATCTCACTGAATAAAGACACATGAAGAGACTATTCTTTGAAAAGGAATTGTAAGATTTTCTTTTTTTTTTTTTCCAATGACACTTTCATATGCTCTAATAAAGACTTTTTTTTTTTTTTCAAAAAAAACAACAAAAGAGGTTTAAATCTCAACTTTAAAAAGACAACATTAGTCAAACCTACAGTCTTCATTTCCTATTAATAAGCAACATGAACTAAAGGAAAAGAACTTTACGGATCTTTAAACAAACTGCATAATCAAGAACAAGTCCAGGGGAATTTACATTGTTCAAAAAAAAAAAAAAATCTTCTCCCCAGAGGAGATAATTATAGTTATTTCACATCCCCACTGAAATGTATTTACTGTTGTCATCTAAGATTTAACCACAACGAAGAATTTCAGGTTGAAATGTTACTCTGTCCTTTTATTGGTTCATTTTAAAGAGCAATCATTTAGAAGTTTGTCATTTAATAGACTTCTCTGGAAAGAATCTTAAAAATATAAAAAACGAGAATACCTCACTAATTCTAGTCTTAATTCCCTTCTCAAAGGAGGTCCAATTAGACGCATTTGAATTTCAGGTATCGTCAAAGACAGAGAATTCAAAACATCCAAGGGCAACCTTTTCCAAAATTTGACCACCTCCACAATGAAAAAGTTTTCCCTAACATCTGATCAGAATTTGAAATGACTTGTAATTGTTACATCTTGCCCTATCCCAACACACCTTACCCTCGGCAAGAATTAGACAGACTATAAGACCTTTCTCCTAAGCTTTCACATCCTGAAGACTGAACAAACCCAATATTTACAGCCTGTCTCCACGTGCCATACACTGCAGCCCACAGTCTGGGCACCCTGGTGTTCTCCCTCTGGACCATGCTCCAGTATGTTGATGCTGTACATCTACCCTGTGCCACTACACATTTAAGACCTGTACCACTATATCAAAATATCTTTCTTCTTTTTTTTTCCTCATTAAGAAGAGTAAATGAGTTCACACTGGCCTACAAAATACAAAATCAGTTATAAAAATTAATATTTAACAGAATAATCTGTACTGCATAAATTTTCTTAAAAGTGACTCCAGTTGATTAGTTCAAATGGTGCCATGGTATTCAATAGATTAACCCCTAGATCCTCATTTTTTAAAACAAATTGTATTATTTGTGCAATATTAGTTTAACATATCTACACTTTTTGCATACTTCTGTGTTCCACCAGTTCTTAGGGTTAGCTAGCCTTTTGAAGACACCTTAAAAACAATTTTGCACTGATGTCAGAAAAGACCAGAAATGACAAAAACTGGTCATCATTTACTAGTCAGTAGGCTATGTTGCTGGTCTTAATTTCCCAAGGTTATAAAGGGTGACAGTTTTAAAAAACGATACATACAGTCAGTATGGAAATGACAGGCAGAAAATTATCATTACTTCAAAGGCTTTTAAGAAGGAAAGCTGTACATGAAATTTTACTAGCAACAAGTATGCCTTTAGTGAGCCAGAAAAGCTCTTCAATAACAATTTGTGAATACAATAGAGATTAGAATTAAATTACATAGGAGCATGTCCTTACATCACACTCAAATACACATACTGCTTGTGCTGGCATTCCAACAGCATTCCTATTTTGCATTAGTGTAATTGATATACTGAAGGATCTATTAGTGTGCAGAGATTTCTTGTGTATTAAAATATAATTTTAAGATGAATATCCTCCTGGGGCAAAGGCATAATAATAAGTAATACCAGCAGGAGTAATACTAACAAAATCAGTTGTTTTTCTTTTTTCTGTAGTGAGCTAATTTTCAATAATATGTTATTGTATGAAACATATTTTTGTCTTTCTCCTCGTCAAATAATAAGCACCAAAAAAGCTAATTTTAAGCTGCCTGATTTTGTTTTGGCTTACATAAATATGAGGCCTTTAATAAAGGCATCAAGAAATCCAAATTACTGAATTTAAACAAATCATAGTATTTTGGTTTGCTACATAACACAAATCAATTCCTGCAGTCAGTAAAACTATAGAAGTATGAAAATATCCTATTTACTTTAAGAAAGTCCATCCGAAAAAAGTTCTAAGTAAGGCTCTAAGTCTTTCTTATGATCTGAACAAACATCAATAGTTCTGAAAAACTGAAATATACTTATTTAAATGGTTATTATTTTTTTGTATTTTAGTGTCTGATCTTGGAATTCCGAATCGTACACAATTGTTAATCCTTAATGAAAAGAACATGAACAGAACTCCTCCATCATCTGGCTTGCAGAGGCTCTGACTACCAGGAACAAAAAAAATACAACTTAACCAAAAATGAAGTAGAAGTATGCCAGAAGTTACTCATACAAAAGAATAAGTACCAAATTTTCACAACAAAACCAAACATACCAAATGCAAGAAATTTTTATAGCCAGTCTTCTCCACAGTATGTCACAAAAAACAGGCTATGTAAAATTTTGAAGACATTGGAGCAAAAGGCTGTTACATTAAAAAGTAACAGTATAAGACATCAGCCACAGTATGTATCAGCCATTGTAAGAAGGCAAGATTGCTTAGTTGGTTTATGTTTTGTTTAAATTTAACATAGATATATGTTTGTCCTAGCACCATAAAATACGTAAAAAATTATATATTCATAATACATAACTGGAGCACCTAAACTATGTGAAAATGTAATGTGCAAATGTTGAATTTTATTTAAAATATTTCAATAATGAATTATTAATTGATATACTTAGTACAAGTTAGATACACACTACACAACTGTATGATGTCAGGATTAGAAAACCAATTTAAATGGACATATAATTAGCAAATAATGGTACCGGCTAAAATAATTTTTCTGAATTAGAAAATTATATTGCAATGCCTGAAACTAGCTCCCTAAGAAAGAATTAAATGTTAAAAAATGCATATGAATGCTCTTAAAAACAGAACAAAAAAATCACCACAGCTCCTTGATAGCTCTTACACATGAACTGCTGTAGGCTTCTCTGAAAAACATATATTTGACAACTACAGTGTGCTATTTATAAAATATTGTACAGCACATAGGCTAACTCCATAAAAAAGGAATTTCAAATGAAGTAATTTTAGAATATGCTAACTTTCTTAAAAAGTACGGAATGTATGAAAAGAGTAACGATTGCTGTCATGTATCAGCAGGTCATACAAGGTTCACTGTAGCTCTTCTGAAAAAGTCACAATACTTAGCAATTATGCTATCTTAGATACAGATTATCTTCATAAAGAAATGCATTATAAAATATAAATTGTATACATTTTTAAGTTATTTAGATTTTATTTTGTAATATAATTAGATTTTTCTTAAGTTTTAGAAGTTGATTAACAAGAAACAGTATTTAGATTACAATGGAAGCGAATAATTAATTCTTCTTTAGAAAGGAAAAATAACTGCGAAATGAGTGAATGGTTCTTTCATGAGATCGTTCTGCAGTTTTTATGGTAGAGAAACTGTCTCATTCTGAAAACTGAATAAAAAAAGTTTATAGCTAGTCTATCTGAACATGTTGAATTTTCCAACCATGTCAACTCCTCAAAATGGTTCCTCTAGTCATTATTTCCCCAAATAGTATAGTTTTTGCAAGAGTATTCTATCTAGAGTAGCTCTGAGTAACAGAGCACAAGCTTTTCACTTTTCCTTTTTTTTTTTTTGAAGAGATACTAATTTTCCCTCAAAATACTAGTTGTCCTTTATGTCCAGAAGGATAACTTTTATTCTTGCCTATCGCTGAAAAATAATAAATAAGAATCTCCACCTGGTGTCTTTACAGCAAAGTCATGATTTGTAGAATATTTTATACTGATACTGTCAAACAACTTTTCTGTGTAGCGTAACTACATCCTCTTGACCATGTTAAACTGACAACGTGAACAAAATCCAGTTTGGGAGTACCAAAGGAGACCTTTAAAAAGTGTATCATGCATTTACAGTATTTTTGGTTACATAAACAAGATGGTACAGAAAACAACTAATTCCCTATTCTACATAATACTATACATTTTACTTCTATAATTACTGAAGTAGAACTTGACTGAAACACTATGTCTTTTAACCAAAACTCTAAATTCTTGTAGAGATTCAGATCATGAAGAGCTAATCTCACAAAAATAATCTTGTCCTTCCTTATTACAAGTTTAGAAGCACTTCAAGAACAAACACTCAAGGATTTTGTTTATTTGTTTGTTTTACTAGTGGAAATAACCAAGACACTGTTAAAGACTTTAGTTGCCAAAGCATCACAATGAAACCTTCCGTGGCATTTAAGTCTTCTCTGCAATAGCTACAGATAGCCAAATTATTTTGCCATTCCCACCAACTTCTCCTGAAGAGATCTTGTCCTTCTTAGCCTGACCCTTTCCAGTTATTACACCGACAAAGCTTGCAGCATTTTGTTACCAGCTGAGCACAAGGCAGATTCGTCCCCTAGGTTCAAATGGCATTGTAGCAAGCAAAGATCAAGGCAACTGTAAGACAAACACCCTTAACTCCCTGTCTGCTAACAGCCTAGACGATTATGAATACCTCATCCCTGCCAGAAGGCAGAACACTCAGGCAAATTGAATCCAGTACTCTAATCAGCTGCAGAACATTTAAACTCCCAAAGAATTTGAGGTCTTGTAAACTGCAACCATTGTTCTCAATATTAGCAAGATGGTATTAGCATTGTTTTTCACACAATAAGCACTTATTTTCAAATTGTGGAAAATTACACAGCAGAAAATTAAAACACTTGCAATATTCAGAAACATAGCAACAGATCAAAGAATCTGTAGCAGCCTTCTGTTCCCTAACATTTGTAGTCCAATTTGAAACATCACTCTGATCCATATAACATCAGGTGCAAGTTAATACTAAAACCAAGAGACTGACTGCAGCTATTCCACATCCCACCTTTATTTGCAGAGCTCAACATACTTCTAGCAACTTGAGCTCACCTAAGTATTCTGCAGAAAGCCACACTTCCTGTTTCATTTAAGTTTTGCCATTTCAAGAGCTTTTAAAGCTAATGTGCAAAATTAAGAGACTGCACTAGAAGTACTACACAGAACATGACATGAGCTTGTTTTGCTCATTTTTGTTTATGAATGTAGAATAATTTGTTCATTACAATTTCTTCATATGTAAAATATTGTCCTGTTGAGAGGTCTTGCCTCAGCTCCAGAAAACTACTTGTAAATTTTGCTTCAAAAAAATCAATAAAATGCCCAATACACACATACACACAGATGATGAGCATTATTAACATTCAGACATCCAAATTTCAAAAGTCACGATGGATTTGATCTTTTTAAATAAAACATCTGAACAAATCACAGGAGAAAAAACAACAACAAAAACACATTTAATCTGACTGTAAGCAGCTTGTTTCCTACTGTTTCATAACAATTAAGATACTTATCATGGGATTACGAAAAGTTTCATTTTGTTTCCTCATTTACTATTCACAGTATCCAGAAATACTCCTTAGTAGATTGTTTACATCATCCATATAACTCTTAGGACACTTTCTTTGTAACTACAGAAAGCATTTTCAAACACTGTAGATAACTGACAAGCTCACTGCGTCTTCATTCAAAACCTCTTCCAGTTATGACCACACATACACACGAGAATTGCACACACACCAGACCAGAAGTCTGATGCACAGGTAATAGTATTTCTGAAATTTGCAGATCTACTACTAGCATATTTCAAGCAACCATTTGCAAGTATCTCCTCTGAAGAACGCAGTTATTAGGAGGCTGATTATTTGGAGACAATCACCCTCTGACTGGATCAAAAACTTACTTTAATTTTCCAGAACAAGGCAATACAGTACCCTTCCAAAGACATGCAATTTACTTCTTGTGGCTGAAACAATCAAATAAATGTTGTTCATGATTTTACAGAATAATGCAGTTCTAAGACTAAAAAATAATACACATTTTTTCTTAAGTGCACAGTCTGAGGGACATGTTCCATAGTTCATGCTGAACACAAATGGCTTGCATTCTCAGAACGAGTCCAAGTCAAGAGAATTGTTTGTGAGATAACATACTTAAATCTGAATAAATTGCAGAATCTGTCCTTGAATCTAACTTTAAAGCCACAGCATAACCACAAAAATCTCGGGCACATGCTCGCTTCAAGCATATGCCCAGACATTTCCCCTATGTGCAAAAGGCATCAACTTCCTCCTACAGAAACAGCCAAGAATGGCAATTGTTCCACAAGCAACTCAAGCTCACCGAAGAAGTAAATGATGTGGAAAAACTAGAAGAAACAGAGCAACCAATTAAATTATTTATATATGACAGCAATTAACTTTAGATGTATGGGGTTTTGTTTGCTTGCATTTTGTTTTCATTAGTTGTTTTTGTTTTTATAAAGCACAAATCTCACTTGCTGTGTTCAACTAAACATTGAAAAACACTATGCCAGCACAGTTGAATGAAAAAAAGAGTAAAGCTCTTAATTTTAAATCTATAAATGTGCACAAGCAAGGTCTCTGAAAATATTGTATTTGCATTTTTACAGGATAACTATGAAATGAGTTTCAAAGCACTAAAAATACTTTAAAATATTACTCACAATTAAGGGATCATCTCGTCTCATTGTAATAACAGTTCTGTTCACCGTGCGTAACAACTGTACCATTATTTCTTGAATATGGTGATAAGTTGATGCCTGTAAATGAAAAACGTGTATTTTGTATTAAATCTTTATCTCTTGTAAAAGACAAAAATAATGATTTCCATGTTGAAAACTGTTTAATTTAACCACCGTAGTGAAAGAACAATACTAATTCTTCTTGCTTGCACTGCTCATTTATTCCAGTAATTTCCACTGGGCACAAACTGGTGTTAGTTCTATGTATCCCATACCTGTTTTTTGTTTCAGATCAACACCGCTCATCTCTTAGTCAAGGAACTTGTGTCTTTTCCCAAGAAGTAGTCTATAACTTAATAGCAACACCCGGGCAGCGGATGGTTGAGGTGAATTGAATCACAGCTCTCCACATCTGTCAGTGGCCCTCAGCATTGTTTGGACCTAAATAATATTCTTAGCTTGAGGTCAGAAAGTATGTAATTATTAGTGGAAAATGTTATATTCACTTCACTTTGCAGCTTTGTGAGGACAGAAAGTGGTCTGCTCTTTGTCCCTACTGCCAAATTACTGTTCAGTTGAGTCAACTGAGAGTACATTAGAGACCCATCAGGTGTCAGCACCATGTTTTGAGTGAACTTTGCAGCCCAATGGCAAATAATCACCGACTTCGTTCAAATGATCAGTACTACCGGCATGTTGCCTGGAAAAGGATATTAGGTGGTTTATTTTAAAACATTGAGTAGGGGAGTACAGCCTTATACCTACCAACTTCACTGTGCTTACTCTGCTCACTAGACAACTTTAGAAATTAGCATGTTATATAACTGAGGAAAGAAAAGCTCTAAAGAAATTTCTATTCAGACAAATAAAAAGTTAGTATACACCAAACAAGGCACCTCTTTTAACATCACGTGTAGCCCAGATGGACAGCCACAGAGGCCACCTAAGCAATACGTAAAGTGGCTGTGCTCCAATACCACCCCAGGAGAAGCTGCTTCTGAATCCATGCAATACAACTTTCCTCATACCTAGAAACAGGACTAAATGGGGACAGTAAACATATTGTGTCCTTTCACTGTGACGCATTCAAGCCTGTCACAGCATTTAAAAAGTTTCTAGATAGTATAAACAATGTATTCAGAGAAAAAATATTTTTTTTCTCCATTTAAACATTCCCGGTACAGTCCTAGATCTATGAAAAAGACTACACCTGACAACTGCTGCACAGAAGGTACATTTGTTGCAGTGCATTCACAAAGACACTTTCTTTTCCACCTGCTCTCCTTCCCAACATCCCATACTGTGAGCTTTAAGGTTTATGCCTATCAAACAATTAATATTAAAGTCATACAGTATGTTGGGGCTATGTATTTTAAAAGCATTGGAAATATCAGAGTGAAGTTAAAACCTACAGTGCATTTCTCCCCAAATCAACTCTAAAAATTAATCAAATATTCTTCTTGTCTCTGTTGGCTTTAATATTATTATTATTTACCTGAAAAAAATCTGACATAAAATTGCACTTTTGCCCTGTAAAACATAGCTTTCTGTTAAAAAAGAATAAAAAAAATCAACCAAAATCTTTTATCCTTTGTGTTGCACAAAAATAGTCTTGGTCAGACCATCTCAGAGTCAACGTCTTGGGCTCATGAGTAATCAGACACTAGCAGGTATAAAACCAAATTATTTACAGAGTTTGCAATGTGAAACTACCTTCTCTTTCTGTAAGATCTCACACTGAGCTGTGCCATGCTGATCTCGTATAGCTATGTATTACATACACTAAAACAGGAACTAGCATATGTCACCAGGTTTTGAAGACCAAGTAGGAGGGTGCTAGGAGCCAAAACATTATTTCAAGACAAGCATCTACAACATGCAGTGAGCTCTAACTTAAAATTCACTGAAGCAACATAGCTTAGTCCTCCTGATGAAATGTATCGGTACAGTTGATCTCTAAATAGCAAAAGGAAAATCCAGCCTTGAGGCTGGGTTGTTGCCAACTGTTCAATCCTTGGCATCAGCGGATCTTCAAAAGTGTTTCACTTTTTGGATTTACTTTTTTTATACAGTTAAAAATCAGTTTGAAACATTTTCTGTATAACAGTATAAGTTATATTGGACTAACATGCCACACAAGCTACTTTTACTATCTCAAGTATTTCTCTTTTTGAAGACTGTATTAATGCATTACAAATGCATTTAGCTGGATCACAGATTGTTCGCTACTGTTTCACATTATGACCATGCAACTGAGAATAAGGGACAGAGCGTAAAGAGCAAGAAATATAGAGAAGGATGTCAACTCACAAGAAGCTGGGAAAAGGAAAACAAGCAGACAGACCATAGCAAGAGTGAGGAAGAAAAGAGACCACAGAAAAGAAAAATGCCACCAAGGTGCATGAAATAGTGTAATTTCTTGGACTGGGAAACATGAAATAGTGTAATTTCTCGGACTGGGAAACATATAGATAAGGTTTGACCTTACTCCTGCCTTTAGAGCCTAAACACCACCACCTCTTCAAATCCTGCTCTTCCACTGGAAACACTAATGAAAACTACTGAAAAAAATACTCTATTCCATTCAAGTATGGTCATTATCAGAATTTATACATTGTCTACTTAACAAAAACAAATTACACTTAGTGAAAAAATGGAGGAAATTAGCAACAAATGGAGGAAACAGTCAACTTCAGTACACAGACATGGAGATGTTTGAAAGCTGTGCAGTGAAAACCATTTTCTTGCTACAGGTACTTGCTGTTTTCAGCGATATTTAATGTTTCTGTGAACAGCATCCTGTTTGTTCTTTGAACATGAATGCTTTCCATACTCACTAGCATTGTTGTGATATAAAACATAACTTCCAGAAAATAATTAGGTTTTGTTTAACTACACTCTGGGTAAGTTTCTGATGCATCATCAAAGCCTACTCTTGATGAATGCTGTTTTATTTACAGAGGTCTAAACAGCTTTTCTGTTTTTTTTTCAAACCTTTGTTGTATATTTTTCTTGAACTCTAACAATAATGATAGATTTTCTGTGTACTTCACTCCAAATGCAGTTTGCCACCTCTTATTTCAGTATTGTATTTATTAAATAATTTCAAAGTTTGCTTTGAAGTTTAGAACGTTTGTCACCCTTGTGCGTGGGGGTACCAGTTAAAAGTTAGCATATTGTTTCAAACAAATGTTCTCAATGGTTGAAAGAAGGCATCCTAGTACAGCAAGAGGGTCTATGGCTCATCACCTGTCATAAAATATATGATTGTATCAGGCTACCAGTTAACACAGCAGTAAAGGCGAAGCAACCTGGAGTACAGCACAGGTTTATACAATTATACACCCTGCCCCTGCATGTTTTATTTGTTTCCTAAATCAGTTTGAAAATACAACTATCAAACTGAGAACCTGTATTATTTGTCTAACTCGTTTCCCATAACGACAAAAATGAAATACTGCAATTACATATACCTTCACCATAAGCAAAAACGAAGTCCCATAAAAGTTACACAGCTGTCTTTTACCAGCAATTTGGTTCAATTTTGAGGCAAATCCCTTGACTGCTTCCATTTACCATTTTCTGCTTCTGTTCTGAGTGGTTTTATTGCACACAAACTACATTACTTCCAGATAGGGGCAAACTAGAAGCTCCTTGACCCTGCTACAAATGAAGACATTAAGTTAAGATCATATCTAACTCAACGTAAGTCCTGTACAACAGTCGTCAGGAGCCACAGGAGGAACCACATCAATCTAGAGGCTCACTCCTCTTGTGAAGCATTCTTTGCTAATGCAGACATCACCCTAATACCCTACACAGCCAAGTGGTTGGCTAAATATTATCAGTACATAAAAAATATAAATAAAATAAAAATGCAGCCTTGCAAAAATCCTAACTTGAATCACAGCACCTTTTCCTGTAAAAAAATAATAATAATAGCTTCAATGCAAAGATTTTATAATCTAGCTTCGCTTTCTTCCACATCTCAGTACATGCTGTACCATTATTATTATTAATAATTCAGAACATTACATAATGGTTTTAACATTTAGCCATGACTCCATTGTTAAAGGTAAGTTCTATTCTGAATTCAGAAGTAGTGCATCACATACCTTTCCAGGAAAGAAATACAACATATGCTCAAGCATGCAAAAGTCTTGGAATTTTCAGAGAAATGTTAGGACATAAATTAAAACAGTTTTCTTTTTGAAACAGAGTATGTCTTTTCTCTTAATCATCTAAGCTATAATTAAGGATTCAATACGGACATTTCATATATTGCCTAAGTGCAAGATTTCAGCTTCTATTTTAACTAAGATTTTCTAGTTTGAGAAGACAGTCTAGCAACCCACTATAGATAATGTGTTTCCACAGATCAGATTTCACTTCACATGGATGACATACTTTCAGGGAAACCTGGAAAGTTCACCATTTGACTGCAGTCTATTTGGTTAAACCCAAGATTTTTCAGAAGCCAAATTAACATACTTGTACCATACATAAATGCTGCCTTAGAAAACAAGAATTGTAATTATTCCATTTAATGGTCATAAAAAACATGCTTGGCTTACGTGTTGAAAAAGATTTGCTGAGTGTCCGAGGAAGAAACAATCAGAGCTCATTCAGGTTATTCCAGCCAGCAGCAGGAAGTTCTCTTACAGAACTCAACTACCTTCTGATGCATTGATGGGATGGGTGACGGTACACTCAAGTTGGTTAATAGAAAATCCAAACCAAACAAAATCTCTCTCTAAAAACATCTCTGCAGGGTAATAACAGTTATTGTTGGATTTAGCTTTCATGTTCTATTTAAACTTGCACAGGGCGGGACAAAAATTAGAACAATTCTGTTGTCTCAGAGTCAACTGTGCACCTTAGAGTGTAATAGAGATATCAGTTATTTGGACAGTGACAAATTTGGACAAACTGAGCAACTCCTTCAGAATTATAAAACTAAACAACCTCTACTTGAGACACCCACCTGAGATCTCTCTTTGGTCAATTTGTTTCAGCTGTACCAGCTGTGTCCCCTCCCAAACTCTTGCCCAACCCTAACCTACCCTCCTTTACAGTAATGACAAACAGAGAAGGCCTTGACACTGTGCAATCACTATTCAGGAAAAACACCAATGAAAATTTTAGTTATCAGCACTGTTTTGGTATCAAATCTAAAACACAGCGCACCATATGAGCTGTCATAAAGAAAATGAACTCTATCCCAACCAGACCCTATGCACTGTCTTAAGCATCCAGTTCTGTGATTTCTGTACAATTCCGAAGTGTTTCCAGACTTGTTTGGTAACAAAATCAACAGCTTAAAATGCAGCTCCTGCCAATTACTGACTTTGTACAAAAAATAGGAAATGATTATACATCTCATTTTGACCTATAGCCTCAACCAAGATTTTACTTCGGATTCCAAGAGAAGTTTACATTTAATCATGTAATCACTAAAAAGAAAAAAAAATGTTCTGATGCAGTAAATATTAAACTATAGGACACATGTCAGATTAGAGACAAAGTCACCTTTTAAAAGACTGTCAGACTGCACACACTGAAGTTCCTGGAAAGGGGGAAAATACATTATTTTAATTAAAATAGAACCACAAAGTCATGGATTTCACCATGATCTTTATCAATGGTTAATGTCTTGCAGCTCTGAGCCATAACTGTATTTTACAGGTGCTGAAACACCTCTGGCCTCCAGCTGTGTTTAAGCATGTTTCATATTGATGGGTTAAAAAACAAAATCAACAAAGAAACTATTAGTAAAGACAATATTCTCCCCAAAAACAAAAGTGCATTTGATTTTAAATGCAGCTAAGCATCTGCCTAATATCAAGGGGGAATATCAGCAAGAAAAAAAAAGTAAGAGCTTTGAGAAGTTCTTAGCAGCATCACACTAACCAAGCAGTTTTAAAATAAAACAATCCTAAATAAAAACTTAATATTTTTCTAATCATTTTTTGTAAATCCTTGAGGTATACGCTGCTTAACTCATTCACACAATTGTCATAAACCAGCAGTAACAAACCTCTAAAACACAGAATTTACTAAAACACTTTATTCCATTCAATCATCTTTACACTTCATTTACAACTTATTTCTATATGAATGGACACAGGAAATATACCAATTCAGAAGTAGATCATCTTCCATGCCTTAAACTTTGTGACATTAAGTGATATATTATCCTAAAAAATAATAAAGATTTTTAAAGTGTATATCTACATTTAAGTGATATTTTTTTCCAAGAATTACTGTTAGCAAGAGTACTACTAACTGGCTTTGTGCCAACAGCAACAAACTCAATAAAAAAAAAGAACAAGACAGAGGTTGATAGCGGTGTTTTTTGCTAGAAACAGAAATTTCATGAACTATTAAAATGAGATGCTTTATAAAAACATCTGCATTTTCAAATACCTGCTCTGTGGAAAACAGCTGATCGCATTTCTACATCATTCGGGATATCTCAATTCATACTCTTGGAAATTACTCTTCAAAATGCACCAGACTGCATATGTGCATACTTGTGGAATGGTTTAGGTTGAAAGGGACCTTAAAGATCATCTAATTCCGACCCCCTGCCATGGGCAGGGACACCTAGGTCAGGTTGCTCAAATACCGAGCAACAAGAGTTAGGCTTCTTTGTACTGTTCCGTATCCAGCAATTATTGTTCACTCAAGCGAACAGGAGCTACAAACCAGACTTTCAATAGGAGGTAACTGATCTTTGTCAGCCACTTTTACTACGGACGTATGAAAATAAACTTAATATATGTGGTACACATGCAGTGAGCAAAAATCTATCTCACTTCGTGGCTGTGTTTCACCTTTTCAAGCATAAGGTAAATAACTGGTTTACTTTACATTATAGCCCAATGAACCTAAAACTTCACACTCTGCCCTATCATGCTTTCATCATTTCTCATATGAATTCCATTTGAAATCCAAGCTTTCCAATACTTCTCAAAAATCACCTCATATCAATCCCTCCTATGGTGCTTTAAGGAAAAAAACATTCATAATATACACTATAAGATCACTCTGTCCAGATTTTCCTGCACAAACAGACAAGCCTCTTGTTATGAATATCCCAAAAATTATGAAATCATGAAGCATGCTGTAATGATTTCATTACTAGAAAATGACCCAAGGATCCACAGTGAACACCAGACTAAAATGACAACTTGCCTTTATCCAAGGCCTGAAAAATTTGGAGATGTATCAGAAAGGTATAGCTCGGGATAAAACAAGCACCTGTTCAAGAGAAGAATTACAGCTTTCCTAATGCAGTTATGAGCTCTTCCTAGAAGACATTCCTCAAATGATGGTGAAACTTGATTGAATAACCTACTACTCATTAAAAGGCAGGGGACTAAAAAGTCAATTAGATATTCACTCAAATGAGGAAAGTAACCACCCAGACCACAATTTCTAAATTGCTCCAAATTACAAGAGCCCAAGTGATAAATGACAGTCTCAAAATGAAGTATAGTAATGTTCTATATGGGCATTGCTGAAAGCAGAAAGCATAAGCTACAGTATTTGTACATTAAAAATGATACCTTTCAGAAACTGAAGATTTTCATAAAACAAAATGGCATTAAATTTGAAAATTATTCCAAATACTTAGAATCACATTCTAATTAATTTCAGTAGTTACAACATAGAACTTCAGTGGTCAAAACTAGCCAGAAACTCTGCTAGGATAAAATCAATGCCACCTCACCACTTTTAATAATACTATGGTGATTTGCAGCAGCTGACTTTCTAAGGAACATAAAACTGTGAAATAAAAGAAAAACACAGCACAGATTTCAGCATTTCACCTTTAAAATGTCAACTGCTCTAACTTAGGTTTACGAAAAATAAGAAAAAAGTTCAATTTGACACCAAGTCGTATTAAAAATTTAAATGAGATTCATCTGCATCAATAATTTACCACTTAATCAGCTCAGGCTTACTACAGATTTGGGCCATCTACATCATAACCAATACTTACAGGGTCTTGACAGCTCAGAACCTCCAGGATACTATTGAGTAATTCAACACAGTACTTCTTCTCTTGGACCTGCTGATCATCTTTCTGTTCCAGTAATTCCTTCAGCTCTTTGGTAATCACAGGGAGCAGAATGTCCCTACATTCTGAAAGAAAAAAAAAGTCTTAAGAGCAAATATACATGAAACACTATTTGCAAATAAATCCTACTTCAAACAGTGAAACACAACACCCTTTAAAACAGCTACAGTCTCTTCCAATGTGGAATTGTTGATTTTGCAATCATGCCTCAGGGATACTCGTAAATTACTACTGTGTGGTATTTTTTGTAAGTCTACAGTATATCTCATAGATATATATATAATAACTATATAAAAAAAAATCAACTCCCTGAAAAAAAAATAAATTGTTTCTGCTAAATACTGAATGCTGTTTAATTTGTCCCAAACACCTAGGGAAAAAATATTCAATTTACACACAAAGCATCTAGAAATACTCTATGTTTAAATAATGAAAGGATTTTAATGTAAGAAAAAACACTCTTAAAAGTAATATTTCTGAAAATAAGATGGAAACAACAGATTTTTTCTATGTACACTGTTTTGACATACTTTCTAAGAACACATACAAAAATGCAGATAGGAAAAGGACACTAATGAAAACCTTTCAAGCCTCAGAGGAGTGAGAGCTATGCATATATCCATTCTTGATTAAATCTAAGGAAGGTGGCAGAAACTATAATAAATTACATTAAAGTCTCACATAGCACCTCTGTCCCAAAATGGCAACATGTTTCTGAAATGCTGTAGGGACGAGATGCACAAAATTGAAATAACTTCAGTGAAAGTACTGACTGAATAGGGATAAAAGGTACAAAAGTTGCGGGGGTTTTGTTTGTTTGTTTGTTTGTTTTCCTAATTTATTGACACACCACAGAGTGATTTAAGTAGCAACTTATTTGTACAATGCTACATAAACAGAGTACAGTGCCACATTGTGAATAATGCTAAGCACATGCTTCAAAGACTTTATATATTAAAATAACCTGGGAAGAAAACAGGAGTAAATATAGATTCAAAGGTTCTACCTCAGAATAAAAGAAATTTGCAGCAGCATATAAGACACTAAAAAAACATTCTAGTAACTGGCAGAGAGATGAAGTTCTTACTTGTTTCACTTGAGTGAATTCTTATTGCTTGTAATTATCTGTCTGTTTTAAACATCAACTCTTTCAAAAAAATATTTATATCATCAATTGGATACTATTTTGTGTCAATAAGAGACCTCACAGTATCTGAAAAAAAATGATGGAACATAACTAGAAAATGCAGTTTTTAAAAGCAAAATTAAAGTGTGACTTTTTTTTTCTTTTAAAGACTTATTTAGAAAACCTGTACCTGGATATAAACTATTCTAACTCACTGATGAACCCACTGTGAACCACAGCAGATTTATGTGATTTAAAACCAAGCCAGGGACTAGGAATCCCCCTAGTAAGGGTACTAATACTGGATGGAGGGTACTAATACTGGATGGCAGGAGGGGAAGAAAGTAAAGGATGAGAAGAATGTGAAGATAATAAATTCCTGAATTTTGCAGATGAAGCAAGAGAGACCACCAGTGCAGATTATTTTTATTTCAAGTAACAGCTCCTAGTCATATAAGCCAGCAGCTTTTAATCATGTCTTAAGGGCAGAATCATTTTTTTTTCCTCAGAAAGTACCTCTACACTTGGTAATGCCACAACACGAATAAAATGCCTTTTATCTTTTTTTTTTTTTGTAGCCCTTCTTCCAAGCTACAAGAGAAATCTTATTCAGCAACTAAATTACAAACCCAGTAATAAAACCATGATTATAGAATGCATACCAACACCGCATTTCCTGTTCAAGGAATAACACAGAAAGGAATTTCACACACTTTGCGGCTTGTGTACGTGCAAACCCACAACTTTCCTGCACTGAATGCAGGGCACAGACTAGCCATCTCCAATTCAAAAAGAAAATAGCTGTATTTGTAAAGCACTTAGTGGATCATACTGCAGAGCACACTAACACTCCTCAAGCACTTCAGTGTGGATTTGCATCCATGGAGACAGAGAACTCCTCTCCAAAAGTTACCAACACTAGTAACGTAACCGGCAGCTCCAGACATCAAACATTATACAGCTATCTCAAACAGATTTACTATGAAAATTAGCAAATTCATTCCTTTCTTGATCTCCTCACTTGAAGCACCTCTAATAACCAGTTATAAGTGTAACAAATGTAGCACCTTTAGCTTCTGGACCAAAAACTAATACAAAGAAACATCATTAGCAAGGTTGAAAGTTACATGCAATACCTTTAAAACTTCGTAAAATCTCATTCTATGTTTTTCTGAACAAATAATATCCAGCTCAACTTTTAAACCACTGAAATCACCCTTGAAATGACTGACAGTAGCAAATATAAAAATTGTCTTTGGATAGTTTTTAAAGTTACAGGAAGCAATTTCATTATAAATCATAATCAAAATCTGTACTTAATGAACTTTATTTCAAAAGTAAAGTAAGAGTCTATCAAGTCCTGTATCTTAGTTAATGTGCATTTTAAATCCGTAATTATATAGAATTTTTCAGGACTGCAAGGTAGATATTACGAGTATACTAATCACTGAACTACACCTCACTCCACATACCAGCGATACCCATTTGACCAATAACTGGAAAGGAAGTGGTCACCTTAAGGAAGTGTGGAAGTAAAGTTCTTTGTTGGAAGGAATTTAAAACTCCTTCATACCAGTGTTTTCAGAGGCCATTTAAAACTTTTCCAACCAGAGGGTAAAATGCCCATCGCTGTCCAACTCATCTAAACCAAACATACACACACCTTTTAGTAAAAGAAATAAGTCTTGAGCATAATTCCTCTTATGTATGAAGCCATCCAGACTTCTTAAATATCAAGAAAGCAGAGCTTCTTGCCAAGGAAAAACAAAAATCTTACTTTACTTAGAGGACAGCTGAGGCAGAAAGTATAATTGATTTCCTCCAGTCTCAAAAGCTAATTTATCTGCAGGCTTCATGACTCCCAGTTGCATTTTCATTATAAATGAAAGAAGTCCATAGGTGATACATATGGAATCTCTTAAAAGGACTTAACATATGCAGCTGATCAATTATTTACTGTGATGTTTCTGATGTGAACAAAGTTAAAGGGTTGACCTACAAGGAAATTCAAAAGTTGTTGAACTAGCCTTATCTATATTATTTCATTAAAAAAAAAAAATCTAATTCATGCAAAAACTGTTCAATACATTTTGAAAAGCAAATTGAATGGATTGTGGTAATTATCTTTCCTTAGATTAAGGCTATATACTTCTATTTTGTGACTGGCCCCTACATAAACTCAGTTTGTCATTTAACACAATACAGGAAAATCACATCATTTTCTGTGTAGGGAACAACTAAGACAATATACTTTTAAGGTAGTAATTAGAAACAAAAAAGACATTATTCTTAGAAAAGGAAAAAAAATGAGTGTTGTAAGAGCCTTACAAGTTGAAGTCATCCTATATGATGATGCAATTCCAAGATACTCATATAATCTAAATAACTGAAAAGGTCTGGTATTTGTAGCAAATGACCCCTGATCTCAATCAGAGCTTGCAAATGGATTGATGTTAACAGAAAACTACAGTCATGACTTCTTTTTTTTCCCCTCCCTCCAACAACAGGATATTTACATTAAAATTATACCACTATTTCACCAGACCTTTTATATAAAACATGTAGTAATCCTATTACCATGGGACAAAAATTTCTATTGAATGGCTATATAAATTCCAGCTTATAATATTAAGATACAAATGCACAAGTTAAGTAGCAAAACAAGCAAAGTGCTCATTTGAACATCAACAAATCATTGGCTAGAAAAAAGCTGAGTAGGAATTAAGAAAACCATGGAAGGAAAGTTTACAGCTATCAAAGATAGAAATAGCCAAATTAAAATTTTCTGTTACGGTATTTGATAACTTGTGTTCATCAAACAATCCTCCCCCACTACACCCACACACCCTTTCAAGAAAGCTCAACACAGATGGGAGGAACATGGAAAGGGGGAAGGTACTAGCTGCTTTTTTTGCTTGATAAATTTAAGTGCTAGCTGCTTTTTTTCTGTTTGATAAACGATGTAAGAAGAAAGATTGCCAGCAAAGACATACACTCTTTTTTAACTTTAAAATCCATGATAAAAAACAACTGATCAATGTTTTACTGGCTTTTCCTGGAAACTAGAATAAAACATATTGCCTCAAACTGTATTTAAACACAGAAAACATTTGTTCCATCAATGTCCCTCAAAAGAAATACTGTTCTTTAGAATATGTATTAATCAGCCCCAAATTCCAACACTTCTCAGAGCAAAGTTCCCTGGTAATAGCTTCATTAGGGTTCAGGTAGATTCATTCTGGTAAAGGATTAAGCATAGCTGTGTGTAATTTAACTCCCCTATTTAAGAACTCTTTAGAAAATAGCTAATGATTTCTTCTGTCTCAGGCAAGTGAAATTCAAACTTAATGTCATTAATGCAATAATGTCATTAGAAAAGACATTTGGGTCTCCTTCGGCAAAAATCACAGGTGTGCTTCATTCCTGACTGCCTCATGTGTGCAGCCAAAACAGTAATAAAGATTTAACACCACTTTTATCTCCCTTAGGAAACACTACTCTTGATTACCTGGCAAGACTGCAGTCATAGCCATCTGTTAGGATGGTTTCATGCCCACTTGAACTAGCATGCCAAATTAATAAGGACATAGGTGTCATTTGAAAACAGATTTCGAGCAAAGCCTTAAAAATAAAACCAGCGAACAACATCCTTTCAACAAGGAGAGACTTCTGATGGCACTCAGTGCACAATTACAATGCCATGCTTCTTCACAAAGGACATCTGTTCACAACAGCAGGCATCTTTCTCCTGAAAGTCTTCCCTCTGTTATTTACCATGTAACTCTTTGTTGGGAGCACAAAAGTCATGAAGTTAAAATTTGATGCATTTTTTTCAATCGATAAATCTAAATTTCCCAGGCGAAATAAAAGCCAAAGAACGGAGAGAGACTGTAAATTACCTACAGACTGACAGCACTGTAAGCAGTGAGTTCTGTGTGTCCTGCAATCCAGTACTGAGGCAGAAAGTCAGCACACAGCACTGGAGCCGACCATTCTGGGCAAGCATCAGTAAGGTTAGACAACAGAATAGGTACTGGCTTAATGGTCACCGCACACCACCGAGCATCAAGTACTGCAGAATGCATCCAATTCAAGTTTCTCTAACTCTGGATGGGAGCTCAGTTGTGTCATCTATTGGAAGGCAGCCAAAACAACATCTAACACCACCTTTGCTATAGCCAAAACAACACTGAGCTTTCAGTGCATTTTCCAGCTTGCCCACAATAATTGCGGTCTGCCAGCCTGCCACAAATGCTTGTCAGCATGTCCTCTCCAACAGATTTAAAAGTTTGCCTTGTGTTTGGACAATGGAATATCAATGAATTCCAACTTTCATGTTTCCACATTTCGTTTAATTGATACACTAAACTAAAATAAGCAAGAGATTTGTATCAACTCTTGTAATACAGCTGTTCTCTTTTCCACTTGACAGAGTTATAAGCAGACTGTTTTACATTTAGAAGTTCACTGTTAAAGTTAGTTCACATAGCTAGATTTATAGTTCCCTCCAAAAAGCAAAGATCTTGATATATTTATTTAAAAAACTTACCATAATGGGTAAAGACCAAGAAAATGTTGCAAGTAGCAGATAATTATCAAAATGTCTAGCATGTTACTTACTTCTCCATAAACACAAGAAGATAATGGCTTTAACCCCCAATGTGTCACTACAAATTCATGAAAACGAATACTTATAGATATGCATATGTCCTCCATATCCATGTCAAACTACTGCATGAATAAAACTGGATTTGAGATGTGATGCTTTAAGGATAATACACCCCTAAAAAGACCACTATATATTACAAAAGGCAGAAAGACAAAAAGAAAAAAAAAAGAAAAAAGTTCTCACAGAAGTGTTTCTTAGAAGCATATTTTTAAAGCTACATACAAAATTCAAGAGCAGATCCACAGGAGAGATTATTTTTCAGTGTAGAGACATTTTTAAGGGACTTCATGAACAGTGTTTTGGGGTTTTCTCAGTAGCTAAAAAAGGGAGAGTAAAATTCATTAACAATTTCCTACTTTTAAACATATTGAAATGCTGAAAAGTTGTGTTGAACACAGTGCAGGAAAACCATCACAGAAAATGAAAAACAGAAGTTCAGCTTAAGTACTCATATCACAACTTATTATGAAACTAGCTTCTTCTTATTATTATTTTATCTGTAACTCATTTCTGGCAATAATAAAATCGAAAGATGCTTCATCCAATTACTAGCATTCATTCAACTTTTTTTTCAACTTAGTTCTTAACAGTCCTGAAGACAAAAACAAAACACCGATTTCTACATCTTTAATTGGATGACACTGCAGAGAAAAATCAGATAATTCTAATTAGGTGTCATCATTTTAACTCTAATATTTCCCTTAGTAGATCCTTACTTGCACTTATCTGAACTTAGAGCATTGACTTTCCAGGTAGATGTCTACAAGAAGAAAAGATCAGAAGATATCTTCCTTGTGCAAGTTAGGCATTATACAGCTATGCAAACCTATGTTTTCTAATAGGTCATAGTCCATGTAGAAAATTCAAATCATGAGAAAGAAGGATTCTAAAGAACATGAAAGTAAGAGTCATTTTCCTTTTTGCTCTAACACAGAAGTGTATTTCGGTATCTAGCAGGAAAATCTTATATTCCTGAGGCTCTACTGTACAAAAACATTATTACCAAACCCACTGTACAAAACCAACATTACCAAACCCACTGGTATTCACTTTGTACTTTATTACACAAAGCAATGTCTTCTCCTCCTACAAGTTGTCACTAGTTTATTATTAAAAGTCATGAAAATATTTTGATTCCTGGACAAGCTTTACAGAGCTTACACTTTGTGGCTTGAATTTCACAACTCGCTTTCATTTACTACAGGAATACATGCATACTGGACAAAGTTTTTTTATTACTTAGATTTGTTATTTATAATACATTACGTTTTGCTGTTAGCAGTTTCAAGAATCATACTATACAATGAAACAAGCTGACTAGGTGCGGTTCTAACAAACATATGTGATTCTAGCAAATGTGACAGTGGATATTCATTACACAGAATGAAGTGTGTATAACCTATAAAATGATGCAGGAATTAATGCTTCTGCCAACAGTATTATATGTGAATCAGCTGTTGCATCATTTATTGTGTTAATCCCCATTACTAAGTTACAATTACTTTTTATTAGTGGTAACGTAACTTCTTATATCTCATATCTACTGAGCTATATTAAATCCAGTCCCCAGCTTCTTCATAAAGAGCTGACCAACAGCTACTGAAGCATAACTTGAAATTAAACAAAAATATAAATCAATATATACCGTGTATTAGATATATGCTTAATTTATGGTTCTGTCTGCCAATTAAAATTAGAGGCACAGAAATGTGCTATTACAAATTTCAGTTTACCTATTTTATGTGGGACTGACTAAATTGAATATTATAGAATTGAAAATCATACTGCAATTAAAATGTTGTCATTTTAACCTGTAATAACACACAACATTCATAGCATAGGACCAACCAACTGCAAACAGACAGTTTCACTCAACTACATCTTAACAATATAGGACACATATAAATATGTACATTGCTTACTAAGGGATAAATCTCAGATCTGACCTAAATGCTTGTTCTTCTAGATGACCAACACATGGACTACTGATACCTTTCAAGCAGTGAAACTAAAGAATCAGAGCATTCCACAGATACCTGAAGTTGGTAACATATACATGAATATTACGAAACTAGTCAAATTGCAGACAAATACAAATTTTGTTTAAATAAAATTTAAAATAGGAGTTCTTCCTTTAGAAAAACAACTACTATAGTTTCAGCATTTCTTCTAGCATTTGGCAAATTAACCCCTACTGCTAACATATGTCTCTTGATGCTGCTGCCTCCAGAAATCAGCAAGTGCTTTGCATATGCCGAACATGCAGGAGCTATGTCTGCAGCTAGTGATCAGAGGCTCTGGATTTTGAGCCAAGAGACTGAAGCTCTGTTCCCAACCCTGCCAATGACCATCTGTGTGACCTACTTGTACTTTATATTCATTGAAGCAGATCTCACTGTTTTGCTACTGCACAAACTCCTAGTTGGGAGTGGACCTCTAGAGAATACCAAGTCAAAAGCAGAAATGTGAACATACACACTTTATTTATATACACATACACACACGCGTACAATTAAGCATTTGATATTCATTTCACACCAATAAAAAACAATTTTCCAAAGGCAAACTGATTTACAAATTTCAATATAATGTCAGTGAACATTCCATGTTCATCTTAAATAAAAAACTAGTTCCAAACACTGCAAGCTTGGAAACAATAACAGCAGCAAAAATTGCATGCAATTGGTAAACACTTATGTCTAAAAATGGTGATCTGTCAAAAACAGAGAGGTAGTCGTGGAATTTTGGCAATAGGTTTCCTAAAAACTAAGTATGCATCAATGCTAGCTTTATACAGAAATTAAGAAATTCTAACAAAACTTTTTCAGCAGGTCCAAAAGAGAATTTCCAGAGAGACAGAGACAAATCCATTAAATACAGTTATGCAAAGGGAAAAAGATCTTCCAGGAGACCATTCCTTATATCAAATGAGACTTTGAAATCCCAGTAAGGGTGTTTATGAAGGACAAGACAACCATTTCTTTCCCTGAGATATATTTAAAAAATGAATCGTCAACAGATCTAGAAGGAAAATGTCAAAATTAAGTTTAAGATTTCTTGTCTTTTAATGAGGGACACTACACTATCTGAAGGCAAAAACTGGATAAAGTGTCTGTGCATGTGCTTAAACATCACATAAGAATATTCAAAAAACTTCATGGTTAAAGTGCACAAGCAGTTCCAAGTCTTTGTACATTCAGCCCCTGAAACATATTAACCACTGTACCCATCTGTAAGCAGTAATACAGAGCAGGAACTAGAAATTGATACCTCAACAAAAAATGTGTCAATGTAATCTAAAAGCTTGTAGGAGGGTGGTTTCACTGTAGGGCTTATGAAGACCAATTATGGTAGCACTCATCAGGACCGTGCAACTTATCTGACAAAAATCTCCATTCTATGACCAACTACAGTGAAAACTTCTGAAAACCTGGAACTACATACCAGTAAATTCAGATTCACTTCAAGGCTTCCAACTTTAGGTTCATGTGTAATTTAATAAAACCAAGTTTCACAGACTTTTTATCATTTTTTTGAAAACAAACAAAAAAAAAACACATTTTCCTGTCATCCCAATTCTACTTCCTTAGAAAAAGCTGTGAACATCAATGAGTAAAGGAAGAGAACTACCAGTATATGAAATCTAATTATATTGTAGGAGCTATAGACAATACCACTGGGTATTGACCTTGCTATTGGTGAATGAACTTAACTGGTACTCTAATGACCTACTTAGAAAGAGACTAAGTGTTAAAGCCTGGAGGAAAAATGGATAATCTGAAAAATGCAAATGAATAGACTTCATCGTAATTGACACTTTAGCTAAGTATATTCCATATTCTCAGCAGAAAAAAAACAACACTACCTCTTCTAGATAAACGTGAACTTTAGTTAATGATACTGTAAATTATCATGCTGCATAGTATTTTGTAATACACTACATATGCTTCCATTCTTGTTACTTTCCACGTCATTGCTTCAAGTAATGAATCAGGCATTGTCCACACCCTACAAACACAGTGCTAAATATGATGTATTTTACAATCAATTATATTTGATGTAGAACATGAAAAGCTGGCTTTTGGAGTTTTATTTCTATTTTGAACTATGGTCATGTACAAGAAGGACTTGTTTGCTCTTTACTGTGCTCAATATTAAAATAGCACAGCACAGATTTTTTTTCGTACCTCTATAGTATCAGTCAGATAAATAACTGTATATTGTTTTTTTCACATTACACAGTGCCAGAAATTAAACGTGTTGTGGACTTTCCCCTGCAATACTTACAACTTGCAGGTTAAATCTAAACAATATGAAAATACAACATAAATACAAATAATCTTAAAATATCAGTTACAAGTAAAAACACCCTGTAGTTATCCCAAGACTGATTTTCTGCCATTAGTAACGTAGAGACAGTTTAGGTAAAAGGAAAATTCTAAGATTATCACCCAAAAGACAAGCTCTATGATTAAATGGCATAACAGATATTAAGGTAATACTACTGAAGCAATAGTAACTTTGTTAGGTAGCCACAGTAAGTGTCAGAGGGATGACAACTTCTTCATGGAATGGTCTCATGAAAAGGAAAACATAGTTGAGGAGTCTATTTGACCCTCACTGGGTTGCACTGATGATAGGAAAAGCTAAGTTCCCTGCACCCCACCAAAAAAAATGCATCCCAGTGAATGGAAATTGTCAAATCCAGATATGTGTAAACTTAAAACTCTTAAAAAAAAAATAAGAAAGAAAAAAAAAGACATCATTCCCTCATTTCATCAAAACATTGAAATACAAAATCTTTCAATGAATATTCTCTAGTTAGCACAAATATTCTCTGATGAGCAAGAAAATGACTTACACAGCATACATTTTAGCTTTATTTTAAAAAGATATCCACCTGATTTCTCTATTTTGGGAAACTGCTTCTTCAGAGGATCATCTTTAATTTTAAACTAATAATTAAAAACATCAGCTGGTATTTCCCCAGGCTCCTCTAAAAACACTATCATCTCAGCATTGTTATATAACTATATATTTCATATTAATAAAATCATCTTAAAGTAGATCTTGCACATATAATCACCATATACATATAAACACATTATGATTTGTATATATTTAAAAAAAATGCATAGATTTTCACTCTCAGTTACTAGAGCAAGTTTGGATCACAATGACCTGTTCAGATAGGCAGGATTTTAATACCCAGTGTGAGACAGCTAGGCTGGTAAACGTTTTAAATAAGTATTATATTCTGCATTTACAGTCCTCACTGCCTGGTTTTGCTGTCAAGTGTTTGATATTAGCCAAAATTGCACAAGAAGGTTCTGTACACTTCTAAAATTTATAACTAAGATTAACTACTCATCTGGGAAAAATTAAAATGTTCTGATTATCTGGTCAGCAGTACACAAAAGCTCCACCTAGTTCTTTTACAGAAGCTCCTCAGAACTAAAAATATTTTTAGCAAAACTTTTTACACGTTATTACCCTAAAAACTTCAAAATGGAAAATATATACCCTTTATATAACTTGCACCATAATCTGAGGTAGACATTTTCTATGATATACCAGCTATGTATTTCTTGACTTCAGACAAGCTGCATTTACAAGCAAGCAGCAATCTATTACTATTATTTATCTGCAAGCAGTAAAAGCTTTACAGAGCATTATGCATTAACAGACTGCAGCTAAAGCAAAGACCTGTTAGAGTAATAAAAGAAAAACCATGCTAAGCAGACTATAATGGTAACTGGATTTGAATCTCACTAACTTTTGATTAATAGTCACCGAAGAAAGACAACCTTTAGAACTGGGAAAAGACTGCTTTTGCTTCTGGAATTTGCAGCAGACCACCAGCAAAAAGCACCAAAAACAAAGCATCAAATTAAGGTACTTGCCATGTCATGGGAAAGCAAACCCCTGACTCCTCCTTTGAGGACCTTATAGAAAATAGAATGGAAGTTGACTAGAAACAAAACCATCTTATACAAGAGTATGTTCCAGATCTGGAGCTGGCAGGGAGAAACCACAAATATGGCTTGGGAAGGGACTAAGACCACAGGTTTGGGGCGGGAGTTGCGGAGATCAAGAGCAAAGCAACACACTTAAGCTCTGACGACCATTTTTTAACTGCTCTTCAGAACTATAACCCTCTGTTATCTTTGCAAAATCAACCTTGTTATATTACATACAGCTCCTTTATGGACCATTATAGATTGTTTAAATATATGACAGTAATAGTTAACTACATGCAAAACCCAATCATTTGTCCAAAGCATGTTGTTAAACATCAGACCAGGAGATTTATGCTTTTAAGTTTAAAGCCAACCTAAGTTACGAGTGTTAAATACTCCCATTGCAGAGATCTTAATATATCTTACAAATATACAGACACATATTCATTAGCAACAAGACATTACCACCGCTTCATTATCATCTGCAGAAGCCTCTTTAAAGTGACCTGATTTTCAGCTAATGTGATGACTTCATACTGTGGACAGTTGCCAAACAACATTTTATACAGAATTTAAACTAAATTCTAAAGCAATACTTACAATGAGATGATTTTCATGTAGCTGTCAAATAGATATATCCCAAGTAAGCATAGTAAATATGGGAAAATTTTAATGTATTTTAGATAAAACAAAAAGGAAAGAAAACCTGCACATCTCTATTCCCTTCACCTACCAGCAATTAGTTCAATATTTAAGTCACAAATAATTCTACAGTGGTTGCACAAGACAGCATAAATATAGAAATGACCTTTCATTTACTATTAGAATATCAACTAGAGTGAATGACTCCCATAGCGTGAAAAATAAAAAAATCGAAAGTTTGTAGAATGGCTAGATTCCCCAGAGAAACACATTTGCCACATACGAACATATTCTTCAGTAAAGAGCTGAAAGAAAATATCCTTCAATGCAATCGAGTAAAAGTTACAGGCTCTTTACAGTGGGATACCATTTCACAATTAAGTAATACATCTAAGAAAGAAGGGCAAATGCATCTTAGGACAAACTGCAGATTTGAAGGGAGGACACACAACAAGCACACAGACTGATGAGAAAAGCGTGATATGAACAATGCAAGCAACAGCAAGAATTGCCAAGGATGGCTGAAACAACAAAGTCTCCTACCTAGAGAAGGAATTGTAAATTGCCCTAAGCATTGATTAAGGGATACTTTAGCCATTATGTACTGCAACAAATAAAGCCAATTCTTTGGTTTTATTTAGCCAAAATTGTATTTTCCTCTATAATTCTCTCCCTATCTCCCTTACCTTTTATTTGCCTTCCCCCCCTCCAGCAGATGACCACTGTCTGAACACAGGATTCGAGATGTACTTGTGCACTGGTTCTACAGTTTATTTCTTGTTTAAATCTCATTTTACGAAACCAATACAGTCAGAAAGTGCCATATACTCAGTGGATCCTGGATTCAAGGCTTGTTGGCACTAAACTGTACCTGAAAACATGGAAGTTCTTTATTACTTTAAAAAAGTTTTTTGTTGTTGTTGTTTTTTGTTTGTTTTGTTTTGTTTTTGTTTTTCATTTTTTCAGCTTTTTTCAGCTACATCTAAGGTAAAACTCTGGTTGACAACAAGCAGCAAAATGCTTGGAAAGCATTAAGTATAGAGCTGTTATTAGGAAAACAGAAATAATATTTAGATGGCAGCCTCAAACCGAGGCAATACTGAAGATGCCTACGTTACGCTACTGCCCAGTGGAAGTAGTCTGTCTCAACAGGCTAATGCCCCGAGAACTTGCCCTCTGACAGTTTGCATCACCTTACAGAATACTTCAAATTTCACGTAATACTTCAGATATTGTTTTATTTCTATATTTGTCAATAAAACTGTTTCTCAAATACTACATATATATGTTGAGATTACCACCTTACCATGCATTTTTGATGCATTTGATCATTATTATACACCTGCTTGTTACCTGACTCAAATGTCCCACCATAAAAACATTAATTTACTGAAAACAAGTGTGTATTTTTGAGAGTGAGACACCATCTTCAAATCTGTAACTTATGCATTTGTGGAGCATTCAGAGAAGAACGCCGAAAATCATGTTCTAAATACTGGATTGGACTCTACGCTCTAGAGCTTTAACAACTGTGTAAAAAAAAAAAAAAAACTATTATGAGAAAAAATTATGATGCTGCAGGATCTCCATAATAAATGCTTGTAAATATGATCTTAACATGTTGTAAATGAAGTCAAGACAACATATTCTTCTGGGGTAAATTAAATATCTCACATTACCATATAACATGAAAAATAAAGAGACAGATAACTTTCCACCCTGCAGCAATCTGTGGAAGCACACACACTTAAAGAGACTGTGTAAGAATAAGGCAAACAGACACATCTGTCCTCAAGTACTATAAAGGGAATCCTAAACTCTCTAAGTCAAATCCAGACATCCATCTTCAAGGGTTAATATTACTTGACATGAACATAACTCTTGCTAGCAAATTTGATTTTCAGTAGTTGACTTGTATTGACACATATGTACAGTTGACACATATTTCTACCAAATGCAAGATCATAGGTGTTCCCATATATCAGTAAGGAAACTGACTGACCTAAATAACCAAATTAAGAATCATCAGCTCCCAGATTTTCCAGCAGAGTGTGCAGACAATTAACAGTGTACAGGTCACAATAATTTTATGGTATCCTTCAATACAACTATATATATTGCAGAATTTAGACAGTTTAGGAAAAGGTGTAAAGAACTAACTACACTTGGACAGCTCTATGCCCGCCAGCACAAATGCAGCAATTGAAGACAACTACTATGCTGCTGGTGCGCTGACATGCTGTGTTACACTGTTTAGTTCCTTTTACTGAGCCTGCAAGCTCCTCCTATCAAGCCGCTTTTTCTTCTGATTTTGTACAGCACTCAGCACAAAGTCCTACTCCTGAACAGTGATAAACAATGTGGTCAAAAAAACACTTGTTTTCTTCTGGAGCATACATAGATATGGAAGAAAGGAACTAACTGTGTAGTGTACACCAGGAGGAGCAAGGTGCAAGTCAACAGAACTATGAAGCACACAGCTTATTTTATGTTCAGCTACTTGTTTCTGGATCTTTCTTAGGGATTTATTTCTTATTATAAAGGGTGCTGTTTTTCTGACCAGGACTCTTGATATATGAACCAATAAAAATGCATTTCAATGACAAGCTTCTTTAAAGAAAAATATCCAGCTATTGTTATTCCACAGCAGTACCTGCTCTTATTCTCTGGCTTGTAAGATTCACAGGCAGAATGATAAAAATCTGAATTTTTCTTCCAGCAAAACGATTATTTGGCTGGAAGTTAATGTATCAACACTAAAAGCATAAAATTTAGCAAAATACAGACAAAAACAAGTAGTATCCTCAGTACTATTAGAACTAGAATTACTCTGCTCCTTTAAATCTATAACTATTGAGGCAGATAGTTGGTTTACTGGAAATTGAATAAAACTGTCATTACCTGAGGAGCTGGGGCTGGTATCTTACATACATACATGTTGCAAACATCATTAGTATTGCACACACGCACACAAAAAGGACATTACTGCTTACAGTTAATTTCTCCATGTTAAACATAGTCAAGGTATCTAACTGAATTCTAATAAAATAAAGAGTTCAAGAGAGTGCCTTATTTTAACCCAAATGTCTTTCAGTTTTGGGAGAGGTTGTCTTTCTTTCTGGTCTTAAATGCTACTTGCTACAAGAAGCAGAGACAAAAGCTAAGACTTATACTTCTGATCTTAGCAGATGTAAATGTAACCAGTAGTGCAATGATATATCAGTAAGTACTTGGAAAATAGAAATACAGTAAACTGTCTGAAAAAAAAAAAAAAAGTGAATACAGGTCTAGATCTGTTTGAAAGTTAACTAGTTTGATTTGCTCTTAATAGTTGTAAAATAAAGTTGAATTTCCATCTGTCCTTGCTAGTACAAACTGCATCGCTCTTCTGGCAACACAGAGCAATGAGATGAGCAGAGCAGCCCGCCCTCTCTCTACCCATGCTCAGTACTACTTGCTGCTAACTGCTATAACTGCAAAGTTCCCAGAATCATTATCTATAAATTGTCAGAAACAAATTACGAGAGAATGGCCATCCATTTGAGTAGAACTTTTGCCTTTCAAAGCTCTTGTGGTCTTTTTACACACCAGTACAATGCTAAGATAGAAGTAAGCCATCCAGTCCACAAGAGTGGAGGCAGAACCCTTAAATCTCAAGATGAAGTCAACCAGGCTTCTCTGCTAGGACTCCTTGAGAAAAAATTCCCCATCTGTGGCAGAACAAAGGAAAACTAAGCACAAACAAGGCCCATAAACACATTGGTATCATTTTTTTATTCCTGTTCTGAGAATGAAAAAAGACACTAAGATCTGATAAAAGTCAAGAAAAATACTGATTCCTATAAACAGAGGAACTGCATTGCAGCTGAGCTATATTACAGCACAATCAGGATTTTTCCTCGACTGAGGCAGAAGCCTTATATAACATACCGTAAGCTGTCTTCACAAGGTTTCATTTCATGTTCCTATTTCACTATAGAGTTTACAAATGGGTTCAAAAGATAGATAGAGCTCCATCCAACCATTATATCAGAGGAAAAATACAAAATTCTTCCTCTGAGACCTACCTGTTCCATGTTTTCTGCTAGCAACTATGCTTTGCACAACAGCAATCAGAGAAAGCTTAATCCTCTCCAGAGGCCAGCCTTCTAGAATTCACACTTTCTCAGTATCAGTTCTACTCAATTTCAAACATGAATTGCACAAAACAGAAGTCAGTCAACATTTCCACACCTATTTATTTAAAGCCTTAAAGGCATTTTATATTTACCTTGTTTTTTAAAAAGGTTGCTGCGCACTATTTCCTTCATGGACTGCACTTTCTGCTTCTGTAGTTTCACTGGTGGAATGCAAGTGTAAAATTCATATAACAGTTGGCTGCATGTAAAGGGAAAGTGTCATAAATACAGTACAGATGAATTTATCACGTGTTAATAAGAAAGACAGCAAAAGCAAAATACTAGATAGTTCTAAATATGTATTTCTTTTTAAGATTTAGATTTATTTCCCATATCACAGGTTACAAAGATAATTTTCATGAGAAACAAGATAAGGATGATCTAAATGTTGGCCATTTTTACAAATGTTTATTTCCTTTTTCTTTCAATGCAGTAAAAATATTCTTGTACAATGGAGGCAATTCTTCTTTGACAAATAAAGATACTTATTTCTAACTGCGAAAATCAGATTTGGTTTTCTTGAATAGCACTTATTCAAGGGGGAAAAAATGATAGTGTTCACTTGCTCATTTCATTCATGGAGTTACTGCTTAAGAATTGGGCCTCAATATTCAATTCTGTCATTATACAAATCAAATGAGAACAACACATGTCCAGAGTTCTATCACTGTCTCAATCAGCAGAAACTACCATAGCTTTCTTGACTTAAACCAATTAATAATTAATTCCAGGTACAAATTAGTTTTACATTGTACACATCATGTTATAGATACATCTATTAAATGTTCAAAATCAGCTCACCTCAGTAGCTTGGCATCAAAGACCATTTCAACATCATGAAGAACTGATGGTATGTACTTCAAAGCAGCAACCTGAATTGAAATACAAATGGTTTTCCTTTTGTACATTTATCTGTGCATACATCATACAAACACAACACAGAGCACTGAATACAAACACTGAAACAGAAACACACAAAAACGAAGTGATAAATTTGGGCTTCTTCTCTCAGACTAAAATTTTACATGGCATTTTAATACAATTTCAACACAAAGCAGTACTTACACAAGGGCTCTTATGCTGAAGATATGCAGAAGAACTTCAATACAATAGCATGAATTGAATCACATTCCGCTTGCAAACCACTGGTACTAAGACCATCTTTATTATGCAAATATGTAAACTGAGCCCTGATCAATACAGGAGCAATTTGATCATAACCTACATCAGTCTGTCCCAGACATATTCCAAGCAGAGGGCAGAAAGGATAACAGTCACCTAATCACCCCAAAGGCTACGCTTTCTGTGGAATATGAAATGGAACATCACGTCCCTAACCAATCATCTGCAGCTAAACTATCTGAGGTTATATTTTTTCATAGTCATTTCTGAGATGTATTTTGATAACGTTGTGGAATCAGCAAACCTTAAAAGAAGACAAGGATCACGGACAAGAATACTCAAGCAGGTAATCCTCAAACTCAAAATCATCACTAACATTTAAACACAAACATTCTCAAAGACTAGCTTGCACTACTCACTGTCATAAAATTCTTTTTGAGTTGAAAGATTTTAGCCTTCACTGAATTTACTATTGAAGAAAACACTTGGAAATCATGAATTACATTAGCATGCTGCTATAAATCCAAGTATACTAAAGAGAATAAACTATATAAAGTTTTAATTTGACTAACCTCTTCATGGTCCAGATAATGCGAATTACAAAATTAATAGCAGCTTTACTTTATTATGCAACTTTTGGGTTTAACTTGCTACTAACATTTTGCTGGGAACTAAGTTACTGCAAAGTCTTCTATTTCTGATATAGCTCTGATTTTCCATAATAGGCATGTTCCACCTATGATACTTCCTGACCTACTAAAAGAAATAAGAACAAATCCCCAAACTACAGGTTACACAAAGACTTACTGTCTTTTCTTCTAGGTGATACAATGTACACTACAGGACTGATTAAACCCTTTATCCAATAAATGGATGCTGAAATTAGACACTGTTTTCACTCAGAAGAGTGGAGTTTACTGCTCACCTTGCAAATGAGCATAGTTCTTGCTTTATGTCATTTGTTTATATAACTGTAATAAGTAAAGAATGCACTTTCAGCTTTACAATGGCAAAACATGAAACCCAAATTAACTTTAAAAAGCCCAAAAAGGAGTTTTGCCATTAGCCCCTGAAGTCCATACATACTTAAATTACAATAAGTGACAAACTGAACTAACTATAAGCACATGTGCTTTTTAATTATGAGCTACTGCTACACATCAGGGGAAGTCTCAGAACACTTTATATTTCCTGTAAACAAGGTAAAACAAATGATTTCAGTGTAGAGTAAGTCATTAATTCAAAAAAAAATGTTACAAAGGGCTCCACAGTGCTCTCATCTACATAAGTTATTTAATCCTTATGCTTGCCTATACACAGGCCTAGCATTTTCAGGTGGTAACACTGAGTTTTGACAATTATATGCTTCCAAAACAACACTATAAAAGCATGTTCCATCTCTCATAGTGTGTTTCAGAAATCACTGCTGATATCAAATCGCTGTTAAGTGATTTGATAACTTCTAGGAAGAAACAGCAAAAGTCAATGATTTTAGTATGATGGGGCAAAAAGCCCTGTCTTGCTAATAAATACTTACAGCTATGTGCCACAAGAGATTCTCCCGTCATTTGAATAAAACTCAATACAACCTGTATGTTAACCCAATCAGCTAAAATTCTTCTCTTCTCCAGAAGAAACTGAAAATGAAATTTTGAAGTAAAATTCCCAAAACATACTTGAACCATGAGACCCAAGTCTTTGTCCTACACAAACTTACACAACAAAGAAAAATCTAGAAAATAGACTCAAGCCCACAAAAACTCATGAAGGGAATTCTCCCAACAGCAGAAGCCCTATCAAGAGGTGTAACTGAATCATAAAACAGGAACTGGAAAAGAATCTATTACTACATAACTTGGTGTCTATCTGATGCAAAGCCACACTGATGTGCATTCCTATAAAATGGAATAAATGGGGGAAAAAAAAAACCATACTACTGTATGCCTGCCATCCTTTTAAAAAAGAACAATTACCATTTATTGTACTACTTATATCACTTTCCTGGCTGAAGAGAAAAGGGTAGGCTGCACTCAAATGATATCAGAGCAGAAGTAATACCTGATTTTTGGCTACTATAGAGAGAATTCTAACTCATTGTATAAAAAAGTATCAGAATCATATTGCATACAGTCAACAGGTCACAGAGTCTCAGCCACAAAACATTTACTTTTCCTGAGTTTCTAGATCTCGGTTTCATATAACCAGAAAAATATTTAAAATATCAAACAAAGATTAGTCCAAACAAGTATTTATGAATGGACCTTTCACATGCATAAACTGAGCATTTGAAATACACAGCAATCCCACCACTGCATCAATATTTCAGTTTGTTCACAAGAAATTCATGTACATGAATAAGACAACAGCTATGATAGGTGGACTAAGATGCGCAAAGTAAAAGTAGAGCTTACTGAAATATTCCTAGTGAGCGGCAGGAGTGTAAGTAACAAGGCAAGGCCAACAATAAATTGAAAAGCACATGAAAACACAATCAGCAGTAGGAGAATGTTAGCAGGAATATCCCATTTTACTGAAAAAGACCAAGGAAAAAGTGTTTTTCTTTTCAGTTATCAAATTGAAATTTTAATATGCCAATGGCTAGACAAGCTTTTGGTTTTGTCACTAAATGAGAACCTGTCTACTGTTTCCTGATTAGCTATCAACATCGCAGTGCTTCTGTACTAAACCTTGCAAAGATGAAAGAGCTGCTCAAAAAAGAGTCTTAGAATCAAACCTATGTAGACTCCGTAAGTCTCTACACTGCAAATTCCTTGTTAAAAACTTTGTCTCTTCTTTATTGGGGATAGGTAGATTAAAATAAATACAATCAGGACGTTTCTTTCTTTGGCTCCTTTTTAGATATTTTAAAAAGGATAAAGCTATTGTCTTAATTTATTTCTATGAGAGTCTACTGCAGTATCTTAGCCAGCTTTTACTTGTTTGTTTGTTTGTTGTTTTACATAGAAATATTTCAGGTCTTGATTCAACAAGAAAGAATTTGAGCTGGGGCAAAGATGTACATACAGTACATCAAGCTGGCTTAAAATACCTTCAGATAAAACTCTTCATCTGCATATATCACCACCACACTCATACACAACTCCAGGAAGGTCAAAGGAGTATTTAAATGCTGCTGCCACCTGAACAAGATTAAATCTTCTTCTGCTCCTATCCACTAGTACCTCCTTGAAACAGGTGAACAAAATGTGTTCTTTACAGGACTGTGAAATAATGGGGCTATTTAAAACACCTGTACAGATACCTGTAAATCGGTAGACTAGAAACTAGTCCTAGGTCCAGTTTTATTTCAGTAATATGTTGGTGAAGATATTCTACAATAGGATCTTCTGAATTTTGTTTTATACTAATTCACAGTTGCTCTGAAAGATGTTTGACAAAGGATAGTGCCACCAGTGACCATGAAATAATTCAAGCAATACTGGAGAGACACGAGGAATTTTTGAGCTGTTTGCCTTCCCATATAGTACCTATTTTGTATCTGTACAAGGAGGGAAAAGGGAAGGATGTAGCTACCATTATACTCAGATCTGTAGTACCATCTGAAGTACAATAGCAAGTATATTCATTCTTTCAAACTGCTAAGTTTCATTTGCAGTAATTGCTTTAAATGATGCACTATGGACACAACTGAGCACTGCCCTTAATGAAGTCATAAAAATCTCCTAGTAAGCAGTACAAAATGTTCTGCATTGTTCAGACCTTAGAGATTAATTTTTAAGCAGGATACAGAAACTCCACAGCATTGTAGAGAATTATTTCATACATATACAATATGTTAAATTTATTTTAACCTTTACTCCTGACTAAGCTTAGTTTTTTAGTTGCCCTCTTTTGCAACATTACATTATACATATTCAAGTATCCATGAGATGAAAAGAACATTCTCAGGAAGCAAGGAACCAGTACCTTCTAAGTCTAGTTTTATTTGCTATCAAGGCAACTTTGCAACTTACTATGCTATCACCTATTGTACACCCCAGCCTAAGCATCACTGTCAGCACCTTTCCAGCCTTATTCTCTCAAAAATTACCTATGTATCTCTGTACCATTTTAAACTCATAGAATCTACTGCAGCATCATTCAGCAGCAGTGTGGATGAGTCAAAAATGTATGGTAAAGATTGAGAGGAATAAGATAGCATCTTCATACTACACTGTCTTCATGCTGTTCAGTGCCATAAACAATTTCTTCTTCTTTTGATTCTATGACCTTGAGAATGTGTCATATGAGGTTTCTGAAAGCATGCGTGGAATTGAGAGTACTACTTACTAAAATCAGGGCCTAACAGCAAGCTGGGCATGGCCAACATTAGCAACAGACAAAACTATCTGTAGGTCACATCTGATGCATCCACCAGAGAGACAGCACAACTTTTGGAAAGAAGCAGGGCTTTCACTTGTAATTTCAGGTTGAGAGCATAGGCTTGTCAGTGAAAAGGCACAGGCACAGAGCACAAATCAGATATCAAGAGTTTGACCTTATAAAACACATCACCTGAAATTCAAAAATAATTGATCAGATTTTATTCAAAATAAAAAAGAGATGATATACACAGAGATACTTTATACAAATCATATCTGCAGAAGGGAAAGTTACTGAAAACTTCTCACTGCCCGCCCCCCCCAAACACACACCCTGCCCCTGGATTCTCCTTTGAACTATTTGCAGGTTCTGGAAATCTATTTCCAGATTTCACAAGGTTTATCCTCAGAGGTATAAATTTTCTGAAAAACCCTGTCTAAAGACTACAAGAATTCATCAGCAATGGCTACAGAGAGGCAACTGATAAATGCAACAGAATTGTAATATCATGCTGTTGAGACAAATTTAAAAACAAAAACAAAAAACAGGTTACGTCTACTATTGAAGAAGACCTGGACTACTTCAGTATCATCAGCAGTGAACTAGTTAAGTTCTGAAATTATCATTTTAAAGAATTACAAGTAAATATGTAATAAGTCTCCTAAAAGGACAAGTCCTTAATTCTGCACATCCACATAGAATCTCACACTTGTGAATTAATAACATTCCCAATCTTGCCTACCGGTGGCTCTCTCTTTACAAAGCAACATTCCAAAACTTGAAAACAGGTCACTTCACACTTCATACGAGTGCTTTCAAACATCAGAAAATGCTCTGCATTGGCAAAGTTAGGATATTGAAACGATGATCCTAATTGTAGTAAAATGACACCATCATGTGATGCAGAAGTTGAGAAACGCATTCTGTCTGCATCTTTAAGCCAAAGAAGTAACCATCAATTCCATTAGTATCAAAAAAGGCTAATTTGGATTTACATATGAATTTTTAGTTTACCTACAATAAACTAACAATTTAATCTTTTGGTTGTTCAAAGCTTATATAAATAACACTGGAAAAGAGAAACATATTTTACTTCTTGAGCTTTGAGAAAGATAAGTCAAAGTATCTATTCACTTCAGCTAATTTTAGAACAGGAGATTGAAAAGCTAGATTTTTATTTTTAAGCTTTTCATAAATTTATACAGCATGTAACAGATTAGAAAGTAAGATATCACTCTGAAGATAAAATTAGTTAAATTGAAACAATAAAGCGCTTCCGGCACTGACTAGGCTGTTCCATATGACATGTAGTTTTAGGAACAATCTTCCCCTGACTGAATTAATATTCAACACAAGTCTGAGTATGACTGGTATCAATAAAAGCGACTCAGAAATTACTACCTACTAAAATACTGAGTTCCAAGTTTCTGAGTCTAAAAAAAATAAAATAAAATAATCAGCAGAGACCAAAAGACACTTTAGATTTCAAAATAATTCTTTACATTTTCCAAACTAAACTTCACAGGTATTTGGGGAGTTTATAAGGTGTAACACCTATGAAATCATGTGCTTTTGTAGTATCTCTGAGAAACAACCTGTCCCTTACCCTGCAAATTTAAATAAGCACTAGTACAATGTTTAACATCCCAAAATTAAATGGGAAAAATCAGTATTGGTTTTAGGCAGAGGCAGATTTACAAATCTATTTCCACCCCTTTCCAATCTATTTCACCCAACGCAGAAATGATCTCCAGTTTTCTGGCCAGTTACAGACAATTCTCATCTACCTGCCAAAGGAGGAGGCTCAAGTACCATAACTGAAGTCTCCTCCAAATAGTCACTGAGATATATATCGTCCATTGTGAAAGCTACTGTGACCGACATGCCTATTGAGTTTACGACAGTTTTTTTTTTTCATTTTGTTTTTCCAAGAAACTTATTTCCAGCAGCAGGACCTTAACTACAATGGGATACTTCTCATTCCATTCATGCACTGACATGACATGCCTCTCCTGAGTAACATAAAAGCCACCAAGATCTATTTGGTAGATAATTAACATACTAATACAGTATAACTACCACAAGAACAGACATTGTTATAAAAACAATCTCTTCTAGTATTACTTTTGGTTAGAAACTTTTTTCTTCTGAAGTTTTCTAATTCTGATGCTATGTCTTTCAAATGCATAAACTATTCCCCCGAACATCTGTGCAGAAGTGTCAAATAACCACAGATAGTATCTGAATTGTTTTCAAATGTTTTTAAAGTATTGCTATAATCATGGTATTATACAATTGAAGTAATACTGATGTTTAGCTCTTTCTCAGGCATGCATCATTCCAGGCAAAGTGTCAGAGAACACAAATCTCAAGACCATCATTCACCTGGGAACATTTATTCAAGGTAGAAAATTTTTCCAGTCTTCTACTAAACCTCAAAGCAAAAGGAATCAAAACATAGAACCAAAGGAAAACTCAAGCCTAATAAAACAATGAGTTCAGGGAAAGAATGTATGAAGCATTAATACTGCAGTAATCCAGTAAAATCTTCTGTTTCCTGCTTTAAGCACTCAGCCCTGGTAACATTCTATTTCAATATAGAACTACATACCAATTGTTTGATATTAATAGCCCTAATAGTTCCTGCTTTTCTAGTTTTCTTAAAGCACAGGGTTCTAAAACGTAAGAATAATTAACACTGACATGTATGGGAAACACTGACACTACTTTCAGTTAAGTAACTCACCTCCAAAACGCTGATACTATCAAGTTTACTTTTCAAACTCAGATGGTAGAATACCTGTTTAGCACAACCTGAAGAAACTCAAGAAATGCTCAGCTCTCACTGGAGGCTTCACTTCCCTATATTCCTTGAGAAATTCTAGCATCCATATTTTAGTTCTTTCAGTCACTCATTGCATGTTTGAAATTATATAAATTTATCTTCTCCTGACCTTGTCTACTTCAAATTTACTAAGCAACGTGATCTTGAATAAAGGACAGCTACAAAAGAGAAACAAAAGATAAATTACCTAAGACTATCTTACCCTCAATTTCAAAACCAAAATGAAACAAAACAATAAAACACCAAGGAACAAAACCCCATACAAGAACAAATTAAAAAAAAAATAAAATAAAAATAAAATTTCCAAGAACACACCAACCTGCAACAAAATGGTAGTTTTATGTTGGCTTTTCATCAGGTTGTTGATGGATTCAAAGAGTCTCCTCATAGATTCTTCAAATTCCGTTTGCTCTTTGCCTTCATATAATCTATTGAGACATGCACTGTTTTATCATTTCAGAATCAGGAAATTTTCATCATTCTAAGCGTACCAAGTTTCAAAAATAACAAAAATAGATTTTAAAAGTTGATCCAACATTATGTACATAGATAGAACAATTGGGGAAAATATCTGTTATTCACTGCAGTAAGTATTCTGCAGCTTGAGCACAATGTAACAAAGTTTTCAGATTATTTTTTTTTTTGAAAAAAGCCTCTAAATAATGAAATCTCATATATCTGAAGTTATTTAAAAAAAAAAAAGTTCACTTTCCAAGTGAGGATCTGTCTCAGCTCTATTAATTCAAAAGATTCATCTCAGAGAAGGCTATTCTAAACTTTCAAAAATTAATCCGAAATCCCAACTTTTCTCAAGGGAATAAAATATACAAATCCATTTTTTCCACATTTCCTCCTTTTTCATAGTCCAGTCTGACAGTCTTGACTGTGAAAAGTTAGATCACAAAAACTTGAGACAGATACTCAGTACCAGAAGATACTGTTAACTGATTCCTTATTTTTTTCAGCAGCTATGTTCTTACAAGAACAATTACAGTCTGTAATAATGATTGTCCAACTGAATATAGAGTTTCAGACCTTTGGTTAACTTCGGTTAAGGTTGTTGTAAGGAAAACTAAAACAAATAGATACGTACAGGTACTCGCTTGAATATGCACCATATTGCAACAACTCCATTTATCATAGACTGTCAGATGTACACACTTTCTGCTGCCCACTAATACTGAAGATTAAGATGGAGACTGAAGTTCTTCAAGCAAAACAAAACGAACACAAACAAGCAACAGAAAATCCCTGGCTTCTCTGACCATCAGCCTTGCAACAAGTTTTCCATAATGCTCTACGCAATGCTTCCTCCAACAAGGCTCACAATATCCCCTTTTGCCATGACACCTATTAAAAAAATTAAAACAAAGCTTTTGCACTGCTAGCTATATTCTATCCCCATGAGCGCCATCCCCTTTGTTTTTACAGCTTCTCATCTTGTTTGTCTGTATCAATCTATAAATAGCAATTTCTTAGAGAGAAAACGATGTCTAAGGGACTATTTACCAGTAGCCAGCCACTTCTGAATCTACTCCTATTTCAGTCAGAATTTCATAATTCAACAAATAATATACTTAATTTTACAAAACTATACACCTAGGTGGATTTTTTGAAGAACTGGGCAGAGTAACAGAGAAAAGTTGTATTACAGCTCTTACTTAACAAAAGCAGATAAAACCAGAACACTTCCCTGTTCTGTTGGCTGCCAACCCTCAAGTTTTACAGCCAACAACTGGGTGTACCCACAGTCCTGAATTTGTCACTATCTATCTTCCGGCACTGCACCTCTTCAGGCAAGTATCAGGGGAACAACAGAAGAAGTACTACGGGGGAAAGAGCTGAGGATAAATGCAGAGAGAGAGCAGGAATGAAGAAAGAAAAGAGGATGTGGATGGGATCAGTGCGATGCAGGGAGAATACTTAAGGGCCAGTGGAGGAAGTGGGGGCCACAGTCACTACAGTATAGTTTTCTTCCTTCCAACTCCTTCTTTCTCCTTCTCTCCCTTTTCCCTATACCTGAATACCACTCATAAACAATATGCCCCATCTGTTTCGCTAAGCTATACATATCTAGTCCTTTTAGAATTTCTTATAAGCTCCTGCTTGTCTGTAACTCTACATTCAGTTGGACAACGATTACTGAAAATTACCTTGTTCCTTGCAGTCTGAACTTCTGAACACAACTATCTCAAGGACAAGCATACAGCTTCACGCCATCTGTCACAATGTTTGGGCATACATTGGTCTTAGGCCAAGCCATCTGATACAAGAAATAATCATCCTTTGAAATTGGCTGCTATTACTAAATACATCTCTGGAGCCTACACTGTAAATCACATAGCAATTATTTGAGGATTCCCTCTCAAAAAATGTTATTTTAGCAAGTCTGTATTTTAGGCCAGTTGCAGTATAAGAAAATGTTTGGGTTTTATTTACAAAAAATAATTTAAAAAAACAGTTCTGGAATCAAATTCTTCTGTTTCACAGGTCTACTACTCTTTGTGGTATTGCGCTGATAGATAAGTGGCTATAGCATGGGCACTTACTGTGAAAATAATGTCCTTGATCTAACAATGAACTTGAAAACATATTCCAGTGCTTTCAGAGTTCTTAGGATAGGTTCACATTGCTCTCCTCGGCTGGAGGTATCCAAGTATGTCTTCAGAACACTCATTAGTTTCCTGTAGTTGAAAAAGACATTTTTAAAATAACCTTCTCTAAAATTAATTTCTCTAACTCATTTGCCAACTCTAAGAGAATATTTATTCTTAATCAAGCATTCACACAACAGAACATACAGCATTTATTTTTGTGTTAATGTCACACAAATTCTATCAGAATAAAAGAAATGAGCAAATTCTTAACTGCACAAACAAGAAACCAATCTGAAATCTCACACCAGCAGCATAATTTCACACAATCCTGAAAGCGTTTTAAAAAAAAGTTTATAATATATATGTACAAGGTAGCACAAATGTTATTTCTGCCTACCTACCTGCATTAAGTAGCAATCCAGTGGTTCAACAGCACTACATGCTTTAAATTAACTGATTGTAAATGTTTCAACCTCCCTGTACACTGCAATATCTGCTTAAGGTATGTATTTTATTTAAATACCTCCTGGGTTTGTATCCAAAGACAGTTTTTGCTAAACTAACACACAGCCTGTTGTAAAAGTGCAAAAGATCATCTATAAATAAAAGTCCCTATATTTATAGTTTTAGTTTTATCCTAAATGTTTAAAGTAATATTAAGGATGTAATCTTAATCATAACATGGCCATAAAAAAAATTGAAATCAGTGTGTTTTATTTTTTCCCTGCAGATCAATACAACAGTGGGAACCTACTATCCCACTATCCCCTACCCCAACCAACCAACCAACCTCAAACTAGTACTTGGTTGTTGATGAAATTTAACAGTTCACCAGCTGGAATGATCAAACATTATGAAGTGACTACTATATCTGGGACATACTCACATGGAAATAATAGTTCAAGAACCTCTAGCTACTGCACAAAATACAGACATTGTCAGCCCCACAGCACCAGCCTACCTCAGATTTCAGAACCAAAATATCATACTCTCAGCCTCTCAGCCTTCTGGGGCACTACATCCATTTTGTTTTTTTTTATTTACTGCTTCATATCACTTCTCTGAATTCACAGCTCTATACTGAGTTAGAATAAAATTTATCTAACTTATATGCAGTGTCAGTCCACTCAAGGTCCCTCAACTCTCAATGTTAAGTCCTCTCGTAACTCTACATAAGAACTAGGTACAAATGGATGACTAAACAGAAACTGAGCGAAGACCTCACAGTTTGACCAAAAGACCATATCATCTAATGGGGTCAAAACATCTATTTAGGAATGACTTTCAACAAATCTTCCTTGCTTGACTGACCTACAACTTCAATTGGCCTAATCAGTGGCACCTGACAATGGGAATCTAGGCATTGGGGTCTAAGTACAGGTTATTTCAAAAACTCTTCACATTACACTGGAACAAGGATAATTAGCAATGCATCATTGCTAGCATCAGGAAATGCCTCTAATAACACAATGACAACTAACTGCAGGAAAGGTACTGACCGAAGTTAATCTGCTGCTGACCTGGCAACTTATTTCCATGTACTATAAATTGTCATGCCTCACATCCAAAGCTTTTGAGTATCTGCTCAAATCTCCAGAGGCATAAGTCTCTATAAGAACTCATGTTTAACTTGGACACTGGGTATAAAGGAGCAGTGAAGAAAATTTGAGGCAAAGAAAGGTAATCTTTTGCTGATAATACCCAGCATTAAAAATATGCTCCTATGAAAAACATCAGACTCATGTTTGATCACAAAATAATTAGTTTAATGTGTCTTACTACTTTATATCAAGTGAAGGAAACAAAAAAGTTTTTTTTCTTGTTTTTTTTTTTTTTTTTCTTTAAACCTCTCACATATCATGGATATTGTTTTAAATGCGAATCAGCATAAGTGATGCACGGAACTCCGAGATCACCCTCCTGTCCACCTCCAAGGAACTGCAGCCATCAAGTATGATAAAATGTCAGAAATGAAAGCTGTGTCCTACAGTCAATTCTCCTTTTCCACAAATTTAGGGGCAGCTTCATGTGAAAGAAAAAGTGGTCATAGTATGTCTGAGACACAGCATCTCCTTCCTGACTATGAATTAGGCCATATACAGTTATCTGTATTTCATAAATTATTCTTGAAACAGACTGTATCATCCATGGTGTACTAGGAAGGAATGGCTCCAAGAAAGTGCAAGATTTTGAGAACAACCTTAACCATGATTTTGCCTCTGCAGCTTTGATTAAATCATTAGAAAATGCCAGTCAGGTAAGTCTTCGAAAGACTTCAAACAAATTAGGCTGTCCTAAGAGGTTCTGTACCCGATCTTCTCTACTTTCACAATACTAATGCATTAAATTGCATGTGCTAATTACATATGGAATGAAGGAGAATTAAAGACCACATAGTTAGTTGCTTGAGCTTTCTGGGCCCAATAAAGCTGACTTCAGCTTCCCTAGAACATGAAAAAGGATTGACTGTGCACTGCAAGCAAACTTATCTTCTAATGCAACATCTGGGGGACTTTTCCTGTTGAACTGGAACTGGTGCATATTCATCACAGAACAGTACAATATATTCTCACCTATTCCAAACCTTCAGCTAAGGTCTTTTATCCATTATTCAAATCTCCAATTAAAGTTTTGTTTCAATCAGTCACCCCCATTGAACTGCCAGAACAAGACTTAAGGTAAATGAAATACATATATCCTATTGGCACTTCCCAGAGATGCGCAGAAACTGATTAACATCATAGTTCTTCATAAGCCAAAGCAATTTTATCCTACTGCCACCTCCAAAAGTATGTTTAGAACAAAGAACAAATCCAGTATTAAATTTATTGCATAATGTGTCTATGTGTCTCCACAGTTTTTGTTCTTTTCTATTAAAGCATACCTTCCCATTTGGGCATTATATGGAAGATCCAACCACTCTACCTTCCCACTGGAATGACCATGTAGTAAATAGTAAGACTCCAGTTCACAACAGACCGTGTAACAAATTTGGAAATTTGATTTAAATGCACCTAAACCTTTCAGGTACAGTATCAGATAGTGAACTGCATACAAAGATTCCACTTTTTTTTCCCCCATGAGTTTGTTTGCTCTAAAAGAATATGTGGAAACCTACATAAATGGGTTAATGACATCCTCATGTCCCCACTTAAAGCATTTCAGATTAAGATCAGGAATGTAAAGGAAGAGGATTTATAGCAAATTTTTGACAAATTTGATGGGATACAGATGATGTGTAGACACAGCAACGTAATTCAGATGAGAAAAATGAATGTCAAAGAATTGTTTAACCCCAAATCAATTACTTTTTGTCAATTAACTCTACCTATGGTCATATCTGTTTCTCACAGGCAGGTCTGTTTCCAGATAAGCAAAAAGCAGCATCTGAACAACTTTAATAATTACATCAGAAAATAACAGTATTTCCTTTATTTAATTTGATTGCAGAGGTTTTAGAATAAAGAAAAAGGGAGAAAAAAGAAAAAAACTTACTTGTATGCCAAGGTTGCACTAAAATGCTGTTGGATATATGCTTCCAAAACAGTGTTAAAATGCTGAAATTTACGGTCTGCAATGAGTCCTATGATATATATCTGAACAGAAATGGACATAATTAGCCTTTTCCGTAAAGTCACACTTCAAATGAAAACATTAGTCTCCTGAAACATTTGTGATAAACCACTATTTTGAAGTGTCTTTTTTTTTTTTTTTTATAGTTTTGGAAATAGTAATATCCTATCTTTTCTGCAGAGATTTTGAGTCTACTTTCTTGAGATAAACAATGTGATAGTTCATTCACATTCATAGGATTCTTGACAGATTAAATCACCCATTGCCCATTCTTACCAGTGCATCAAAGACAAGGATATCATATTCGTTACTGTGGGAATGTTCCATCATGATGTTAAACAAGGCATCCAGCGTATCTTGGAGAAACTATACAAAAACATGAAAAGACAAACTGACAGCCAATTCAGCTTGAAAACCACACAATTCAGTTTTCAGATAGGAGGCTGTTTTTCTCAAGAGGGGATTTTTAGAGGCCTTTACTGAAGTATCAGCCAAATTTAGAACACATTTCTGAGGATTTAGGCTCTAGTTTCTTTAATTTATGAACTTAAATCCTCAGACATAAGCAATCAATAATATATACATAGCTCAAAGCTTATGGAATTAAGCTAAAAATGTTACATAAACTAATGATAGTTATCTAAAACTGCATTCCTAGTTCCTTAGTGGTACTTATTGTAGTTGCTATTGTTACCTACATATGGTGATTAAAAACATGCTTTCAACTTCTGTGGTCTTATTCAAGTCTCTTTAAATCAAAGGATAGCTCCTCAGTGACTTGGAAACCAAGTCATAGAATCATTTAGTTTGGAAAAAACCTCTAACATCATCCAGTCCAACATTTAATCTAGCACTGCCAAGTCCACTATTAAAACATGTCACAAAGCTACACATCTATATGAACTTTGAAGACCTCAACGGATGGTAACGCAACTACTTCCCTGGGCAGCCTGTTCTTTCATTGAAGAATTTTTCCCTAATATCCAACCTACCTCCTCCCCCCCGCCACAACTTAGGGCTATTTCCTCTTGTCTTATCACTTAGTGCGTAGGAGAAGAGACTGATCCCCACTCTGCTATAGACTCCTTTAAGGTAATTGTAGAGTGTGGTAAGGTCTCCCCAAGCCTCCTTTTCTCCATGCTAAAAAACCCCAGCTCAATCAGCCACTCCTCATAAGGCCTGAGCCACTCATAAGTCTCTGGTGTTTTTGCTTGGTTTTTTCTGTTTTTTTTTTTGTTTGTTTGTTTGTTTTTTAAATAAGTTTTCCCTCCTACAAAAGAAACAGGAGAGGTGTCTACCGCTTTTGTTTAAAAAAAACAAAAATGTAAGAGACTCCTAATCTGAATACTGGAGTCACACTTAATTTGATTAAATCTAACAGCAAGAACCAATTATTTGTTCTTTCATCATTTCAGACTTGACAGCAAAATACTCCTTTCAAACTTACAATTAATTTTGGTCATTTTGGAGACTATTAGTTCTTTTTCTTTGTGCATCAAAATAGAGAATCTATCTTAAATAAGATTACAAACTCTTACTTCAGAAAGATTTTCCAAACATATTTAGCATGTGTCACAGCACAATACAACTAAAGAACTCCCACACAAAGTTTAGTCTAGTTGACAACCCATAACAAATGAATCGACTGAATCTTGAAACACAAGACAAAATGGAAAGCCTGTTCCCTGGGTAGAATCAGGCACTTATCCCTAAGAAGTAAAAAGTATAGTTCTAGAGAGAAAGAGATGTTCTTGCTTTGTTAATTTCAAGATCAGTTCTGTGCACATCTGTCCTTATCAGCATTATTTAAACTTGTGATCGTGTGTGTTTCTACATACACATCCACATATATTGCATAAAATGTTAGTATAAGACAAAGTAGAAATCTGATAAAAGCATCCAGAAAGGAATCCAGTATTGCATTCTTATGCACTATTTACAAAACACCAACAACAAAAGATATACTTTTACAACTTCCTCTCCATCCACAATCTTCAGTTTTTCCAGGTTTTCCTGTAGCAGCTCTGGCTTCATACGCCACTTCAAGAGACCTAGTAAGCCCACTAATAGAAAATAAATGGACAGACAAACATGAAAATTTAATATGTGATTTCTCATTTGTGCAGAAGTCTTCTTTCTAAAATGTCTACCTGTTTAGAAAATACATACCATTCTGAGTTAACTTTGTAGAACAAACCAGAGTTGAAATATAAAATGCATCTCGTGAGCTTACTGAAAGCCCACCTACAATACTTGAGTTCCTGCCTATGGTTGCTCCTTTATTTTCTATGTGTTGCCGTGTAGAAGGTAATGTCAAATATGCACTAGAATCCTCCATTTTTTTACTGTCACCCTGAAAAAAATAACGTATTTATCATTTATCACATACTTCATAACACCGGATTTTAAAGTAGAGTTATTTTGTATTTTGTACAAAAGTAAATAAAAAGATACGTTTTTATGGACTTAAATGAATACAATAAATTAATGCAATAAAAATAATAAAGAAAACAAAAGTCCCAGCAGCAAAAGGGCTTCACAAGACTACAATGAGCATACTGTGAAAATTCAAAAATTGAAAAGATATGTGTTTTAAGGGCTCAGGGAGGAATTATGATATCACTAGCAGAATAAAAGCAAGATCAGACTTCTCATTAAGATGTGACTAGAGATAGAAGATGAGACCACTGAGCATCACCTTGAAGACTGTACACAGGATACAGGTCATATAGTTATGATGTCTGCACACAATTTAAGAACAGAAAATTGGATTGATAGGGTAAGAATAGCAGCTCTATTTTGGTATGTCTATTACAGCTTCATACCTGGACCTTCAACATAAAATTTCAGGACAGACCAGGACATGGTGAGATTATATTTTAGGTTTGCCAATATGCTGTAGTGAATAAGCAACAGAGATGATGGAATTCATGGTTTTCAGTAGCAGGAACACCACAGATAAAGACCCAAGATGTATTTCCTGATCTATGCCCCCTCTCTCCCTACTATACCATTTCATCAAGCTGCATGCCATAGCCCTCACTGAGATTTGTTACATCTCAACTTTTGATTCCTACTCAGGACTGGGAGGCAATGAAAATTGCATTCCTAACTGTTTAGAAAACATCATTTTTCTTTAACACAATTGGTAAAGAAAGTTCCCCCCATGCATTTATGAACTCTGTCACTTCAAGCTGTAACACCTCAACAGATTTGATTCAATCCTCTCATATTCTTAGACTACAATTACATGTATACAAAGAGTTGCAAAAAACAATCTAGAATGATTTTCTAATGTTTTAGTTTGTATCTGCTTCAATGTCTATAGTCTTTGTCCTATTAAACAAGAAAGTTTCAAAACACTGACTATAAATATATGTAAAATGACAAAACGCGTAATCCTTAAGCTGCAAAAAAAGACAGTATTACTGACTTTCATGGTTGTATCAATCTTGTCAAGTAATTACTTCTCAGAATTTCTGGAACAAGAAGGGAATTCTGACTTCTTTTTTTTGAGACAAGTTATACAGACATTTTGAAAAGACTTGAAAATGTGATCCAAAAGTCAGAAAGATTCCATGTCTGAAGGCAGTGAAAATCAAGTACAACTTGATTTAGTTGTATGTGTATCGCTTGCCATTTGTTATGGCAAACTAGTTTACTGAAAAGAACACTAACAAATAGAAGAAACAAGTAAATATTCTAGTGAATTGGCGATGGTTCCTGGTTCATAGTTCCTGCTTGTTCTCCAACATAAGAAATAATACAAACAAAACACAAAACAATCTCAAGACATATGTTCCCTGCTTCAAGTCACAAAGTCATAATCCTATCTATGTTCAATCAGGGTGAGTAAAAACAATGCTCTTTGTGTCCAAAATCAAATTCCTGGAACTTTCAGTTTGGTATCTGAGAAACTACAAAATTGAAGCAACAACTCCCTAAGATTACATTCTGTGATCGTTCATGTAATAAAGACTCTAAGTGAACGAAAAAACACCTCTCTTCAGCCAGAATAATGGTACATATCCAAGTACTTAGCTCTCACATGACTTCCTTTGTAATAGGGAAAGCCAAAATCATAATACCCAATAAAAATATGACAAAGAGTAAGTGTCTCTCATTGTTCTTAAATCATCTAACTGTAATTAAAATGTAAGATAATGTTTACCAGCCAAGGAAGAAGTTGCACCTTTTTTTTTTCCTCAGATGAAAATATAATTTTTGTCTTCAATAGATTAATAAAATTCATTTAGCACAAGGAACATAAACAATGCAGTCAAAGACAATAGTGTGAAACAAAGATCTCTTAAGGAGGAAAAAAGGAAAAAAAATCCAATACCTTTAGGACTAACAAATCATGGATGCCATCTTGAAGAGTTGTTCCATCCTCCTTCATAAGCCTTATGTAGGCCATTGCAAAATTCTTCTCTCCTTTATCTTTAGCTGCAAAACAGAACATTTGCAGTTGGCTACTGATCAAGGAATTAAAATTCACCGAAGTAAAAATTCTCTACTCACACTCTTGAGATGACCTGTGTCTGAACATAAAGCGCAGATGTATCCTTTGCATGTCTTCAATAGGAACTGCTACCTTTAGTAAAATCAGAAAAAAACGTATATTTTAATAATTAAATTCCTCTTCAAATCCTTGAGTAGAATCTGAGAATAATGACTGCTTTATTTTTAAAGCAGCATATGTAATTATGACATGCATGCAACAAAAGACCAATTGTTAACAAAAAATATTAATAGCAACATGTTTATAATTCTAAAACTTTAGATCTGCATTCTGTCAAGTTGACTCACAACTCAACTTCCCTTTAAATTTTTTACTGCATAACACACTTTATATTAACTACACTTTTATTAACAAATGGATCTACTGTTAATAATTCTATTAAAATGTTTCCATACAGAAGTCTGAAATACAACTTTTAAAAAACAAAATAGTACACAAACCAAAACACAGGACTGGTCAATGTTTTCAAAACAACAAATATATTTAAAAACACATTAATGTTTCAAATGACACAAATGACATTCCCTCCCTGCCCTGAGCTATCTCGGGGACACACACCACCCCTTACTGTAACTGCAGGCTTGCCATACATGACAATATAATCTTCAGTAGATGTCTTCATAAAAAATAAATTTAAAAAATATATATATCACACTATCAAGCCAGAGACATGCTTTATAAGAACTACTTCTAGAAGCTTCTAGGTATTTTCCATTCAAAGACATTAAAGCTGGATTTGATAATTAGTAGCGTATATCCGAAGTAATTTAGAACAGCTTTTTTCTGTCCAAAAGAATATTATTTTATGCCTCTTTCTGATTTTTTTCAGGTAGTTGAAGTTCCTCACCCCTAATATTTCACAGCAATAAAACAAATGCAGTATATAATTTTTCATGAAGCATATTAGGACGTGAGGTTATCTAAGACGATCTCATTTGTTTTGCTAGATAAGATCTTAATATCATTTTTCTAAGCCAAATTTCAAGCCTCAGTAAACACGTAGCCCTAATAACTGATATCTGACTAAGACATTACCCTTCTTGTTTTATTCAGGGTGAAGGTATTTTAAACCTATTTTATAAAAAGCTGATGCTATGCAACACTACCTGAGGTACCAACAAGTGATGAGGAAATAATGCAAGTGAAAAGTTTCTGCACCATACCTTTAATGTTTCCATCCAGCGTGGCTGTTTGACCTGGTAGTAGAGCACTGATCTGTATTCACTCACGGGTTTGTCCCCTGCTCCCAGGCAAACAGCATTCTTACAGGAAGGAAGAAAGAAACAGTTCATAGCGGCTCACTCATTTCTGTGAGTTTTTGTCACTTGTGCAAAACCAACCAAACCAGCTGACCTGATGATCAAGAGCCTCTGCCATCCCGCCCCCCACTTTACCTCAGCGCCTGACGGGATGGGTGCAGGACCACCTGCCCTCACTCTGCCATGCTGAGGCCATGCTCACTGAGGGCCGAAGCCCCTGGAGCCCACGGCAGCCCTGGACTAAGGGAATGAACCTTTCACACCTCAGGTACCATCCCCTGAGGGCCCAGCAACCAGGGCAACAGGAAGGCAAAGCCACTGCCACGGCCCTCAGGCCTCCCTCAGGCCTGGGAGCCTGGAGATGTAATCCTGAAATGATACAAGTGTGGGACTGGCACATACCATGGAGCAGGAAGACCTGTCTGATAACAGAAGAACAAACAGAAACGAAGCTTTGACAGGAGATGCTGTTTCCAACCCTCTGAACACAAGGAAAATGAACATTTTCCAGAATTATACTGGACCTAGAAGTAGATGGCCTTTTACAGGCTCACAGTGGGCTGTGAGGAAAGCCAGGTAACCAACAGAGAGGCTCCCTTTCTCTTCCAAATGAGGAACTAAAGTAACAAAGGCATAGATCACCTCAATTAGTGGGAAAGAAACACAATGAAACAATTATTTTGCTTTATTATTTCTTTGACTTCTCCCCTGACTTTAAAATACTCTTATTTTAGCATAGTCTCATAAGTATTGTTTATGTACCAAAAGTTACTTCTGAACTAAATGATACAGATGCACCAATATAACACTCTCGCGGGTTTTTTCCCAATGTTTAGAATTTCTGATTTTTTCTTGTTTTTACATTTTCTGCCCCTTGTGCTAAATTTAATTTCTACATTTCTTTTTTCAATAACCTGGTCTAGATCTACTTACTAATCCCTTTAAGGACTTTTTCCCTCTGTGTTTTAACTTGCAACTCACCTGTTTCTCCATGAATTTTAGCTATTTACTTCTCACCTGGTCACATTCGACAGCCTAAGTTACTACAGTATACTGATTGTCAGAACTAGTATGGCTCTAACTTGACTTCTGGTCAAGTTAAAAATTGTTGTAACAGAAATTCAGTCTTAGTGAATCTGGAAGGAGTCTCAACCTACTTCCCTCGTTCCTGTCTGACTGCTGTTGAGGTTTGTACATGCAGGATAACTGCTAACGATGATAACGGATGAAGCAAAATCGCTGACACCTCACAAGGCATCAGATGTGAAACTGCAATGCATGAAAGAAGCAAATATACTAAATTCTCTACTGAAGGCACAGATGAAGCTAGCCTCATAGAAACTGCACTAACTACTGCAAAGGTGCAACTTTCCTGTTAAAAATCCAGTGACAGAAGTCTTTTTCAAACACCAGGAAAGACATCTGGTGACAAGTAAGGTGTGATGCTGATACCTGAAGATTACTAAAGCCTGGTCTCTGTGACTTAACTACAGAAAGGTACACCCGATTTGCACAAAGGGAATTATTTCAAGGTTTGTACACCAATGTGTTTGAATGCATTCTGTGACATTCAGGTAGAAAAGAAAAGGCCTTTAATTTGCAACAAAATGTAGTGCCAGCCCTTACACCTGAAACTAGTTTGATACCTGAACAGGAACAGCAAGTTCCATGTTAATAAACATGGGTTTAATCTGAATTATAGGGTACAATAACTAGAAACATTGAAGTTTAAAAAAAAAAATCACAGGTTTAGAAGTTTACTGATATTTGATTATTTATGAAATCTAAAATTGAAAAACATTTGCTTTTGTTATTACTTGTCTTCAACAGTATTTTAATCAACTCCTGAAAAATTGTTGTTTAAGCATGTGTAAGGCATATTGCCCCCAGAAAGCAGGCATTATTTGAACATCTATGTCAGATCATAGACAAAGGGACAACTCAATTTTCTGCTAGTATTTGGAGAAAAGGTGCATCCATGGCACTGGACATATATTTCATTGGAATGAATGCAAGATTTAATGCATTACACTGGGTTCATTTCTTTAATGAATATTTTGGCAAATATTTTAAGCATATTATCTGTAACTGCAACCGACAGAGTAGAAGCCAGTGACGTCTATATCACAACAGTTATTTCGTATACATACCAGTCATATGGTCAGGTGTTTTCTGATCAGGGTTACAATTTGTTTTGTGGACCCTAGGCATTATGTGAGTTTAGGGTTTTCTTCATTCAAGCTTTAAATCTATATTGTAGGTTGAATATTTAGTTGTAATCCATCAACACACTGACATTTCAGCAACTCATGAACCACACTGAATTTCTCCATTTTTATTTTATCTCAAGAATTATCTTAATGATTTCACCCTCATGATCACAGTAGAGTTTCAGAGAACAGTATAAAGCTCAAAAATGGGAAGGCCAAAAATCCCACTGAATATTGAACTGATGTTAAGAAATCCTAAGGAAAAGACAAGTATTCATAAAAAGAAATAGAAAAAAAAGAAAAAGACAAGACTAAAGACACTGTAAATATTTGTTGTATAAGTGCAGTGTCCACACACCACTGTTTTCACTAATGTAGTTATTTGCCATGTACTTCATTCACGGAACAGACAGTCCTCCTGGCACAAATCAGAGGTTTGCTATGTGAAAGAAATAGAATTTAAATGCACATTTAAATGCACAAATGTGTTCCTCCAAGAATTCCCCACCTTCCCCCCCACCGCCCTCCCCCCCCCCCCCCCAAAAAAAAAGGCGGGGGGGGGGGGAGGAATGATAAACAGTGTAATAATTGTCAGGAACAGCATTTAATCTTTGTTCCCTAGTCACAGCTAAAATGGGTCAGTGTCATTTCTCTTTTCCATGAGTTTTACAGTTCTGTGCAAGACCTGTACAGGACTTGAATAGATTTGTCACAGTAAACATAAAACTCATCTGTCAAAAGATGATACAAGTGAGAGAGCTAATGTTTTCTATTAGGTAGTTTTATAAGAATTTTAAAGAAGTTTAAGGGTTACTTCCGTAATGTACTTCATTTTTGTATTTCTGTCTGTCATACGAGAAAAAAAAAAAAAAAAAAAACTTACTGGCAGAGTTTTTCCTTCTTCATCACAAACACACATTATTACTTCCACATTTCTCTGAGTTGTTTTATTGTATTTGTCAAAGTCTCCATACAGTAGTGTAATATAAATGTCATTTCTTATATCTCCTAAAAAAGAAATGAAAAGGTTCAAAATGAATGAAAATGCTGTGAGAACAAAGGGTCGGATTAACTTCACAAGAGTTTTTCAACAGTGAAATACGTTAACATAGAAAACGTCTCATTTTCCATCTGAACTTAAAATTTTCAGCTCTTTTGTTCTCAGGTAAGATCGTACAGCGAGCCTTGAAACGAACCAAACAAGGTTCCTGAAAGTGCCTTCAACCGATTCTCGTCCTGCACTGACACCTGCTGGTGAGGTGACAGCAGGATGCCATTACTGAATTTTGTCCACATTAAGAGCTGCCTTTCTAGAAGGAACTATTTTAATTGTCTTCTGTGAACAAATTAAAGTTCTCCTGTGAATGAAGTTTCAAAGTAGTGAGATTTGAATTGATTTTTGATTTAAAACGAAGAATTGTAGACAGTGAGTGAATTTGGTTGGCAAATACGTAATCATAAATCCAAAATCGAGGGTAAGAACATTTATGTATTTATTTATTTTATTATTATAATTAAAGGACAATGATAAGTTACAATAAAAATAAGGTTAAGTTAAAATTTTAGTACGCAACTTCATTTTTAGTAAGCATTTCCTTAGCAAGGAAAAAAGCTATGTACCAGGAGCTCAGATTATCCCTCACTGTCTTGATTTTATTTTTTCTATTTTAGTACTGTGTAATACTTTCCAAGGACTTCACTATTTTATATAAACCTGTAATTTTGGAACATAGTTTAACATGAAGGGTAAACTCTAGATTCTCTGAGTTACTCCTTACTGAAATCAGTAATTAAGGTCATAGCTGATGCTCATTAACCCAGGAAATGACCACAAAAATCAGCTGCTGATAGAGAACAAAGCACCTCTTACCTGGCATGATTATTTCAGGAAATCCTAGTTTTCTAGCAACAACTGTTGTTCTGTCTACAAGGTGTGGATAGTCCTTCCTAGTTTGAATCACATCTCCAACAAGCATTTTGACAGTTACCCAGAGACCTATTAAAAGGAGGAGGAAAGAAAAAAGAAAAGAAGAAAATCACACTTTTTCTAAAGAGAGGAAAGAAAAAACACACAGCAAAAACACACCTCTCTCCTCAGATGGTGTTCTCATTTCCTGACCAAAATAATTACAAGAGTTCATTTCTCCCACTTGTTTTAGTTGGAAATAAATGCCTAACATCCAATACTTTTAAATACTAATTTAAATAGCCTCCTACATTCTGCAACTAAGTCATGATTCTTCGCTTCCAGCTTCAAAGTTGTCCACGTGTCCATGGTGGTGTTACTGGCATAACATAAAAACCTTTCTCTAAAATGTAAACAATATGAAATGAAATTCCACTGAAATTCCTTGTTATCTGATTTTTAAAAATAATGTACTTCACCTTGTCCACCACTGTCTCCTTTTGATGCTGTGATTTTGCTTAGGAGACTGTGTAAAAAGTCATTCTCTGCCACTACCCTGCAGGAGAAAAAACAATGACTACTAGGAATTAAGCACTAAATATATTAAATACCATTCAGAATATAGATGACAAACAGCCTCAGTTCTCTTTGCAATACTTGGCCTTATTATAATAAATTGTGTAATTTCATCATCTCTTGCTCTGAGTTGCAGACCTTTTGTGCTAAGCCCATGTGTAGACTGAAGTGAAAAAAAGATGAAATCAACAACTTAAAGAACTGTGCCCTGTGACAGACTGACCACAGTACATAAGCCTGTCATTTTGTAGGAAAGCACATCCTGAAAGCATTCACCAACATGCCTGTGCAGTCCAGGTTTTCCTGATGAACAGCCTGACTAATGAACTTGAATTTCAGCACCTCTTGAAATTATGACCAAATTCTCAAATAACAGACAATTTGGATCAAATTGTAAACAAGTAAAATAGGCCAAAGTCTGACACACTGGTTTATTTCCAGAATTATATTAATACTCCATACTACATAACGGTAGTGCTATGTAGAATGCACAAATACATTTCCAGTGAACACTGACATCTATCCATTTGATTTTTGAGTGTTGCATTTTTAGGCAGCTGGTCTGGTTGCCCAAAACCTCTAAAAATTACTTTCAAGATAGTTAACGTGTGACAATTCAACTACTTTCAAACTGAAACCCAGTTCTTACTCAGATTTTTCTCAAGTTCAAAGCAAAATCAAGCACATCAATTACTAGTCATTCATAGTTGTAAGACTTGTTGCATTAATGGTATAATGATTTAACTAGTTTTTTCTTAAATAGGACATGGGACCAGCTGACAGAAGGAGAACATTTGTAGCCATATATATTTATGTATCATGCTCTGTAACCTCTGTCAAGTCTTAAATGCCTTTTAAAGTGATACTTAAATAATTAACACTACCACAACGTAAAAGTATTAAAAGGAAAAAGTATTTTTTCTTTAAGCATTTCACGGGTCAATTTGCCACCAAACAGATGTAGAAACCTGTGTACAAAAATAGGATATTTATGACTGTCTTACGGATGGAAGGGTATGAAATGCTGCTTTTCTTCATCACTTTCAGCTTTTCCTTTTATGATGTCAGTAATATCCATAACTACAAAAGTAAAAGAAGATTATCAAAACATAAAATGGCATTGCTAAATATCTCCTCCTATCCATTAATACTGTATATTATATATTCTTGTTCCTCGAGGTAAATATAGATTCTCATTAGCAGGCAGTGTAGCCCAGTAGGAGTAAATCTGTGGATGAGAACTTTCAGTGCAATGAGTGCACTACAGACATGAGGCTATGTGAGGAGGGAATGACTTCAGACTAGTTTTGGTCTGATCTTGCAAATAACGTGTGCGTGCATTGGTGGTGCTCCTGGTACATAATCAGTATTTTTATTTCATCCACAGTGAATTTTGTTATTAATACTGTGGTACCGTTTTGGTTTGCACTTTGTTGCAGTAAGTGTGAATAATTAGGAAATTTAATTCAAAAGCACATTCCTGATATAACTAAAATGCTAATGTAGGTACAGTCTTTATGGACTTCAAACGTTAAGTACAGAAGTATTATCAACTATCAAGATAGTTGATATGTCTATTTTAGATTCTGACATGTCTTCGTAGAGATTTTATTGTCCAGGGTTGGCAATTATCACTTAACTCCTGCTTCAGATGGAGTACAGGAGACATCAGTTACCTGCCACTCCAAAAGGCCGCCTTAGTCCTTGTGTGTATTTCTTTGAGTTACTGTCTTTGAGATCCATCCTTCCAACTCGGACTATTTGACAAACTAAATAAATTTTGTCTCTGCTAAGGTCTTTATTTCCAAGATCCTAAATGAAAAAGGATAGTTAAAGTATTATTTGGGGAAGAACTTGGTCATGAAATTTAAGGAGGCTCTCCAGTAAGAAAATAAGCCTCAACAATCAATGAAAGAAAAAAAAAAAAGAGTCAACAGAAAATAAGAAACACTGTAAGACTTTCAGATTTGAGGAAAACATAAGCTAAGATAAAAAGAAGAAAGTAGCAATCAATAGTTACAGCAGATAAAATATCAAAGTCATCATTAAACTGATGAGAAAGACATTAGAGAAAAAGTGCAAGCTGATTTGAAGAAAGGACATCAAAGGCACTGCCCTAAAGCACCCAATGACTGATGATCTTGCTCTAAGATGACTACTTCTTCCTTCCTCATCCTCAGAAATTCTGATAGTGGCAACAGAAAAGACAGAATCTGATTTGAAAGATATAAGGAAAACCGGAAAACACTTACTGTAAACACTACTTTCAGATTATTGAGCATATCAATTTCCTTTGGAAAGCCTTTACTCCCCCATCTCACCAAGTAGTTCTCACTGTTTTGAAGATAAATTTCTTATTACCATGTGATTTAATAATTCTTCTGTTTCACAGTATATTAAGAAAACACAGTATGTAACAGGTCGCAATACAGCAGACAGTCTGTGACTGTTTGAAGCTAATACCAGACTAAAAGACAAGCGCTATACAAAACACCATCAGTAAATGCTGAAAAGTAACTCACACATTAGACATAATGGCACCTTTTTTGGAGAAAACATTGTTATCATAATCTCGTAGGAATCGTCAGCAGAACCTTATTCTACCTGTGAATTTAGAAGTTCCTCACATTTTCTCTCTCCCTCCCCCCCACTTTGCAGCACTTCATTCTAGATACCACAACACTCCCCATCAAGAAAGTCATATAGTCAATCCACTGACATCGCAAGTCATTCTTCCAGGCACCCAATTTTACCAGATGGCAAAAATAAAAATAATGTTCCTTACATCTGTACGCACTGCCTGGTAAAACAAATCAAGACTTCAGATTCAGGCCTGGAGCTGACAGAAGATAGATGCAATCTAATACTACTTTCTCCTTATACAGCTAAGAATGGTCATACATGGAGAAATTAGAGCACTTGCAAAGTACAGAGAAGATCTTGAATATCTATCCTTGATAATCAGACTGTGACTGGACAAGGCTTTGAACTATCTGATTTAACTAAGCCAGCTCTGCTTTGATAGGCAGGTTCGACTAGGTAACTCCAGAGGTTACATCAGTCTAGTTCATTCTACTTCATAAAGCTGTATAATAGGAAAGACAATGCTTAATTTCCAGTTTTGTACTCTGGCACTCCAGTATACTCTTCATCAAAAATAAAGTAGTAAATCAGCAGTCAAATTGTATGAGAGGTATGTTTCCACAAAAGAAGGATCTCCATCAATTTCTGAAGACAATCTCAAGGTTACCTTTGGATAAGCAGCAAGAACAGTTACCTCTAGAATTTGCATTTTTCTCTCTTCCTTTTCGCCCTTTTAAAACCCATTTTAACAACTGCCTCAGACTCTACGTAATATGACTGAGTGCTCTTGGCTGGATTGACAGTCTTATAAACTTCAATACATGATGTCTCAGTTACTACCACATGAAGTTTCTTTCTCCTGAAGTCTGTAAAAGCTCTAAAGTTAAAGACAACTATATTGTCTTTATTTAAAACACAAATCCCTCCAATAGTACTGTCATATCTAACTTTGAAGTGGTCTCGAAATTCTCCAAAACTCTCAAATGCTCACTCCAGAAGTTAGCTGTCAAAGTATTCAGGATCCATTATCCAAGAATGCTTTAATATCCAGCAATTAAATCTATCCACACTTTCCTTTATTCTGGTTGTCTTCCATTTATTTATATATTCTCTGCATTACTAGCATGTTGGCAACTATTGTACTTCATTATGGCCAGCTCCTCTCATTAGATTTTTTTCCCCTTAAGTAAATAAATAAGCTTACCTTATAATTGTTAATTTTTGTGGATCATATAGTGACATAAAGAGTTCTGCATCCTCTCCAATTCGGCAAACAAAATTCCGCACAAAGACATATAGGCTATGGGTGGGGGATGAAGACATTCGGGAGTATGATGCATAATCTGGTTGATCCTTTGACTATTCAGAAGGAGGAAAATCATAAGCTACATCCAGGAATTAAAGTGGTAGGACACCACAAGCAATTTCAGTTGTTATTACATATCGTAGTTGATCTTGAAAAATCAGCACATTCTGCTCACTTAAAGAACCATCAAACAGTAAGATTTGTGTTGTTGTTTTTTTTTTTTTTTAAAAAAAAGGCTTCCTTTCTACCAAAAGCCTTTACCCTGTACATTACTCAGAGATTGTCTAGCAACACGAAAATGACCAGAAAATAAGTTTCTGATGCTTCCCAATATTTCTCCAGTGTATCAACATCCTTTTCTATGATGAAGGAAGAAAGCTCGCAGGTTAGTTAGAAGATGCAGAAGCGACATAGGTATGGAAGATCCCTTGCAGTGATCCTTCAGTGTATGTAAGAAGATGAAAAACTCAGACTGGATTCTTCCAAACACTGTACCTGGCCTCGGGAGCTACCTCAGTGTGCAAATAATAAAAAAGCCGATGACAGAGGTGCCTTAAATCCAGCTTTTGCAGGACTTAGGGGACTTACTCAGTATTATCAGTAAGAATTTCCTTTGCATGGGATTCTAAACATATTATCCTTTCCCGGTTGGTGTCTTCTTTCAGAAATGGAACAGGGCTTACTTTATTTAACAAATATTTCCAAGGAACACAATAGTTATGCTGTTTCTCTTCCCTTCACCTCCAGAAATCTTCCCGTATTTAATATCTTATATTTAATTTCACTGAGGAGATAAAAGCCAGGTTAAGATCACCTCCTGTGTATCAATGTATTCAAAACCTTAACTACCAAGAAAATTGGACTGCTTTCAGTGGAACCATTCTGATATCCTTTACTAAAATTTTGATAAAGAACCATGTCTAGAAGATTTCAGAATATTTTTCCAGTGGTGTAAGAACTTAAAACCCTTTAGGAAAAGAGATTAACTTGACTTCCATACCCTAGGCCAGTTCTTTAGCCACAGGACAATTATAGTGAAAGGTGAGACATACCTGTCACTTTTAAAGAGCAGAAGAAAAAATATCAAGCTGCCACTATAGAGCCAAACCTACAAATCTGCACCAGATAATTTTTTTGAACACAGTAACATATAGGGGGAAGCCTACTATCTGCATTGTAATGAGATTTCACCATGCCAGGAACATAAACAAGAAAAATACAACCTTCTGAAGACAAATAACAAAAAAATGGTATACACTGGGGTAAGGACACAGCTGAGCAGGATCACCATCTCAAAAATAGGCACCTAAATTCGACCCACATCTCATTTTAAACACCTAGAAACAGCCACTTAACAGATGATGTCCTAAAGTTCTTCTTATCCACTGTTTTGCCGTATTTTTAAAACAAGCTAATGTAGTCTGTTGCAGACAAACAATTTTTAGTTTCCTTGTATTGTCAGTTAATTACATGCTGATGTCTGGAAAGCAAGATTTATTTAGTGACACTGATGAGGACAACTCAAAAGGTGTTTTCCAGCAGTTTGACATGGGCATTAGTGATGTGTCATGATGGCCATGATGGCACTTTTTTTTTGTTTGTTTTGCCAGATATTTAACTTGCTTTATCACTATTTACTTTCTCATGAATGAAGAAAAGAACTAAAGTATCGTCTAAGTCTCTGAACAGACTTAATATGAAGAGATCAAGGAAGTATGAAGTACAGTCTCTTGTTTAATATTTTAGAAGATGAAATGTATATGCCCTCATTAGCTTTGCTTAGATATGCTCACTACTGGTACTGGTCCACAAGATTATTCTGAGTTCACCAAACTCCTTAAGCAAGCTTAAATTCTTCAACTCCTTCAGACCAACTAACAAGCAGCAACTTACAGCAAACAACCAGCATTTTCACAAGATTCTTTAAAAAAGAACTTAGATTAGTCAGAGGGTACAACCTAAACTCCAAGTATGTAACTACTCACTACACAAACCAGCCTATTGAGTAAGCCCACAAATGGATTTAGGAGACCTTTTTGCATTTAGAAAGCAAAGAATGGATTTAGAGCCAGCTTTATGGACAGGCTTTCAGCCCAGTCCACAGACTGAATCCAGTGCACAAATACAACTCAATTTGAGGTTTCTCCATATTTATAACATGAATGCGAATCAACTCTGAGGTAACTTAGAGGCAAGCATTTCTAGCAATTTTATGGTAGAAGGTTACGCCCTTCAAGCCTTGCACTGAATTTTCATTTTGATTTTTAGCAAAGGAAGCATTAAGTTTCGCCCATTATTCCTACCATTTCCTCTTTAATTCGCTCAGTGATTTTATTCGTTGCTTCTTCATGTGCATGAAATAGGCTGATGACACTGGTTTTATCTGGATCCAAGATATTTCCATCTTCATCTCTAACTATTAAATCTAGCTCAAGTATCCTGTGAAAACAGACAGATCAATATGGCAGTTTCATCAATCATTTCCTTCTATAAAAATAAAGCATGGAAATGCAACGCACAAGGATTTACGACAAATTTTAAAGCAGTAAAATAAGTTTAAATAAATATAACAATATTTTACTGAAAAAAAAAAAGCAAAAACTACCATTTCCTTTTCAAGCTGTTGTCCAATATTTATCCTTTCTGGGAACTGATGGTAATGTCAAAGCATTTAAATACTTACCACTTAAAATAGATTCACTATGTTCAATGAGTTCAAGCAGTCTTAAACTTTTTTTGTTTTTAATGCATAATTTTGTAATCAATATGCATAGGTTTTTCCTGTTACCTTCTGCTTTTTTGTTGCTCTTTTACTCACATTGTCCTGTTGCTTGACTAACAACTACACTCTCTTCTCCTCTGCTCTTATACAAGTCGTACCTTTTTCTTTTCCTTCACTTTTTTTTTTCAGCATTCATAACTTTCGAGTCCAACCTCCCTATGTCCTATGTATTCTTACCCATGGTGCTATGGTGTCACCTCAGCCATCAGATATTCTTTCTTGTCTATTCAGGATCTTACTCTTCCATCCCCCTCTAAAACTGGTCTACTTCATGCCAGATTGTACTTATCAGTTTCTAAAATGTATTGTCTACCATTATGGCACCGCTAGTATTGTTTGAAGCAGTCTGTATCACCTTATGACCCTCTTCATCTTGCATCATTTTCTTTCTGCCACCTCTCCTGACTTGGTGTTCAACCTCCTCTCCCACAATGACCACTCAGTTTCCACTTTCATTCCCTTTATTCCTTCTCCACAGTTCAGCAAGTTTCCTTCACATATCACAACTCTTAACCCCACACTTTCAGCCACTTACAAGCACTATCCACCTTGCACTCTTCTTCTATCCAGTCCCAAGCCATTTTAAACATCACATTTAGTCCTGCTCCTTTCAAGAAAGCAGCTTACTGCCTCCTAGTCTGATGGAAAATAATAATAATAATAATGTTGATGTTCTCTCGGACAGAAATAAGATTCTTTGACTGGAACATTTCAAAGCAAAAATCTGTCCTGGACTGACCATTCAGCTCCACATAGCATAACAGGATATGTATATTCCCATAGGATGTTCTGTAAAAATACAATTTATCATAAATCTGTGGATCTAAACCACAGTGAACAAGATAAGAATTTCATAACATCAGGTCATTGCTTGTGTCTAAGCCACAAGTAGCTAAATACATTCGACTGCATATGGGCTGTCAGGCCACAATAACCACAGTCATTTGCAGTAGCTTATGAACAGTTTATGAACAGATTCCACTGCCTATGAAATGCCTATTATGAAATGGTTTACTTTCTTCACCTTTTATCAGATGGTGGATGCTCAACCTCATATAACAAAATTTTTGCCAAAAAATATGTTGTGCTACAATGGCTTTCCTCAGCAAGTAACAGACAAGGCATTTTGTCAAGCACTATCCAATTTACAGTAGTTTCACTTCTATTACCAGAACCAGATTTCTGCCTGGAAATTCCCTAGCAAATCTGGGGACAATTGCCTTTAACAAAGGCTCTGTACACTTCAGACTTCTGCTATTTATGCACCACTAAGGTCTCTCGACACCACTGCTCAAGGCATTACATAACACTAGCAGAGGTAGGTTGTGTTTGTGAAGGGATAGATGAGTTTTGGGGCTTAGAGTACACTGATGTTATATTGATATAAAGGCCAGTCATCTGACCTCAAATGCTTACAACTGACAAGTTCATGTTTCTGTAATTAACAAATAAATTAATAGTAAAAAAAATAATGCATGTGAGATGAGAAGCCTCAACATGATATTTATTATTACCTCAAGAGTAACAGAAGTTTGAAAAGGATGATTTACTATGTCCACATCTCACATTAATGACCTACAAAACTGCAACCAGGAAAAATTTATCATCATCATCTCTGTTCTAGATGGGTACTTTAAAATAAGACATGGTTTTCAGAAGCAATGTAGGCCACTTACTTGTTACCATAGTCAATTTTGGAAGTGACCTTCTGTTTGAGTTCTTTAAGCTCATCTTTTGGCAGAGTCCCGGACAGAAGCTGTGACCTCCACTCCATTAAGTCATACATCATAGACTGTACCTGCTGGAACCGCTCTTTCTTATTTGTCTAGGGCATACAAGAAAACAATAATTTTCAAGCTTTGTAGAAAGCTGAAGTGACACATTAACCTTGATAATTCAAGGATGCATCATATTTAATACTAAAAGATTGCAGGATCAAGAATTAAAATACCCAATTAATCCAAGTCCAGTTTTGCATCTTTACATCTCTTGATTACTCCACAAATCCTACTAGACAATCTGAAATTGTCTGAAGCCTGACTTCCTTCCTCCACAGTTTTTTAAGGACAGAACATCCCATGTGATCGTAAAAAAATGACTAGATATTCAAGTACGTTGTATGAGGATAGACACATTATTTTGTTTTTACTTAACTACACTGTTTTGTGGACTGAAAGTCATTAACTAGGTCTCATCCAGGGAAACCAGTAGAGAAGCAATTCATTTCTGTATAAGACACTGATAAGTGCATGCTGGAAACATGTAACTGTGATATTAATACATTTAAGACAGAAGTGAGAAAACACACAGAAGTTGCTAAAGAAGTTCCAATGTCATCCACTGAAACAAGAAGTGTTTTATTTACTGAGTTTAACTAGAGGAAGACTGAGAAGTGACTGGCTTCAGAAAATGAATATATCAATGAGGGAAAACTACAAAGTGATCTACCTATATATATATATATAATTTTTTTTTGTAAGAGCACTACAATGTGGGAATTACAATCACATGCAAAAGAGAGATGCAAAAATCATTTTACTTTTTATTTTATGTATTAACCAAAATGTTCACAGGAAAAAATTGGTTTTCTCCAAGCTGGAAAAAAATAAGTCTTTATTTCTTTAAGAAATGTAAAACTAAGATATTGAAAGTGAAAAAAAGAGAATGAATTCTGGAAATTGGTAATTGTTAATAGCTACACACTACCACTTGAGTTCTAGCACCCCAACATGTTGAAGATTTTTCAAATGCAACTTAGTTATGTTTAATACTCTTACCCTGAAACTTGTCACCTCCCCAGAGAACAACTATGAAAAATTCATCAGGTACATGATACTAAAGGTTAAAATTAAAAGCAGGAAGTTACACCAAAGTCATACCACGTAGAGCTGTTTCCAGATGCTTCCCCATTCCCAGAGTGTAGTAGTAACTTCTTGAACTAAAGGAATTTCAGCAGGTACTACATTTTCTGTGTGTCTAGGAAAGGGAAGAAAATTTAGCACAAGGAAAAAAAAAACTTAGTTTCATGAGTTTATTAAAGTTATTGTGTTTAAGGCATATCAAATATGTCAAGAGTCATTATTTAGCAGACAAAATATTTAATGTAAAACAATAGTTAAATCCAGTACCTTTTCTTTTCAACATTAACTTCCTTGATGTGGATGAAAGATTTAGGAAATATTCCCTGTTGAGAGAGGCGAAAAAATTACAATCCACCTTGTTATCATTCTCCAACATTTAACAAATGAGAGCTTTCCAAAACCCACTTCTACCAGCTGTTCTTCATAAAACCATGATCATTAGCTTAACATGTAGTCTTCAAATTAACTGTTGTCTCTTTGGTTGTCTGCACATGTAGATGCATGTCTGTTTGACAGACAAATACTAGCAGTATTGTCATATCCTTTTCTGCAAAAATAGGATGCATAGGACTACATTTTCTCATTAAGGACATCATCTGCCATTACCTTGCCTCCCCATCTCCCGACATAATCTTCTACTCTCTTAGAAAACAGCACATACACTGTAAATACAGTTAAAAAACATCTTTGTCTATGATCAGCTTGATTATCAAAGGAGATATGCTGATACAGGATCTGCACATCTAGTAAAAGAAATATTGGTAGATTGCAGAAATTGCTCAGGGCAAATAGCCAAATGCCCGCTGACAGGAAGGTTAGTTAACTCAGACTCAAAAGACTTACTTCCAAGCGTAAGAGTCAAGATCATTCTGCACAACACTAATATTACTTAAAGAAAAAATACTTTATTACTTATTAAGAAAAAATAACAGTCTTCATTCGCAATGCACAAATAGAGATATTTAATGAAGCCATAAACTCTCAAGCCCTCCTAGGCATGAATGGCACCAGCTCAAATGAGGTCATGGGCTCATTTTGTAATACCTAGGCCATGAAGTAAGATGATCAGCAATATGTAGCAGAAAAGTATTCTCAAAATTGATATGTAATTGACCTGTTTAGAAAAAAGATGACCAGACAAAATGATCTGATGATTCCTGGCTCTATGACAGCAAAAACATTTTAATACAGCCTAAAGGAATGTTTGATCATCAATGCACACATGACAACCTTCATGTTAACTAGCAAATCTAGTCTTGGTAATTGAGCTAGGGATTTGTAAGATTTTTCTCTATGCAATAACTGACATACATACATGGTACTTGACAAGGCCTGAGATTGCATGTAGCCTTAAAGACCTTTAAGGAGGGAAAAAATATGCAGAAATATTTTGCAGTAAATTAACTCCAGAGAGTTATTTCAACTGATACCTTGATAAGCTTGTTAACCTGAAAGCGCAGTAATTTCTTCATCACTTTCCTTCTCCCAGTGCTTGCTTTTAATATTTACCAACATTATCCAGAACAAACACTGCTCTATACATTTTTAAAAGAATGAAGATGGAAATCACTGGCTTCAGTGATCAGAATAGAATAAGATGTTCTAAAAAGAAGTCTCACTTCATCAACTGATTCTTTAAAAATAGAGTCACATAGGAGTGAACAGTGTGATCTTACCTCTGATCCTTTATGTCTTACTAGATAACCCTTGTACCAATCTAAAAGGAAAAAAGAGTGCACTCATAAGCTTAGAATAGAACATGTACTTCAAGAAACATACAAGGTTTTCATTGTTGTTTGTTTGTTTTCATTTTGTTTTTCCTCCTCTCCATATAAGAACCACCTGGCACAGGATGTCTAAAAAAATAGTAATTTCAAAAAATACATAGATTAAAGCCAAATGAGTAGCAGGAAATGGCACTACTTATACATTGGCAAGTATGATTCTGTGATCTGTTTTCAAGTCTTGCACAGTAAGAACAGATCTTATGCAGAATGTAACACTCCCACACTTGCACATAAAAGATAGGATAAGCTGTTTCGTTACCTTATATATACGTATCAACTAAGATCACTCACGATACTGCAAAGCCTGTGAAGCATTTCTGATTGCGTTCTAAGGGTAGTATTAAACTGATACAGTATATGGCTCTTAGATATCCAGTTTCCCAATGTTAGAAGGGAGACCTGTTGCTCTGCCATGAGAAACTATAGCTTTTAGACCCTACTCAAGTAAGCAGCTTTAACTGTAAAGTTCAAGGCAGAAAGTCAAAAAATAAATGAAGGGCTATTGTGAGCCCATTCATCAACTAGAAACCCCTTCTGAAAGAAACAGATGTTCAATATTGCAGCAGTGCTAATTAGGACACTAATTCAGACTGTTCTATTTGTGCCCCAGTTAAATTGCAATAAAATTCTACAAAGAACATAAAATCAAGTTCAACCTCACTAAATTAAAACAGAAGCCATGCCCACTGTACACACGGTTCATCATCATGAAACATTACATGTACAGCAGCATTACTGGACTTTGCATTGGCTTCTAGTTCATTCCCAAGGAAGCATTTTATGACTTGAAGCTTACTTTCTCTGACTGTAATTTCATGAAGAGACATACTTCTTCCTTACCACCTTTTCTCCTCAAAATTTCTAACACAGCACAAGTATGTCAGCCATACAACTAAAGCATTAAAAAACTCAAATGTCAACAAGCAGAATTGTGAGAAAGGCAAAATTAAAAGAGTCAGGGAAATTATTGACCTAGAAGAAAGAAAGAATATTTTTCTTGTATTTTCTTAACACAAGGATCCTTGTGTTTTCTTAACACAAGGGTTTTTTTTTTTCAGTATCTTCTCAACAAGAAAAGTTCCAAATCTTTTAAAGCTGAATGATTTTCACAGTCTCCAATTTACAAAAAAAAAAATGCTTAAAACCTATTTCATCCTATGTGCTGTGACTACACACACAAGTTCTGCATGCATATTTTGCACATGTAAAACAAACAAAAATAGCACAAAATGTGCACAGAGAAGAAACTGTTACTCTTGGTTACTCTTCAGCTGCAGCTGGCATCATCTTTTTAAGGTATCTGATAGAAGATCTACTTCCTCATGTGCACAACATGAAAGATGGCACTTCTTCATTGACAAACATATTTCTTAAAAACAAGTTATGACATGGCGTAAGGGCAGTGGATTCAGAACAGATTTTTAGATAAAAAATAACCCCATAAGATCACCACTTCAGTTGCCACGCCGTCCTCACAAACTTGACTATGAATTTAGCACGTTTCAGGTCAGAAACCTGAAATGCTGGTTGTTTCTGCCATTAACAGAGGCAATGCAAGGATAAGGAGGTTCTGGTTTGCAAGTATATTTTCTCCCCTTAGCAAAAACCTAAAGAATTATGCAGACTTTTCTTCTTCTTCTTCTTCTTTTAGGAGAGGACATGAATTGTTACTCATGGCTTTGAAAGATGCATCTGTTGTCTAGTAGTCTAATGACTTACATCCATTTTTTTCAGTTATGTTTATAGTGAATATAGCGAATTTCTCTTACAAATACAAAAAAAAAAAAAAAAAAGCTTTTGTGCTGCTAAACATTGGAGATGTGGTTTCTCAGATGCTCCTTTTTTAAAGACCTTGCCATTTCCAAACAGCTTAGAGATCTGTGCAGTGGAATAGACTGGGCACAGCTAGCCTCAAATTCTTAGCAGTCTTAAGACCAAAGTGGCTTACAGCTCTGAACTGTCTCTCAGAATGCACAATGCAGCAATTGCTCTCTAACATGCACTGCATTTAATAAGATACAGATGACAGACACTGGAAGTAGGATGAAGATAATTTTATAGTTGTTTTGCAAAGTTTGAAGAACTTCATAATTTTAAAATCTAATTTTTAAGTTTTCACCTGGTCAGCTATATCACTGCAGATTGTGAACAACAACAAAAAAAATCTGTTACAGTGACTTTTGAAAAGACACCCAAATGTTGAGTTGATATAATTCTGATGTCTTTGCTTTATACTAATAAAAACTTGAGAGCTTTGGTGGACTTGGGAAGTAATTCAGTAAATATATGAAGGTATACATCAATAAGAAGGAATACACTATCACTCTGGTATCAACAATGAGTTCAGCTTCACAAATCTACAAGGTTTTATGCTCTCTCATTATTCTGCTGCTTGTCCTTATTTTACATTTAGGCCAGTTGGTCAGCTATCTCCACATACCAACTCCACATACCCAAGCTCTGGTCAGCATATTGAGTATTTGTTATGCATTACTTGATGTGGACTTGTGTTGTTTAGTACATTCAATATGTCAAATGGTTTTCAGAAGTGTTTTTATCATGCTGAACTACAGAATACTTTAAATATACTTGATTTCCTTCTTATAATATGGGAATACTATGGTGCTGAATAGCAACAAATATTTAGCAACCATAAGAAATATCTAGCAACAAATATTTAGTTTAGAGGCAAAAATGTGCTCCATTAATGCTTGCATCAAATCTAATGCATCTTCCGTCAGGTATAGTACAATCTGGCATGAATGTCACAAACTACCCTGATGACTTCCTCAGTTGGTAATGGCATCCCAAGAAAACCACATGTACTATAACATTTCTGATTTTGGCTCTCCAAAAATGAATAAGTTGTTCCTCAAAATAGAACACTGCCAGCAATAATACAAACATATACCAACACCATTTAGACAACTACTTATGTAACACAGACAATTGGTGTGAAGTAAAAAGACTAAATTATATAAATAAAGAAAACTACAGCCTTAAGTCCACTGGCTTACCTTCACAGGACTCTAAGATATGGACCACATCACCAATTTGTAGAGCCAGCTGTTGTGCTCCCGTGCCTTTGAAATTGTATATAGCTGAAAAATTAAACGGCAAAAATACTGGTTTTCAATATAGCCATACACTACAATTAAACTGACAAGCACATGTTTATTAAGATTCTGATACTAGCATAAATAGACTAGGATAAATAAATAAACGGAACTGTAATTCTATCACCAAGCTTCATCTGCTATCACTACTTTTCTCTCTTTTCTTCTGAAAATGTAAATGTTATGAAAAAGGTCACTGTTGCAAGAAAACGAAGCCATTTATAGCAACTACTCTGTATATGCTTTAGAGCACATATTTAGATGCACATCTTCAATATATACATGTTCATTGTGATGCAAATTTGTTAGTCTACTGCTTTAACTAAGAATTTAAAACACAGTTTTAGAAATTTACAGTGATGCTGGGGATAATGGGGACAGAGAAACACATGTAAACTGTCTTCATCTTAACATGAAACTATTTCATTTGGAAGCAGTAGAAAGTTTCTTAATTTTCTGTACTTAATCACTCCAAAAGGAACAAAGGAGAGGCAGATTTTAAAAGTCTTCCAATTAGAACCTTATCTTTATGGGTTTAAAAAACAGCTAAGTTTCAGACAGAATTCAAGAAAAATGAGTTTCTTTGCTAGTTGTTACATTCTAAGACTGCAGGATGTGGGCTGCTATGGTAAGCCTTCTTTTCTGTACATTTTTTCTTCAGGGTCTTGTTTATAGACAATAGCATTACAGATTAGAAGTGGTTATTGAATCTAGTATCAACCAGAGAAACTATTTAAAGTACGTGAGTCTACAACCACAATTAAACTGTGCAAGTAGTAACAGCACACTAACTACTAACCATGACGTCCATTGTGCCATAAAGATACTAGGGTGCAGGGCTTTTCTTCCTTTTCTCATGACAGTCTCCCAGTCCATCCATCCATACAGAGAACCCAAACATGCAATATTTTGAACTAGTGGAAACCTCATCTAGAAAGATCTGCCTCCATTCAGCCTATTCCAACATATTTTTTGCTTCTCTCTCTCTCTCTGAGGCATCTGAAAGAAGCATGCTGATTTCTGCTAGGCCAAAATGTATGTTAGTGACACATTTTACTTAAACATTTTACTTAAGACTATGTTTAAAATCTCAAATGAAATTGCCTTTCAAGTAAACGCCCAAAGTAGAAACATAGAGCTAAATCGGTTCATCCCTTTCACTTTTTAAATGTTCCATTAACGATGCTATGGTCTGAATTTTTGAGTAGACCTGTGTGGCGCCAGGAGTTGGACTCGATGATCCTTATGGGTCCTTTCCAACTTTGGATATTCTATGATTCTTTCTTTCTTTCTTTCTTTCTTTCTGTCATGATTTCATTATATTTCTGGAACGAGTTAGAAGGAATTTCATATTTAATTAAGAGCCTTATTTGAACAAAAATATATTCTTATTTTTGTTGACACTTCTCCTGGTTGGGTAGATGGGTAGAACAGGGATTGAATCATTACTCGTAAAAAAAAAAAAAAGAAAGAAAAAAAAAAAAACACTTGGAGAGGCCCTGCTTTACAGATTAAGCCATTTATTCAAGATAATTTTATGATGATTTCTAAGCCATTCTCACAGAACTGACTTAGCTCAACACAAAATTAAATTTAGGTAGTAGATATGTAATTACGTTCAGACTGGCTTACTTTTGTTAGTCTTACAATAGATCTCAGTAAGTGAAGATGGCTAATGACCCTTATAAGTATTATTACATTTACAGATATTTGCCACTTGTTTCCAGAGTGTATGTGTAGATTGTGGAGCTGAGGCTGTTACTGTTTTCCTGAAAGGTCCATGTAGATTAAGACTACTGTTGACTAACATACTCTTTCAATTTCAAAATATGCAACTTCCAGATGCATTTGTCTCAAAATATGGATGCAAATTACTGAGTCATATTTACATTGCATATTGCATACCCTCTGTTAATAACTTCACTTAATAGCAATTGATATATTGAAAAGTGTGGTAACTAACTGACTACGGAAGTGGTTTTACCAACTAAGACTTTTCTAAATGAGTAAGTGGAAACTTAATGAGAGAGATATTACTGTAGTATTGGGATTTTTCAGTAGGAAGAGTTTAACTAATTCCTTTAAAACATTTTAACTATAGACATATCCAGACATTTTATGACAAGAAATCATTTCCCTTATACAGTTGCAAAAAACGCTACAACCAACCAACCTAATACCATCAGCTACATCCAGATGTATTTTTTACAGCACTGGACAGCTTTACTACCATGTCTGCTGATTTTTGAATTAGCTGTCAATGAAAGGTTGACTATTAAATCCAAATGTATCTTCTGTTAACTGCAACTTCACAAATATATGGATTCATATGTTATCTGATAGGATAATCACAACAGGATTTATAAAAATAAACTCTCCAGACAGCTGAAATAAAGGCCCCTTCAAATTACTGTGAAGAAAGTTGTCAATTTACTTTGAAGAACACTCTCTCAGGGCATTCACTGATTAGCCTCAATGAGATCTGTCTGAAGATGCCAACGTCCATTCTAAAACCCAATAGCAAGTCTAGAAAACAACAGGTCAAACTGTTGACATGAAAGATTTTCCAAGCAGAACTCCGCTAAAGCACAAAAAGGTGTTGAATTGTATGGAAGATGGAAGGGATTCCCATCAGTCCCATGGAGCATGCCCAGGATATCAGTTCTTGTTCGTCTGAAAGCGACACATGCTGTAAAGACAGTCTAAGAAGCTTCAGTATCTAACTCTGCCATCACTCTCCCATATTCAGGCACCCGTAGCATAAGACATCTAAGAGTATCCACTCCAGCAGCAAAAAAACAATGAGTATGAAGGCAACTAGATATATGTAAAACTAAAGCATAAAATATATGCTACTGGATATATATATGACTGTGAAGCCTCTTTCATTAAATGTCATAGGTATGCATATGTTTGCCAAAGTAAAATATTAATGAAAACATGTACAAGATGTTTATAGACTTCCCAAGAAACCAATTGCTTTTTGTTCAGAGTAGGATTCCTGTTAAAATATAGATTTCAAGAACTGCTGATTGGGACAAAGATGCAATTAACTTATTATTTGAATTAGATCACATCCTCAATTTAGAAGATGACAAGCCATAAAATAAATAAATAAATAAATAAATCATACTTTGTAGCTTGTTTGGGAACATTCAAAAGACAAAGCACTCCAGGATCCCTTCACTAATCCAGCCAAAAGTATTCTGTCATGAAAACCAGCTAAATTCCCTCGGGGTTTGAGTACTTAAAAAGCCCAGATTCTCAGTATTCATCAAAAATACCAGACTGTAACCTAATGCAAGACAGGAATGGTGAGGAAGGAAAATCTCACAAACCTGCAACACTGAAGCCATTTATTAACCGAATCTTCCTACCTGTCTTTCCTGCTTATTTTACTTCCTGTGAAGTCCTTGCCCTGCTTATTAAGGGAAGTGTGACCATTACCTTTTTCACTTTGAGACCCGCTTTTCACTCACAGCTTTCTTACCAGTTGGTTTCCTTGCCTACTTTCCACCCTTCCACTTAAAAAGAATTTGAAAATGACTTCTGAGGTACAGGTTTGCTCAATCAGCTCTTCCTGTGTGACGTGTTGCTGTGTCAGCTGATCTAGGTGTTCCTGCTCCGGCAGGGGGATTGGACTAGATGATCTTTCAAGGTCCCTTCCAATCCCTAACATTCTGTGATTCTGTAAACTCTTAATTTCACTTGACAATGGTAGGATAATTATCTGGCATGATATCCATGTGATAACTCCTGGAGCAATATCAAATATTCAAAGAGTCCTAATGAAGAGCTTCAGCAAGAATCCTGTTAATCCTGTTCCATTTTATTTTGAAACATTACAACTCTACTTTTATGAGTAGTAATATAAAAATTTCACCTTCTCTCCTGACATATCAATTCCTTGTGTTCAGCTACTATTTTCTTATCATAAAAAATAGTGTGAAATTACTCAGCAAGGACACTGACAAATCTCGTCTGAAAATACTATGCAGTCCTAACAGTATTCCTTGATTTCTCAAAAACAAACAAAAAAAACCAACCAAACAAAACTATAAAATTTGTGGATCTCAGTGAACACCAAACTGGAAGGTGTTAGGCACGCTGTTAACTGAAGACTCACAAATTCAATGTGAGAATCATTCATCAGAAACTTGAAGACAAAAACATAGAAAACAAAATAGTCCAAAGAGGTCAAAGAGCTTCCAGTCTTGAGAAGATTATCAATTTGAATGCACTTTATCTCGGTAGACTCAGTTTGCCCATATTGCTTGATTTTACTGAGACAAAAGCGTGCTTTCAGCATAGCTGTTCTATTTTACAGGCTTCATCATTCCTTGAGTTTCCTATAGGTAAAATTAAGTAGTTACACTATTTTCCCTTGTATTAATAAGAGCATAAAAATACTGAATTTCCAAAAACCTCTTTGAACACCCTTCCAAAAAGCCCGTAACTAAATTCTCAGTGTGACTATATCCCTGATTATTTTTTGGTTTGTTATTTGATTGGTTTTTAAGTCTATTCCGGGTCAAAGATTCTCCTGCTATTCTCACCTAGTTATGTAATGAAAGAACAAATACATTTAGCTTCCAATGTAAATTAAGGAAAACAAAACAGGGTGTGAGCCAACAGCTGGCATGGCTAAGAAAAGGAACTCCTGTATATAAGCTGCAGCTTTTCTTTCAGCCTTGCTGACCTTCCTTAAATTTGTAGTTATCTATTAACTTCAAGTAATTGTGCAATAGCAGAAATTGAATGCTCCCTAGTGAAAAAGGCCTACAAGGAAAGATAACATGCATGAGTACTCATTTAAATGGTATTTTATTATTGCTGGAAAGTCCATTTGACTATTGTTATTTTCCCTATTCCCCTTTGTAAAGAATAAGCTTCAGACATTGATATCATTGTTTCTGACATACAGGTATGAAGTGACTTTTAATAGAGTTTAATAGAAAACCTTTATATAACCCAGGAAACAGACTTGGGGTGGGTATAGAAACTGTGAGTAAAGTCATAGTATTATTACCCCACATGATGACACAACTTGCACAGATTCTCTTTTACATCAAAATCAGTTGTGCTTGTACCCTAGAACAGCAGGGGAGCAAGCACGGGGTGAAGGAAATACCACCAAGTCTACAGTGTCAGTTCTCATAAGCAACCTGCTCTAGAGGTTTAATTTTAAGATTCTGGTTTGGACTTCCTATTGGAAAGCACAATCATACCTGCCATTCTTCAAGAAACAGTTGTAATGCATGGAGGAGACATCTAGAACACTTAGTAGAGCATTGCAATAATCAGTTATAGCTGTAACTACATTAGAGGAAATCTATATTCAAAGTGCACTTGACCTCAATATTAAACAGCAGCTATTAATTTCCAGCTTTGAAATGGGTCATGTCATGGATTCTTTAAGATCTGATATCTGCCGGCTGCAAACGTTACAGACTAATGCTAAGCCCCCCACAGACATAAAACTTGATGACTTTTTTTTTTTTTTAAACAGTTGGTTCAGTTCTCATCTGGTTCATTACTAGTCCGGCTCAGCCAAAGTCATAGTCTTTGCTCTAGAGCAAGCTAGTCTGTGGCTAACTAGGTTTACTTTTTTCTTGTTGTTTTTAATATATGCAGAGGAAAAGGTACCACCTTTGAGAATTATCATAGTGTAAATGATAATTCCATCTGCTCCCTCACAAAGTGGATACATCATTTCCTTTACATACATAAAGGAAACTTATCAAAGCTATAAATCTCATCTGGGATTGAACACAAGTGAATTTCCTTAAGAACACAGATAATCCATTGCACCATTTCCCATTTCATGCATTGAATCCCATTTCATTATTCATGCAATTTGCTGATATCTCTTTGTCAAGTGGTGCTTGTTGGCTTCTTTGAACTAAACTCAACAGTAGTTCAAGTGCTAAGTCACGTCTTAATTCGCAGCAGGAAATGATTTCGAAATAACTTGCAAATAAAAAAAGATAAAATTTTAGTTTGCTGTCATCTTCAGTCTTTTTGACACTAAACTACCACTGATGTCCTAAATGCTTGTATGAGAGCAGTTAGTGTGTCCTTAGTTCTGACCCCCAGTCCACAAGATACAGTTCTCTGTGTTGGCACCTGAAAATTTCCCAAGTGCCGAATCCCCCCACCCCCCATGATACAAAAATTGCAATATTCAGTGAAGTGACTGACTTGAGTAACACAAATGTGTCTTTAGCACATGAGCAGTTGAAATAGACTTCTTATACTAACAGACCATTTTCAAGACTTCCAGGTTGTCATAAATAACCAGATTTGAGGAGACAACAGTCTTATCGGGGAGACGGGTGGGAGGAGGAGCAGCAGTATTTCTAGCAGGCCATGTTTCAGGAAATGGTATCTGCACATAATCACAATTGCAATTGTAAGGTCTCATGAGCTACTGTGAAATGAATGCCATGGTCAGAGCTGACAGCGTTTGGGAAAGCGGCAAGAGCGCTATTTCACTGCCAGAAGTAAATCCTACTCCTTTTGAGTTTTTGAAAATTCCCCATTGTGTTATCTGTATTGCAGTTTAAACAATGTTAAAACACACCCATTAGATGTTTGCTAGTATTTGATTGCTTCTTATGTGCTAAAATTAAAGATAAGTGATTCCAGTTAAACTCTCGGTTTTTTGAATTAAATATTCTTAGATCAGAGGTAGACAAAAGTACTGCTATGCAAAATTGTATGTTCTGAGTAGGGTATTTTAAGTAGAACAGTGAAGTGAACTGTTCAATCAAGATGCATTGTTAGCCTTCATGAAACAAACATCACTGGACTGAATTACCCTTATTTTTGAAGTAATCTATTTCACAGAATCACAGAATGTTAGGGATTGGAAGGGACCTTGAAAGATCATCTAGTCCAATCCCCCTGCCGGAGCAGGGGGATTTCACAAGATTGTTTTTAGTATATGTGGTTTGCTGCAGCTTTCAGATACCATAAGGGCTACAAGATCATAACAGCCTTTTAAATACTGGCTATGAAGTTCCATATTGTCAAATTCCACTGTCAACAAAGCACAGCAGGCCTTCTCAGGGGAAATGCATTGGTCATACCCCCAAGGCTGCTCCACTGGAGGGGTATGAACAAAAATTCACTAGCATGCATCACACGGAATATCAAGTCAGATTACATAATGGTCTCCCATGCTGAAAACTAGTACAGGAGGAATAAGACTTTCTTTGTTATTATGTCCAACACGCTCCAACCCAAAACGTTCCCTGTAAGAAGCCCCTAGAAGTGAAAATTGTTTTATGTTATTCTTATGAGTATGATCCATCACTAGTATACAAATACAGACACCACATCCAATAAATCCAGTCATAGTCCCCCAGGTCAGTAGCTTTCAGGAAAAAAAAAAAAAAAAAGTTAAAATTAAGTGAAGTACTTTCTACTATTTGTAAAAATGAAAGAGAAAATCTTTACACCTTTCATTTTGTAATATAAACTGCCACCAGAACAAGGCACTTCCATTTCACAATTCTCTCCCTGCTGCACGTGGAAGTTGAACAGGAAGACATTCTTTTCCTCTTATTAATTCCCTGATTCATTTCATGAAGCCGGTTTGGCGGTTTGTTGGTTTTTTTTTAATGTTTTTTAATGTTGTTTTTAGTGTTTTTAATGAAAACATTACACCCTCCTTAACATAACAGTCATTTAAAATAATTTTGGGATTCCAGATTAGTAACTAGGCACTAGTATGTAAAATAAACTATAAGAAATATAACATTAACTATGCTCTGTACTGGGAGCCCACAGTTATCTTCAGTAGAGTATTTCTTTCAAGTGCTTCAGTGCTGCTTCCTAATTTTAAGGTGCTGTTTATTTATTTTAACTGCAATTCAGACCTCTATGGAAATTAACATTATTAATTTTAAGGAAAATTGGTGTTGGAAGGTGACATTCTTTTCAAGAAAGGAATTTACTACTACTACTCATATACAACTTTTTCAGTAACACTAACTTCAAGTGAACATCTTCATGATTTCTCAGAAGCAACTGTAGGATTCCCCTTCTCCAGCATTTGTTTCACTGTAACTTCTAGCTACTGCTTACTAAACAATATGCTACTTATTCAATGTGTTTCCAAAATACAGAGGTGGGAAAAGCTGTTTTACTATTAGAGTTCAAGATCTGAGATGGGTGGGAGCACGGAGGGGTGGAAGGGTTACATCTCCCAAGCTGGCATTCACATACTACTTGCCATTTTCTTTGAAAAATTAAAACTTCATATGAAATTGATCATTTCAGTTAAACTACAGTGATAAAGTGGAGGATGTTATCATACGAGAGAAAACACCTGCCCACATCCTGTTCAGAAGTTATGAGGACAAAATTCAAACAGCAGTTTACTGAGTTACATACCCACGCCACTCTTCTTGTCTGTCTTGCGCCATGTCGCCATCATACATGAGTCTGTGAGGCTCCAAAGGATGCCCACCACTGAGGCAAACAAGATTTAAAGGATGCAAAGTTCAAGATGGGCAACCAGCAAAAGGAGCTGGAAGCAAAATCCGTTTCCCAGCTGTTACTGATGCCTAGGAGGAGCCTGAAGCTGGCTGAGGCAGCTGTGAGGGTTCTGTGAGATTTGCTGCTCTTCTGAGCTGTGCGCTTCCTTCCTCTTTTCTCAATTCGAGATATTGTACCCAAGTGTCATGGGGGAGGGGAAACCCAAACTGGGTGTTTCTGTTGCATGATACTGGCTGTAACACAACAGCAGGCGAAAAGAAGCAAAACCACTACACTGCTCTCCTGCACCACTCTTCAACTTGCATCTACGTGGAAGGCTACCATGTGCAAAGCCCAGCCACTATGACAATCTCTACACGCTGAACAGTTCAGTTTCGAAATGCCCCTCATTTCTTAAACTTACAACAGAAGCAGACTTTAAATGATTTGGCTTTTTCAAGCCATGAACTTGCTTTTAACCTGCCCTGGAAAAGGGATTTGTTTTTCATAATAGAAATTCTCTCAGAGAAATGAGGTGAAGAAAAAGCCACAACATTTCAAACTCCACCCATTCCTCTCTATTTCTCTCATGCTACATTTGGAGAGAAAAGGAGAGTTTCTCTTCATTTTCTAAACAAAGCAGCACTTAAAAGCTCATTATCTAGACAAAACTTCAAGAACTGGTTTACTGAATATTTACAGCCCTTAATTTTACACAGGTAGGTGTGCGAGAACTTAAATAGTGATGTTTTGGGTAAGCAAAGATCAAGCAAAGTTGTTCACCGTTTGGATGAAGGACAATACATGGGATCGAAAACAAGTATGTCACCTGTGTTCACATTCTTTACTTGTGAGTTTAAAACATTAAAAAATAGAAAATATTTTGAGATTTATTCTTATCTCCAGCTCGGTACAACAAATCCATATAATAGTCGTCCTCAGGATATTACTTTCTATCTTAGCAATCATGGCTTCTGAAAACAGTTTAACAGTGCTGTGCTCCATCCGTGAGGATAGTCTTTCATGACACGTGACATGTCAGTTCTCGATTTTAACTAGCAGTTAAGAGAAGTCCAGACTGCCAGTCTTTCTCTTGTTGCACAAGGATTTCCAAAACCTATTCTCAAGGCCAAACAAACAAAAAACCAAAACTTTAGCTAACCTTAGTGGAAGGATTTTGTTAATTATTTCACAGGGAAAAATTAACTTGCTTAAAAGTAACACCAAAGCTCCATATTATGTTTATTAACATGAGCTAGATTCTGAGCAACTCAGAACGTCTCCATCTAAGGACAACCAATTTCAGCTATGGAGTCCTAACTATTCTTTTCCATTGAACACCCATTTCATACTCTTTTCTCAAAAGTAGATTTTGAGACTGAACCATTTCATCTTTCTTTTTACTATGGATTTCGAGTTGTAACTTCCTAACCTGCAATGACTGTTTTCCTTACTCCTCTGAATCCCTACTGCAGCAAATCACCCTTTCCCATACACGACTTGGCCTAACGGTCATGCCTCGCATTTAATGTCTTTTTCTACATTTGTCTTCCTCGTTATGTTTCCCTCTAATACAAAAGCCCTGAAGAAAATTGTTCCAATATAGTACTCACTTAAAAACGTGCTTCGTCATTTAAGTCGCATAAGACTTCCTTGTTTATTTACTAGAAAGTACCCATCATTTACAGACCAGGCACAACACAGGACTACTATATTTTGAAAAGAACATACAGAAATTTCACCTCCAAGGACTTAATAGGCAATACTGTAAGTGTGCTGTTGCAACAAAAGCCTCAATTCCGGCCTTGTTCTGCCAGCTGGTAGATCAAATTCTTTAAGAGATTTGTAAACATGCATTTATTATGTGAGACCCACAGGCTCAAGAAACTACAGTAATGCAGGCAAAGCAATAGTGTTTTTTTGGGGGGGATAAATAGGTAACTAAGCATTTTCATTCATTTGTTGAAGTGATGTTGTTTTCCTCTAATTAGAACTATTATGTACTTTAGTAGTGTTAGTTGCATCACCATGTGCAGTAAACAAAATGAACTATTTCACTATTGATGGAAAAGAAAAAAAGGGTTTCTTCTAATATTTTGCACCATGGAAAGCATCTTTTCCATTTAGTACGTACATGCAAAATCAGCGGCAAGAAGAAAAAGAACTAGGCCATGGATAGTTGCTAGCTTACTCTAACATCGTGGAATATTATAAACAAGAAGTGAGAGATTCTCAGTTTATCAAATTCATAAATAAGACTGAAGGATAAGGAGAGATATTAAGTTTCTCCTTTTGAGGAAGTGATACAATTGAATTCTATTATACATTAACTTATGATTATGCAAGAGATTGACATCCTCCAACTTGCAGCAAAAATATTTTTCCTTTACAAACAGTATTTAGAGGTTCTTTTGGGAGTGGTGAGGAAATGGCAGTCAGCATCACTGTTATAGTGCCAGCTACCAAATCAAACAGGCATTTGGCCAAAACTAGAATATAACAAACATTTCATTATACAGCAGGTTTACTTTTATTATTCCCCATTATCTCGTGATGCTGACCATGAGCATCTGGCATGGGCTTGAAATTACATCTCTGGAGTAAATAAAGAAGGCATGCTAGGGGTCTTAGAGTCACACATACCAACAGAAGTATTGTGGATCAACCTTAAAAAACTAAAAGCTCTGGCCTGTAAGATTCTTCCAAGAGATCTTCCTCATAATTGATTTTAAAAGAAAAAAAATAAGTTTTTTCATCTTACTCTTTTACTTGGAAAGTGGCTAAACCATTCACTAGAGGGAGCTTAAACTACAGCATGAAGGCTCGATCTTGTATTGCCAATGTAAACACCGGAACTTTAGGGGCACTAGCTTAGATGTGCTCCCCTCAAAATTGTTCTGCATGAAATATCAGAATGGTATGATTAATCTAAGAATAAGACACAGCACATGCATTACAATGTCTTAGCTTTTATTGAGTTGTACTTTTTAAACAAAATACTTCCAACAAAATATGTCAATCAAAAACCGGCAGTTTTAGAAAAATGTTGTGTCTCAAATGCAACAGACTAATTTTAAGAAGGAATAAAAAGCAAAGTTTATTTTATTTATTCATACAAATATAAGATTTAAAAGTTTCAAACGTATACCAAACCACAAAATGCACAATAAATTGAACATACATCTTGACAATCAGGTCAGCCTGAAAGCTGAACAATTACATATTAGGGGAAAAATCATTATGAATTCTGAATCCAGGAATTGAAAGAACTTCAGGAGCAATGGCTCATGACTTAGTTTCCTTCTGCGTCAACATTGTCTAGCCAGTCTTGCTCAGGATTAACCCCTGTTTTATTATTGCATAATAAAGTTTCCATACCAAGTACTTATCATTCAGAATAGCACTATACTTCCAACAAGTGATGACTAACAAGCATGTAGAGCCTTAGCTAAGATTCAAGACAAGGCAATACTTCAGGTCCCATTGCCAGGGTACTTAACAGGTGCTCTCTGGGAAGTTAAAGACATCAAAAGTGCAGCTTTCATTAATGTAGTTATACTGTTCAGAAAACAAGGCAGATCAATATTTATATTAGGAACCTGTGTATTTACGTGCAACTTAAGTTTACTCAGCATCTCCTGCTGAAGCAGGACTCCAAACTATCCAGCTTCCTTCCAGAAAACTAGTTTTACTGCTGAGCACATTGTGTTTCAGGAGTTGGTTTAGAAGACACATACAATGTAGTATATTTTTTCTTTTGTGTTTTCTTCTCAGTCGTGATTATATTTTCCTTCTTATCTTCATTTTCCGTGGTTTCAAATCTGGATTCAGTTGTTAACCTACAGGCAAAGCAACCGTTCTAAATACACATTTAGTTATTACAAAACAGAGCTAACATAAAAGTTAAGCAAAACTGAGCAAGCCAACTGGCTTAAGAGCATCCATGTGCAAAGAGAGCAAGGAGTATTAAGAATAAATTAAGGTTAAAAGTGTCTTTGTATCATTCCTCCTCACATTTCATCACTTCACGTATTGTCTTTTTTTGCCTCTTATCTGCTGTAGTCTAGCAAAAAAGCTTACTGAAATTGGTAACTGGTTGTGATCAGCCTTTAAAAAAAAACAAACACATTGATTGTGCCATGTATGCAAAGAAGATCACATCACAGGAGTATAAAGCTCCAAGTGAAGTCCCAGCAACATCATACAGGCGTGATCAAGTTGAGCTTTTGCATTAACAATACAAAAGATGACTCGAAAAAGCAAGATACTAGTTTCCAACCACATTTTTGCATTACTACTGCTTTATCTTAGTTCCTGAAGATCTGAAAACAAGAAATGGGAAGAACTTGATCTACAGGCTTGAAATTACATCATTTGTCCAGTGACAAGTTTTAATTCTGATATGAATGTAAACAGGAATACAGTGTTAGCTACCACAAAGCTGTTAAGTTAAAAAACAATTAGACCGCTCAGCACAATTGGATGCTTTAATTAAGAATCACTTAATAAGCATACAAATGTCATTAAAACTAATCGATAGTAGCATCTCCGGACCTCCTACAGATAATTGACTATTATACATGATTGTTTCAACAGCAAAACAAGTTATGGAAAGTGAAGTTGCAAATTACACGTTGCTTGACATACTAACACAAGTTTTACACTGACTCATCACCACATCTCCGCTAAAGCAGTTCTCTAATAACTTGATTAATTTCTAGCGGTCTGAAGAGCCACTAGTGAGCAGTCCACAACAATCTACAGCTGCTTTCAGTAATGATTTTCCAAACAAAAAGGACTGCTAAAGTCATTAGAGATTTATTTGTAATAGAGATATGCCTAAAGACAAACAACATGAAAGCAACTGGAATAGGAGTATTTTGGGAACCTCAACTTAGATTTTCCCCCCTTCATCCTAACTTGATCTTTACATACGCACATATCAAATAAAGCACTTAACCATTTTAAGTTTTCTGCACATTGTTTTCTATAAGCACTGTCTCAAAACACTAAATAGCAAGTATGGTTTGCTGTGCATCTCCCCTTTGTAGGACTGTTTGCATTCCAGCATTGATTTTGTAACAAGTCCACACCTGTCATTCCAATGGGTAACCATCTTTTGTCCATAATCTGCTTGCCACCAGCTGCACTCCATTTTAGACTTGCAACTTGCAAGTAACTACACAATTACAACAAGAACCCCTATAATTCAGGGAAGAAGGAGAGAATTCTTAGTAATCATCTTCTGGTTAGTGTTTAATCTGCAGTTCACCCTGTGTTTCCCTAGCATCTGTAAGAAGGGACTGCTTGTGCCTAAGCATCTGTTTCTACGCTAGACTCATTTGTCCCTCCCTCTCTTCCACCTTAAACAACACCTGTCCAACCCCCCTGCCCCTCCAAAGAGTCTAGCAGCCAAAATTTCCAGCAAGAAGTCCCTATAAAAAGTGTGTGTGGGGGGGGGGGAACAGAACAAAGGAAAGTTTCAAACAAACCAAAAAGGCCAAACAAAAACAGAATTAACTTGAAATATGTTCCAAAGCAACACAATTTGATTTATACAGAATACTTTCCTTGAACGGAATCACCTAATACTGTAGATGTAGCAAAGTAACTCTGGAAATCAAATTCTTATGAGAAACATCACACTGTCTCAAAGTTAAGAGCTATTAAAGTAACTTAATTTTATGCTTCCGAAGTACAGCAAAATGGGTATACAAGTCAACATAAAGTAACCCAAGTTTCTGAGACTATGTTAATAATATCAGAGGACTGATACTGACTTATGAGAATAAAATGAGATATTTCAGAGTGGTAAACTCCTTAAATTGGTTACATTTTTTATCTGGGTCAGCAACAGATAACCGTAATTTGCTTCCACTTCCAAAAATTTTAGCTTACAGTAAATACGCACTGAGAAGTGACAAAAAAGCTTTAAAGGTGATAATGAACAGGTAAGGCTCCCGCTAACAATCCAAACAAATAAATACCAGCAACCCATGTCAGGGCTCCACCAGACATCTTTCACTTCAGTGTATTATAGTTGGCCTGGAAATACTTCAGGATACTACATGCAACAAGAGAAGGGACAAAATCCATTTTCAGTTAAATTCCAAAATTATTTCGTAACAAAATGCTCACCTGCTCTTTGCTGTCTACAGCAAAGAATAACTACAGCCTCCACGTACCAGCTGAACCATCTTGCTATCTGTTGAAGAACTGGAGTTCTAACCCAGAGACCAATGCCTTAAGTTTTGGAAGACCTAAACAAAGTGGCTTGATGAGTTCCACTCCAGGGTTCACCACGATGCCAATACAACACAAAGCCATTCAAGTGTCTCAAGCAATGACTACCTAGACTGACGAAGTTGGAAAGTGTAGTTTTTCAATCACAATTCAAAGTTGGAGACAATACCACTACGTATCTCAAGCATCCTGGAAAAGCTCTCCTACCTTTTTAATATACTCAGCCACAACTACTACAGAAATAATTCCACTGCTGTTAGTGGGAACCTCAAACATGTTTCAAATCCGTATTTACTACCTCTGCAGCCACCCTATAAATACAATTGTAATTTCAAATGTGCACATCAATTTAACTCTAAAAAGGATGTACATTTTAGTACAGTCCATTGCACTTTGATGAGCAGTGTTATTAAAAAGTGACATTATTCAGTTTATGCTCACCTGCACTTCTTACCCGCACTGCCTTGATGACTGCTTATGTGCATGTTTCATTTTGAGATTTAGCCTGGCAATTCCGCAGAAGTGTCACACTTTAAACTTATTTTTCTGTTTAATCATACAGTCCAATTCATGTGCTTGAGTTCAGAATTCAGTAACACTCACCTCCCCCCATAAGAAAGCTTGAACAATATTCTAAGACAACCCATTTTGCACCACAGAAACCTAGCTGTGAGTTTAGCAACTCTGAATTCATAACAGTCAAAGGCAAAGTATATCTATTGACTGTTCTAAGTTTAAAGTCAAGGTTTGCTTAAAGTATTATAGTGTAAAAGTTTGAGAACCACTATGTGACAGATAGTTCTCTCTGAAATAGTATTGTTAATTTCAAAATGAATCTATAGTTGACCAGGAAGAGGTAACAGTAATTTTACGGACTCCTCTCTTGACTGTACAGTTTTCATAAGAAGCTACTAACTTACTGTTCCTTGACTCTTAACTGTACGTTGCTGTTGTTGCCAGTACAATGCTGCGCAGCCACAAAGCAAAACTAACTAATCCAGGTTTAAAAAAAAAAAAAAAAAAGCAAGTTTCATAACGACAGATAAGCCATGCATTAGGTTTATGCAGAAAGGTGATGGTGGGGGAAGTGAGGGAAGTGAGTGCAGTAGTGGCCTCTGTAAGAAGCAACCAGGGTCTGCCCTCATGCCAGCCAGAGCCATCTCCAACACAAACCTGCTGCTGGCCAAGGCTGAGCTAATGGCAACACTGGGGACACCCCTGTGATAACGTATTTAAGAAAGGATTAAAAAAAAAAAAAACTGCACAGCAACAGTGAGAAAAAACACGTGAGCAAGAACCCTGTAGACACCCAGGTCAGTAAAGAAGGATGGGCAGATTTTCCTGGCACCTGAGCAGAGACTGCCCTGCAGTCCAGCAAGATGACCCCAGTGAAGCAGGTTGTTCTCCTGCAGCCCATGGAGAACCAAATCGGAGCAGATCTCCAGGCCATACCCCATGGAAGGGAACGAAGCTGGAGCAGAGCAAAAGCGTGAGGAAGGAACAGCAGAGCGTGTCATGAACTGACTACAAGCTGCCACTCCTCATCCACCTGGTGCCACTCACAAGGGACAAGGTAAAAACTGGGAACTAAGGAGCAAAGTTGAGCCTGGGAAGAAGTGGCGGGAGTTGTTCATTGTGATATTATTTTATTTTTGTGATTGTGATTTTTTGCATCTTCGTTTTGTCTTTGTTTTTCACTATTGCTCTATTTTTAATTGCATTAATCTTCAAGTTGAGTTTATTTTTGCCCAGTAATTAGTAAGCAATCTCTGCGTATCTCCACCATGACCTTTTTCATCTTATTCTCTCCCCATCCTGTTGGGAAGGGGGAGTGAGGGAATGGCTTGGTGGTCATCTCGCAGCCAGCCCAGGCTACCCCAGCAACCCTCATACCAAGCCAGCTCCTAGAACATCCCCCACACCATCAGGGAATCCCATCCAGTGTCAGCACAGGGGAATAGAGCAGAAAGAGAAGACCATTAAACACTTGCTCTGAAATAAATGCTTGTTCAACTATGACATGATTCCACCACGTTTTATCTCTGTACACTCCATAAGCATGACGTAGTTCTTCTACACACTTAAGGAAGCTTGACTGGTCTCATCAGATGCCACTTTACCTTCTGAGGATGGGTGTCACACTTAAAACCCTGAAGGGAATATTAGTTATCTAAATCTCTTGCTCAGCCAAATGGCCACAGGCATTCCGTTAAAAGATTCTTGTTTAACCCAAGTCCAGATGAGGTTAAGTTTGCCATACACTACCAATCTAAATAATTTATAAGAGCAAGTAAGCTTTTAGGCACACAAGTCCTTCCTTAGTTCAAACTGAAGCAAACAACCTCAAAAATAAAGGCAAACTAAATTGGGTAGCGAGGGCTGAAACTTGCTATTTGAGTTTCAGAAGTGAAAAAAAGCATTTTTGTACAGAATTCTATCTTTTTATAGACCAGTTTGCCCAAGAAAATATCACTACCTATAACCTCTCAATTACAATAGCAGTAACAATTAAAAATAATCACAAAAATATTTAAGCCTTTAGTCTCAACTACCATGTTTTCAACAATCACATTTCCTATGTTTCATTTGCTACCTTAAAACTTTTCTAAGTCAACACATTTGCAATGTGTACGTATACTAATAGTTCAAAGTTATCTATCTTTATCTTGCTAAGTATCACATTAGCAAGCAAGACTTCCACAAGCAAGGAAACCTGCCACCATTAAGTACATACAGATCATCTCTGACTACTTCTCAATCACTCCAAAGCTAGGATGACAACACTTATTAACACCATGTGCTAGAAATGAGGTTTGCAACCCACTCACACTTGCTATGGCTCTTTCTAGTGCCACATTTCATGCAATTCTAACAACTTAACTAGACAGATTATTGCACAAATACCACTCCAGTGACAAAAAACACCCTCCAATGACCACATTAGCCTTCTTGGCTCGAGCATCCTATTTTCCTCCACACAAGATGCAATACTGACAATTACCTACCACACCAATGCCAAATATTTTCTTCTTCCCCCAAACTCTCCATTTTCAGGTCCACATTTGTGCTCAACTTGCCCATCCTTTTTGTGCCTCTGCATTTAGCAATATTACTGTGCAGGGTTTTTACCCATGTCCGTCACAGAACAGTCCAGAGATGTTTTGTTTAAAAAAAGTCAGCTTCTCAAAAGCTCAGATTTTACCAAAACTTCCTACTTCATAATAAATCATAACAGGTTACGGTTAAGGGAATCCTCAGTGTTATCTTAACAAGATCATTCATTGGGGGTTTAATAGATCATTAACGTAACTTCAAATACAAACAGAACCTTCTGTCTGGATTTAGCCTTTATTGGTTCTTCACACCATTTTGAACACCTTAAAGGTGGATATGGAGGTGTTATTTGTGTGTATGTGTGTGTGGTTTTGTGGGGGTGTCCCTCCTTCCCCTGCTAACGATTTTTATTTTATTCTTCTTGTGGACCAAGGGCAATGGGTACAAAGTTAGTACACCCACCTGAACTACGACTGTCTTCTTCCACTTCTTTTCCCTCTACTTCCAACACATCAATCCCATAAAACATTTTTCCCTCCTCAACCCCTTCAGCTCGCAAGAGGATTACCTCTTCAGTTCACAAACTATTTCTAATAGCTTTCTGTTTGCAGACATTTTACCTTCTTTTCCATATAAATAAGAGAAAATGAAGATAGATATTCACACCCAGGTTACATGATAACTATACCTTTATGTGCACAGAACACCATCATTAATTAATATCACCACTCCTCTCAACTTTCACCACTCAAGCTTGACTTCCCTGCTCCTTCCTCCTCAGGAACAGTCCCTGCATACACTGACATAGCTATTTAAACTGCTCTTTCTACCATATTTTTTCCAGACCATTTCAGAAGATTGTACTGTTTGCTTACTTCAAAACTGTTAATTGTATCTAACGCAACCATGAACAATTGATCTGAGAGTCAAAATGTCAATCCAATTACATCTGAATGCAGTTTTGGATCTACTGTACAGACTTCCACATAGCAGGTCCTCCTCCAGCCTTGAAGCTGCTGCCATTCTAGATTCATTAAAATGGTCTGAAAAGTATTTGTTATTGACAGGACCTGAAATACTGTTCTAATCATCATATTCTTTCCTATGCATTACATATAGTATTTCCATAGTACCTTAAAGTATCTTTAAGCTTTCTTCGCTTTTATTCCAGAACAGGCTGAGACTTCGTTTGAAACACATATGCCCTCTGGGATGCTGGATATCAAGACAGCATTTCCCCTCAATCAAAGCATTTAAATCCCAACTCAGGTTACACTGCTAATTTTAACAACGTCAGTGAACAGTTCCTTGTTGATACCATCAAGAATCTGCAGTTCATCCCGTAACAAGTCACATATAAAAAGTTGTGTATACTCAATTAACTAAATTCAAGTTTGCATTATTTTAGCACACCCTTTCCTCATTGGATGGTTCATAAAATCTGTTGAATATAAAGCTACTGCTATGGAGAACATAGCAAGTACCCCTATAGGCAACAACAAATTAAAGTAGTGTGTGTACTGGGGGTGGGGGAAAACGTGGAAGCTTGATTGTGGGGGGACAGACGAAATACAACTTTCTGGACAGGAAGGGTTTAGGCTTTAAGTCGCTTCAGATTCCCAAGCCATTCTTTTCTCTCCAGCCTTATATCACTACATGAAAAGCCAAAGAAAATGGCTTCTATGTGGGATGATACAGATGTGGGAGGCTTCACAAAATGGAAAAAAAATCCCCTCAACTTCATTGTATTTCTGTCAAACGTTCTATTGTTTTCTCTTTGAAAGTTATTTGATCACGTAATTAATTCAAACTATCAGAGATATGCACAGAATCACACCTTAAATATTGAAGAAAGCTCAGAGGAAAGGGGGTGGGTGATGGGAAGCTAGGAAGAAGTGTTATTTTTACTAGCAAATATCATCAATATATAAGCTCATATCATTTAAGCTATCCCCAAAATACTATGTTTATTGTAATTATGAATATGAACAGCAGACAAAAGCACCACCTTGGGGTTGGTGGGTGGGAAACAACATTCCTTTTACCAAGGTGAAAAAAAGTTATAATTACTGTGCCAAGTTACTTTACTATCTAACAAAAAGTAACTAAAATTCTCAGTTTTTTTCCTCAGGAAAAGATTGATCTTAATTTTAACAGCTATATTTCAAGTTATCATGCATCCAGGTTAGTAAAGTCAGTGGCCTGCCAATATGAGTTCGTAACATGATTAAACACGATTTTGTATACTGCAAGTTATGTTAACCCAAATGGGATTAATAATTACTAAAATATTCAGTAATTCTTAGGCTTTTAGCCACATCATTCCTCATTTCAGCTGTCCTCAGAGACTGAAGCATGATACCTACTGACTGTTACCTTAAGATGTAATCCAACTATACAGCAGCTTTGAAGGACCAAGAAACAGTCCTGTTTCTGAATGAAGAGCAAACTGAGTGAGCTGTCACAGTATCTGCACACCTTAAACTTTTTCAAGTAATGGGAAAGTTATTTCAAAGGTAGTTAGAGTTTCAAGAGTCTTTTCCATGAGCCATCATTTTAGTCTTTCTAAAAGGCTTTAAGAGGTTGAACGCAGGCAGCCGGAGCTGAGGAATTACTCTGCATGCAACACTGAGGAAACAGATAAAGAAGTGGATAGCATAGTTCATGCAGCGAAAGAAAAGAGATGCAGGTCTGTGCTGATTGCCTTGACCACACACAGAAGTTGACACTGACCTGGGGGCAGTCGAAGTCAAAGAATTATTTCCACTTCTGCTGTGTGAAGTATAGTTGTCATGACTCTCATCTTTAGTTTTAACTTTCTTTCTTTCTCTGTCAGGTTCAACTACTTTGTGCATCATTTGAAGAGCTACATTTATTGGTGGTGTTTCAAGAACTTGTTTTTTGGGAGAAGAGTCACTTTGCTCCAAGTTCTTGCAAGTGACCTTAGTTTCTTCCTTACTTGGCAAATGAGTGAGAGCAGCTTCTTTTACTGAAGTATTTTTGCTGTCCAGATATTCACAGGTAGCGTCCACTGGAATCTTCTCCCTCTTCTTTTTAATTTTAGTGACTTTAAGTAACTCTAAGGAAAGAAAGCAATATACTTTTTGTACACAAGTAAAGCTGGGATTAACTTGTCCACCAACACATTCTTAATAGCCATCAAAACTAGTAAAGAGCATTTCACATGACTAAAGACCTCAAAATAATTCTTAATAGGTTACTTAGATTGCTTAAAGAGTACCCATTCACATAACTAATTATTGGTAACTATGCATCCCAACAAAAGTTAGCTTAAAAAAGACCAAATGTACTTCCCTCTATGCATTCTACCTTTTTTTTTTTTTTTTTATAAAAATAAACAAGCCTTAGATGCTCTGAACTGAATTAATATGCTCTCAACTATTTTATTCCCATTTTGAATGTTGCTGATGTAAGCTTCCACCAAAAAAAGTTCCAAATAAATCATTTGGGTCTGGACAAGTACCAAAACAAATTTGTCCATCCGATTCCTCATTTGTCTTCCTCCAGAGGCTATAGCTTTTTTGTTTCTGCAGAAACACAGGTATCAGTTGTTTGTTTGCTGGGCCTCTGTCAAAACTTCAACTGCAGTAACGAGCTCCTTTAACAGCTTTTCCTCCAAGTGCTTCACATTTATTACAAAGCTCACACCATCTGCCTGCACTCAGAAAGCTGATACCTCTAATGAACAGATTGACAGTAGAAACACTACTTTATGAAATGTACCTTACAAAAACTTGATTGCACCTACTTCACTATGCTGATATAGCTATGCTCTAAAGCCTCTGAACACTATATTTGTACTCTTCAGTCTCCTAAAATTAACATTACTATACATACTGAAGTAAGATCCTTCAGCAAGGTAGGTTTTTACTGTTTCAGTTCAACAGGTTTTGGACCAGGTTATTATCAAAAGGCCACCATTTAAACATTAATTTGTATCTTGAACGAAGGCAGTAGCTTAAGTTGAACAACACTGAACAGGTTGGTTGAAAAATCCATGTATTTTCTTTTTCCATACGGAAAAGCAGTATTTTTACCTTCAGGTTCATATTTCATTTTTAACTCATCCAGCATAACTCGCAAATTCATATTCTCACTCTGACAAGCTTGCAAATGCCTCTCATTTGTGAAGAGCTTCCTTTCAACTTCCAGAACCCTTTGGCTCTCATACAAAGCTTTCATCCTCTGCAAGGATAGTTCATTTTTCAAGGTTTCAGTTTCCTTGCTGGTTGGGAAGAAAATAATAGTCAGTTTCTTTTTAAGGCAGTATGTGAAAATTAACTAAACATTCAACTACTCCACATTAAATTCACGTTTATACACTAGTAGGAAGAGAAAGCCATCTTCCAGCAGAAGGAGAGTTTCCACTTGAAATTGACAAAGAACAGTGAGTTACCAGAGACATAATGTGTGTTAAAAACTGTATTAAAAAGCTGTATTACAAAAACACAGACATGCTTACGTAACTGGTTCGAGAAGCTCTCCCTAACTTACAAATTCACTAGGGTTTGTTTCTTTTTTTTGTTTGTAAGTCCGTGTATGTTTACATAACTACTACTGTAATTGATAATACAACCTTTACATAAAAAAAAGGTACAACTCTAAGTAACCAACGCAAAAAAATTATGTTAAGATAGTGCATGTCCTTGCCTCTGTTTCAAATGTCATTAATTTCCACATCACAAGTGCAAATTCTTTCCTCAGTTGTCCTATAGTACTTAGATCATGCCAGTTTCTCATAACAACAGCAACAATCAGGTAATAGACTTCTCTATGTCCAGGTGATAGGACAAGGACCAATGGGTGTAAGTTGGAACATAGGAGGTTCCACTTAAATATGAAACAAAACATTTTTACAGTGAGGGTGACAGAACACTGCAACAGGCTGCCCAGGGGGCTCGTGGAGTCTCCTCCTCTGGAGACTTTCAAAACCCGCCTGGACGTGTTCCTGAGCCGGCAGGGGGATTGGACTAGACGATATTTCAAGGTTCCTTCCAATCCCTAACATTCTATGATTCTCTAAAATTTCCACAGCAGACATTCTTCTCCAGGAAGCACAAGACTTCCATTTGAGGTCTTCACAACAGTCCTGAAGCCAGACATGACGGAATTTCTAATGAATAGATATGGAATTCACTACCTAAAGAACACAGCTCAACTACGTAGAGCCATAAAGCATTTTATGTATGATCTGGCTCTTTTTAGAGAGAAATACAGCCTATAGACTTGAAGAAGCTTCATACAGTTGCCACACAGGTTAAAAGACTTGGACTTTTAAAAAGTGTGAATACATATATTTCAGTTATCACCTGAGTATTAACAACGTTTCTAAAAAGAAGCAGCAGTAATAACAAACTGGTTCTGCCGCCATCTGTTACAACAATAAGTATAATGGAAAAGACAGTATCTTCGAGCTCCTGTAATGAACACAGGATGGTTCCACAGCATTAAGCAATGAGCATATTTCCACATGCAGTCTGAACATCGTAGAGAACAAAAAAACATGGAGAAGGGAAATAGGTAGCCAGAAGATTTTCACACTGTGACCAACTTCTAGGCCTAAGACCATTAGGTACTTACTTTGAGTTGTCGAGTTTCATTTGCAGCAAATCTGCATAGTAACCATCTTCAGACTCTCCTTTTGAGCTAGTACTAGCTCTGCATTCTTCCACGTTCTCATATAAAGTCTGTCAGAAGAAAAAGTGTCAAGCTGTTAACTAGTGAACTTTCACAAGCACGTAAGCTCAGTCCCTAGATGAAGCTTTCACTGCACTTCTATACAGAAGCTTCACAGTAGATGTTTAAACACACTAAAGAACTGAGCGCTCTGAGCACTTCCTGACCTGCTACAAGCGTCATATAGCATGCAAATGGCCAGTCCTCTGTTACTCAACAGACGGACCCGCAAAGGTAGAGAATAGAAGCCATGTTGGTCAATAGCCCAAATTTCATTGCCAAAAATCTGAAAATCAATTACATTTTTAAGATAAGAAATTTGGTTCACATTGAACATGCCACAGATGTACTAAGTGTTTCATAAAATACTTGAATCTCATGTGACATTCTGGTCACAATTTTTGGTTTGAAAAAAAAAAAAAAAAAAAGATTACTCAGATTTAAAAAACTGTCAGACAGATCTCAGAACCTCCTGTCAGTCACTGAATACAGGTACTTTTGATGGGTATTTGAATCCATCATTTCATTTGCTGACACTACAGATTTGGTGCATAGAGACAAGGAAAAAAAAAAGTATCTTTCAAGCTTACATGTGACAAAACCGGTGAAGTAACCAAGCTGTCTTGACTGCTTATTAAAATGGGTTAAGCCTAGCTTTATGCCGCTTTGGTTAAATGCGGAATAGAGGACACTATCCTGGAAAACTTAATCCCAAAGCATAAGCTAATAAACCTCAGTTCGCATTCCAAAGCTGTGATAAGAAAGTGCTAATTAAGTACATTAGTATCTAAGACAGTAAGCAAGGCTACAGTTTTTGACTTTGAGTAAACACAAACATAACATTGGAATAGTGCATACATGTGTTGTTCTGTATTTCTCCCTTTCCAAAATAGAGAAGATGCTGTCAAGTTGCATAAAAATACTGAAAAAATTGCTTTACTAGAACCATTTAGCAATTCAGATCTAAAAAAAGAGAGCACTTCAGCTACTGAGTCGAGACATCATAATATCAGCAAATATCATATATACCAGAACTCTCAGATAGACTAAAAACTGATGCATACATCTTCCAAAAAAAAAAAAAAAACACCAAAAAACTTATTGCTCAGTGAACTTTGACCAAGTAATTAAACACTACAGGTAACTATCTAAAATATGAAGATGTTAAACAGGAATGGGGAAGGAGGGGAACAGAAAATGGGTTTCTTGCTCGCATGAACTTCAGAACTGTGTGCTCTTCAGCTCTAAAACAGAACTTCAGTCATATAAAGGAATGAGAAGCCTTTGGATCCCTTTCAAACCTAAGCACAGTCTTTAGTTTTAATCGTTCCTTCTCCTCATGCGTTAACATCTCATCTGAGTTTTCCACTTCGAGATGACATACCTTAAATTTTTCTAATTGTCTCACTTTCATAAGAAGATCTTCTATTTCACCATTCTTTTGCTCCAACATTGACTGTAAGCGCTCGAGCTGCTCAAATTCTGCCTGAGAGCCTTTCATCTGTAACAGTGTAGCCATTTGCAGCTAGAAAAAAAAAAAAGGAAAAAGTTTTTATAACAAGCACTGGGTTAAGCAACAGAACATGTCTTCCTCTTACTTACAAAGCTCAGGATACCCAAACCTCTTGCTTCTATTTGTAAAAATAGAAAACCACTGGGTGCTTAAACTCAATACTGACAATTAAACATAGTGACAACTTATAATTGTTAATACTAAAACTCTCCAGGATGGCCAAAACCTTCCTGAACACAATGTGGTCCTAAGGTGTCATATTTCTCTCCTCATTGACTAAAGAGCCTATAAACATGCTGTCAAGGAGGTGCACAAAATATTTCACATTTCAAGCTTAAACACCAAGTTAACTAGAACTCAGCTACACTGCAGGCTCATTCAGAGCTAAAATGCATCTATGAAGAACTTCCCAGTTCAAAAAAAAAAACAAACAAACCTAGTTCCCCAACAAATTTAAAAAACGAACAAACAAAAAGACTTTCTTTTGCAGTTCTGATTCAGAGGTATATATAGCACTTTAGTTTATGCTCAGTAATATTTATCCAAGAATTTCATCTTCTTTTACATTTTCCATGGAAGGCACCCTTCCAAGCACAGGAAAATCCTTTTTCATTACAGAAGTAGAAATAAATCCAAATCTAGCATTTATAGCATATTTTTCTCACACTTAACATCATGCCACAAGGTTTTTAACCCATCCATTTACAAGGGACACAACAGATATTCAAACAATTAAAGAAAGAATATAAAATGCAATTATGTAAACACGTAATGGAGTGTTAACAATGTCTGGTGAAAGTTTCACAGTTAAGACAGCATGGATGAAGTAACACCGTAAGACACTTGGAGAAGTCCCAGAGAAACGATCAACTAAAACAAAGACTACAGATTAACAGAGCAAGCTAGAGAAGAGCATTTGCCCTATCTCATCCTGTATGTCAAATAGAAGAGATTGATGATTCTGTACCCAAACCAGATCTAAAACAGATTCAGTCATCTCCTCCTCCTAACTTCCAATGGATGTAGGGGGAAATGAAACTTATCTGCCAATGGCCGACTAGAACTATACTTGCATTCCCCAGTGGTGTAGACATGTAGCCTTTCCCCCTCACTTAAGAGCCTACTTGCTAACTGTCAAAATTGCAAAGCGCAGTGCAAGTACATAAAAACAACAGCAATAAAAAAGAAGAAACAGGAAGGGCTACTACAAGCTGTGGTAAATACTCCAGCCATGGCAAAACCTTTACAGCAATACTGTTTACACTGTGTCCAGAAGTCAGATCCTCAGAAGTCCTCAGTCAATACCCTGTTCAAGTATCCTGACAACTGATGTTGTAACAATGTGGTGAACTACACTATTGGAGTCAGGTACTGACCGAGTAGCCATCAGTTCACTACACACAGAGTTTTAACACAGCAACACAATACAAGGCAAAACAGAAGAGATCCTACCAGAGATCTAAGATACCGACTTGAACAAAACAGCTGTCATAACAAATGACTTCTCTCTAACATTGGTACTAGCAGATATTTTATTAGGATAAAGTAGCACAAATTGGAATTCCAAATACCAACTTTAAAAAAAGGGATACCAACTTGCCTTAGTCCTGGATGAAAACTTTAAATGTAACCATTCGGCCAATATAATCACTGACTTGCACTGGTATTACAAGGAGATAGAAAGAATCTAAGAAACTGATCCTATTCAACCATTTTACCTACTCATCTTTAGCTCTCAATGAGAAATTCCAATGAACATTCCTTGGCTATATAGTACTTCTTCCATTGCCCTTTGTGGTGTTTTAGTTATTTTTCAACTTGCTTCTCCACAAAAGCTAAGTCACAGCTCTATATATTCAGTGCCACTCTTTGTCATCACTTATGTTTCAGTACTGGTCTCAGACAAACTGCATGATCCAACTGGAATGATCCCTTCTCATATACAGCAATCACAAGGCCAACATGAGAACAGCTGACAATTTTGCAGCAGGCCCTTGACATTGTCTTACAGAACAGCTTCGGCCAACTAGGTTTCTCAACAGTATTCACTAACCTACAAGGTCCCAACCTAAGGAAGCATAGTCTAGATGAAATATTTATGATCATAGAATGCTTTCGGTTGGAAGGGACCTTAACAACCATCTAATTCCAAACCCCCTGCCAGGGGCAGGGACACCCTCCAGTAGAGGTATTAACTACAGTTCATTTATAACTTGTATTCTTGCATTAAATATAGGGAGAAGGAAGAAAAATATGAACAACAACAAAAAAAAAAACAAGAAAGCAACTCAGAGGAGGAAAAACAGTGTGATCAAATGACAGAGTGAAAGCTTTCTCTGTTGCTTACAAAGGCATTAACTCCTGAGAACCTCTGTTAAAAAACAAATTATTTACGTATGAGAATTAGAAAAAGAAAAAGCAACTGTCAAAAAAAATCTAGTTTGACTGGCAGAAGCTGTTTTACCCATTTAAGAACTACCATCAATGTAAGCAGACAGTGCCTTCAGCTTAACTTAGCATTCTAGAATTAAATAGTAGCGCTAGAAAAAGTGTTGATATACTACTGAAGCTAAGTAGCACAATGACATGTCACTTGTCTTCTCTCCCATTCCTCCCCACCCACCCAATGACACTACTGTACCACAGTTCAAAGCGAATCAGATCCCCTACCCTGTGTTTTACAGCACTGCTTTATCAGACCCCAAGGAAACCCTGGAGTATTACAATAACAGTCATACCTTCATTCTTTGCAACTGTTCTCTAGTGAATGCGTGCTGTTTTTGTAGTGACTGATATTTTATTTTCACACTGATCAGCTGTCGTTCCATTTCTGCCCTACGGTCCTCCACCTATAGAACATTTTTAACAATTATTACTATGAAAATAACACTTGTCGCTTGGATTCTGAGTGTTAAAAGAAGTTAACTGGCAATTGATGTTGCTTCTGAAAACACTGCTTTTCCAACAACAGTGCGCTACTATCAAAACTTCCGAGATAAATACTGAGTAGGTAGTCCTGTAAGCAGCTGAACCCTAGTCAATAAAGTACAAGAGATTTCTTTTGATATCGAAATAACTAACAGTAAGAATCAGTATTGGTCCAGAATAGTTTTGTCTATCTGTATCAGAACAAATAGTTTAAAATAAATATGAACTGCATATCAAATGAAGCCATTCACTGAGGGTGGTCAGAAAACAAAATGCCAGCTTATAGGCTGGCATTTAATACCACCTAAACTCTTATTCAAAAACCCTCCTGAATGTTCAAACATCCAACCATTTTTCAACATGCTCTTTAAAAGTAGCATTTAGCATTATCTTTCAATATTTCATTTATTATCTTCTGCATTAAAGAAAGGTCACCAGCTGAACAAGACTCCTTAGAGCAAAGTTTCAGACAGAACTGTTATTATGAACCCTCAGTCTCATCTTTCATCTGGATAACCAGACAACTTTAAGTCATTTCATCAAGGTCATTATCTCCCCAGCTTTAGACTGTGCATGCAAACTGTTTTCCTGAGGTGTCCCTTGACAGTTCAACACTGAAGGAACAGAGGAATTTGAGGAATAGAAGTTAGTGCCAGGTAGATCAGGTACTTTTACGTTTTCAATACAATGTAAGTCTGATTTCTTATGATAAAACATCTCTTCTCTGCATATTCTCAGACATCCGTTGCATAGTTGTACCTCAGCGAAGAGAGAATTGCCTTTACTTGTAGGGTCCAAAGATTGCTGCACTGCATGATCCAGCTGAACCTGAAGCTCTTGATTAGCTTCACGAGCTTTCTAGATTTAAGCGAAGAGAAAGATAGTTTAAAAATGTGATGTATTGCATATTCATTTAATCAAACAGTTTTATCAATTTCATTCCTCATACATTTAGCACAAATTACCTTGTACAGCAGTATTTAACCGTACATTCAGTACTAGCCAGAAAGACAATGAAAATCATTTTGCTAGGAGGCCCAGTATCCCACTTGCTCTTATGGATAATACCATAACTAAACCCTTTAAAGAAAAATATTGACATTTATCAGTTGGATTGATGACACTGATGCTATCATCCTTGCTGTGGTGGTAGTCACAGGCACTCTACTCCCCAACAGTGTTTTGCAAGGCATTCAAAAGGAACTTGAAATAAAAATGGGAACTGGGTAAGTGACCTGTTACAAGTTCCTGCTATGAAGCAGGATATTGCAATGCAAAGGATATCCACGTGCAGCCTTCCACAAGAGAATGCCAATACAAACTGTCAACAGCTAACGCAGATCTACTAAATACGATTTAGCCTTTATTTCCTTTGCATTCTCTTCCTCCCTCTCTCCTCAAAACAAACTCCTCTCAAAGCTCTTCTCCTTATTTCAGTGAAAATCTAGCACCAACCACTTGTGGAATTCAGGGATTAGCTAGCACTGTTGCATAAAATTAAGAGAATACCTCTAATGCGTTACAGTAAGAAACAACTTCTTTTTCCCTCTCTTCTTTCTCTCCCTGTAGACGCTCCAGCTGATTACGTAAGTTGCTGTTTATGAGTTCTAATTGTTCTTTACTGTACTGCAGTTCATTCAGCTTTTCTTCAACATTGGCCTAAATACAGAAGCATGAAATAAAAAGCTTATGAAGCACATTCAAGAAAAGCAGGCCCAAATGAGACAAACACGCTTGTTACTAACAATGACTTTTTAAGACAAAATATCATCTTGAAGGGGTTGAATTAAAATCTAGTTGTTAAGGCTATTGCTGTATTTTTTCCTGTGATTATTTTTTCTACTAAGCCAAACTAGCAAAACACCCAAAGCACCTAAAACTGCAGCGAGCAAAAAAAGCACAATACTCAAGTGCTAACCACACACCTTCACACTTTCTAGTTCAGTGAGCTCCATCTGAAGATTGAGCATTTCTGAAGACATGGTTTCATGTACACGTTCAGACATCATGTGTAGCTCTTCTGATTTAGCAGCAATTATTTCTTTCTGATGATCCACTTTGTGTCTCAATTGTTTTTCTGAGAGTCGGGTTTCATCTAGTTCTGCTTTCAGGTTCTCCAACTTAAAAGACATTTGACAATTAAGTAGTACCACTTTAAAATAAATTATTAAAAGCACAATATTTCAGACTCATGTTCAAATCAAGGAAGTGTCTCAGAAATATTAAATAATAGTAACCTTTTAAAAATAAGCTTTGGAATTGGATGCAATTTACAGTGTAGCTATGCAGATTTTTGTTAAACATCAACCAAACAAGCTCCCTTTCTAACAACAATAATTTAGGCCTGTGACATCTTTTATGATCTCAGTAATTCATTTCTTGTTGGCAAGTTGTAGAATATTTACTTGGCTTTTTTTAATCACCAAATCTGGCCTTATTGTCTTGACCTTTTTACTCTAGTTCTTGTTTTAATAAAAACCACCATGATAGTTTTAATACTTTCGTAACAGTAGTTGGAAAAAAAGTGAGCCCAGTTCCAAATCAAACTGCTGAATATGGCAAAGAAAGATAAGACTACATACTACAGCTATTCATTAGATTTGTTTTGGTTACAACTATGCAGTTATAAGTTCAAAACATTTTTAAATGCTATTAGTAACGTTCTAGCTGTATATTAGGTGCAAACCTTGTTTTTAAGGTCACTGATTTCTTGTCCATGAACTCTGGCAAGTTGTTCTTTCTGTTTTTCCAGTTGCATATTCTGCTGTTGCTTAAGGGCATCACATTCAAAGCTCAAGCTTTCCAACATTCTATTTTTAAGTTCAATTTCTCTCTGAAGAGAGTATTTCTCTTGTTCAAATTTCTGCAAGAAATAACATAGTGATAAGTCTAGACATAATGGTCATTGCACTGAATAAAGGCTCTGCACCAAGGCACCGACTGCTTAAAGCCTGTAGCTCACTCAACCTTTTGTTGATGTTCCAATTAGGGAATTGTCATACCCAAGCAAAGAACAAAAAAACCTACACCACTGCTCTCAATTTTTTATGAATGAGTTGATTGCGGGTTGTGTAGTATTCTGTCCTCCATGGAAATGGCATCTTCCCATTCAAAATAAAGTGTTGGCACCAATTTTTTTTTTTTTTTTGTAAGTTTAACAGAAAACTTCGGTGAGAACTTTTGTGTCATTTCTACCACAGATGGAACTCAATCGTATTAAGAGTTCGTAACAGCGTATTGAGTGTTCCCCTACCACAGAACAGCTGGGTTCTATGCCTGGTAAAGACAAAATTGCCTAGTGTTCTGTTATAAAACCTGTCAGCCTTTCCAGACTTAAGAAAGGCTTTTTAATCTGTTTCCCTGTATGCCAGATCATACACATACGCTACCAATAGAGGGGAGCATCATTTTACTTTTCCATTCAGCCAGCAATTAAGGAAAAGCAAGAAAACAAAAAGGAAGCTAATACAAAAAAATGCCAAAACGTAGTTACTCTAAAGTTGTAGGAGTATTTTTCTTTAAAATCAATCTTAGAAGACAAACCAGAAGACAACAGGAGAAACAACAAAAGTAAGATCTGTTGAGTAGGAAATCCACCTCTGCTGCCTAGACATTAGCTTATCAGGGACAGGCTTAACTCAAATATACAGAATGAGCTTTAACAATGATAAAGACTTGGCAATGCACTGTTGGCCATACCTACGTAAAGAAAGTCTACCATCAAATACCTACGCGGACTTTTACAGAAGCGCACGGAGACTTCTGTGTTTTGAAGGATTCTGACAACTACTGTTGGAACTAATGTGTCCACAATAACTGCTCTGGAACTCAGATTCCAACGAGAAGTACGGAAATCAAGTTCTAAAGAAGCTGTTGGATAACAGCAGTTCTCACAAAGGCTGTTATTCTACTAGATGAAAGCACACAATTTCTTCCCCCAGCTCTTGAAATCTAAGTTACTAATTGGACTGGTTCACACAAGTTTAACTCATAACTTTGCTCCAGTCTACAGTGGTGGAACATAACTTGTGCGTGCAGGTTCGCACCGCAGTAACTAACATGTCAGGCTGCCTGCAGAGAAGGATGATCCTGCTCTGCATTCTTCACTACTTGTGCTTTCCAACTGCCCCCCTCTTGCACTAAGCCTAGTAATGGCACACCAATCAAATACGTTATTAGTGTTCATTCACAACAGCAGGGTGCTACAACACTCCAGCTGGCCACAAGAAAACACATTTTAGCTTTATCACAAAGGAATGGATAGCAATGCACTGCCAGGAAAAGACCAGATTAAGAGAAACAGAAAATCTGAAAGATGGGCTGACTGAGAACAAACAAAGAAGTCAAAATTAAATTGTTTAGGAAAAGTGGAAGAGATGTCCTAGGCTGGAATTTTCTTGTGCAACTATCAAGAAGACGACTGGAAGACTAAGTAATACCTCTATACTGTAACACTACATTACCTTCTTTTCTAAACTGTAAAGAAATGTACTAATGATTTCAGAGTCCCTTGGTATTTAAAAATTTAAAGAGTGTACAGCCCATGAAACCCATTTTGTAGTCTTGCTGGTAACATGCTTTTTTACAGCTTTAAGTGACACCAAGTTTACAGGCAGAGCATAACAAATTGTTAAACATATTCAATACACATATTCTAAGGCAAATTGACTTTAGCAACTATTATTAATTCCACAATAGAGACAATTAATCCTATGTGGCGCTGAGCATTTGATGCAGAATAAAATATGAAACCCTGACCCAGCTAGAAAAAGAGTGTACTCAGCATCTTACAGAACTGACAAAAAGCCCTCTCAACAAATACTTAAAGTAAAAAGGTTCATTAAAATTAATCTGGACTCTAAAAGGCATTTAAACCTTTTGTGACTTTCAGAAAACAGAAGAAATTTCTTGATTTTTTTCAAGTTTAAAACATCACCTCGGTTTTCTCCGTCAATTCACGACGTGTTTGATCCAACTGATTTTGAACTTCACTTTGAGACTCCAATAAATGTAAGCCATATTGTGCTGCCTTCCTTCGCTCGTTCTCTGCTTCCTTGAGTTGTTGTCTAAGACTTAACACAGTCTCTGTCTCCATTCTTCCTCCTTTTTTACTTCAAGATGGAAAACAAATTATTAAAGAATGTATTGCAGTAAGTTACAGTAATTAATCTCAAAGAAGTTACTGAATTTCCTTGCTTAAACAGAATAGAGGAGTTTATTTTTCATCAATACAAGACAGAAAAGAGAGCTCTCTAAGATGCCACCCTGTGAATAGTTGCTTCTCTGTAAGTTTGGTCAGCTGATTCCTGACTATACAGTATGAATAGCATGCAGTGGACAACTCCTACATAGAGCTATCTTGACATGCGTAACTGAAGTGAAGGCCAGGAAACAACCTTCTAAAAACACTATTATGCATGTGACCGATGTTTTCTGTGTTATTAAAACAAAACCACACGAACTATATATAACATTACTTGTGCACACAAATTACACTTAATTCATGCAAATTCATCCAAAGCCAACATTCCTAATTTATATTACTTAAATATCCAAGTCATTCTTCATTCAATATCCTGTTTTTATACATATAAATTAGTTGTTGCCACTTCTTACTAGCACATCTGAACATATCCTTCTGAACATTACCAAGATGCTTGTCTTAATCATAAGTAAATCTGACTCTTGGATTCAGAAAAGAGTATTGCTAAGAGTCATGATTCTAAGCGCAATGCCTTCATTTCTTTTTTTTTTGTTAAGTTTTAGGTAACAAAGGTAACCCCACTTAAGAGTTTACCAGCTTCATGTATATAAAGTTATTTTAACATACAAAATGACATCATATCATAACTATGCTAATTCCTTTCCCATAAAGGAGATGGAAATTAGAAAATGTGATTTTCCACATCATTTATCATTTGTTCTTGTTGTTAAAGTTTAACACATACAAATACTTTACCTTGACATGCTCTGAAACTTTTTTTTCCACATCTACCTAGCGAAGTGCTTGAAACACTAGTTTTGCAACTTTAAACTAAAAGAAACCAGTGAAAGACACAAAGTTGGTATGCCTATAATCTCTAAGAATAATCAGTAACATTACTAGTACTACAAGTACACCTACACTATGAGAATTTAATATTGAAACATTTAATAGCAAGACAGTAATATAAACAAAACTAAGCTACAACTTCTGGTATGACTTTGCATCAAAGGGGATTACTTCATCCTCAGTTCATAAACAGAAATAAAACTTATTTTTTGATCAAACCAGTAACACGCTAATATTTAAGATACAGTAATTTGATTGCTCCTAACTTACTAAATTAAATTTGAGTAATATTTTTAACTCACCTTCAGAAGTCCATTTAAATCTCGCTTGATCTTATTCTCTCACCCCACCTATAAAAGAAAGCAACAGTTGTCTAGTCCAGATGAGTACAAGCTGCTGTCCTTCATGGCAATCCTTTTCTGTACAGCCTCCATGCCTGAGGCTGTCTCATGAAAATGCAGATCACCAGCTAAAACCCCACAGAAATGCAAATCTTATTCAAATCTCTGGAGGCAGCTGTCAGATAGTTGAGGAACAGCCAGACCAAGCAGCGCTGCCAAGGAGGGCTGCAGTGCGGGGGGCCTAGGGAGCAGGGAGGGTGCTGCACCAGCACTGCAGGGGTGCTGAGGGTTGTCTGGGGTCTCATCCTGCTTCTCCAGGCTCTTCTGCACGCTCTACTCCAGTTCCACAGACAAGATCATTTATCTCTTAATAAATCATTCACTGGATAAAACCAAGAGAATTTTAGGCTTTCAATTTTATGATAGAAGCATAGAGGGAAAAAAAAAAGAAATAATTTCCTTATTGACACACTGCTTGTTAGGGAGAAGCTGAAACGTGCCTTTAGGATCACGAAGAACCTCTGCTCTCCATTGTCCGTTTGGGATCAGCTCACTGAGACCAGGCAGCTTTGGTCTTAGGGCTACGCTGCTACGCAGGGCACAGCCTCCCACTTCCAATCCTACAGAGGTTAAATCAAATCCTCTGAAAACAGGGCTTTAAGGGGAATTAATAGCTAACAAGGTGGGCAGATAAGAGGGAATAACAAAAAAATAACCTGTCTCCTTTCATCCTACAGCGAGTTTCACGAGTTACTTACTTGGGGCTAGGCACCCTCCCACACCTGCTGTCAGACTGCGCACGGAAGGCTCCAGACCTCGCCTACCCCACCGCTTAACCGCCGCTTCACACAAAAAACTTCAGCCGCGCCCAGGCTGCTGCGCCCCCCGTGCAGGAAGGAGCCCCCCGAGGACAGAGGAGCCGCCCCCCGCCCAGACGCCGTGCTCTGACGGACGGCAGCAGCAGCAGCAGCGGCGGCGGCGGCAGCAACAGAAGGAGCCCGCCAGCGGCCGCCCCCCCATTACCTCCGCCCCGCGCCGCTCCCGGGTTCAAACTCGCCTCCGCGCCGCCGCCCCAACTCTCGCGAGAGCCGCTGCCGCCTGCCCGCTGAGGAGGGCGGTGCGCGCGCCCGCCACGACCGTTACGTGAGGCGGCCGGGGCGGCACCTCTGAGAAAACGCGCTGAGGGGGGGTACGCCAGCATTCCCGTCTTGCGCAGCCTTCCCTTCAGCTCTGGGGAGCTTCCCTAAAACCTCTCCAAGGGTAATGCAGTGCTGGTAGCACAGCTGATTCCTGAATTTCTTCCACCGGCTGGCTGCCTCCCGATGTTGTTTAGTACCTGCTCAGTTTGGTTTTCTCCACCAGGGAGGGATCTCCTAGTGTTAGGTACTCCAAAATGCATAGATGTGAATAATATCCACCCTGAGCAAACTTCAACAAGTAACCACTTGTTGATGTGCAGTCCTGAGGGTTTCTTGGGACCCGCACACTGACAGGGAAGCAAGCTTCTCTCTGCTGTACTTCCCCACCCTAAAAGGAAGCTTGAGTATTCTTAAATTTAACCACTGCTTCAAAGGTTAATTTATTCACCTATGTTTGCACCTTCAATCAGATCAGTGACTATGGTAGGCTTATTCTTGCATCTGACATAACATCCATGCCAAAAGTCACTGCATAGAAACATACTAATACAAATTCTGCCATGACAGAAATATAACCCTTTTAATGCAAAGTTATATTCAAGCAATGGGCTTTAAGTGGATGCATGGGTAACAATCCTATTTGCAGCAACTAGGACAGAAATAGATGTCTTAAGATAACCGGGGCTTGGAAAATGAGCACATGGCATGAAATAATATAGAGGAAGCCAACAAAAACAAAATAGCCCAAACCATAGGTTATTATATACGATACTATTTAATCGAGATGTGTGGGTCTAGCTTTTGTCAATAGAAATGGGATTAATAATTATACAGAGTGGTCTAGACAGGCAAGAAAGCCAAGTTGATTAAAACACGGGCAGGAAACAAGAGAATCCTCTGTTCTAATCCTGATTCTGCTGCATTCCCTGGGTGATTAGCCACGCCAAATACCCACAGCTCAACCCCCTGGTTTAAAAACACAGATAACAGTGACTTAACACATCCATGTAGTTCTCCTGACAGTTACTGAGTACAGCTTCAAAAAAAGTAAAATGCATTGTGAATACTTTATATTAACACGATGACTCCACCAAATCGGTCATCCGTCACTTCATGCTAACCCACAGACCAGGTAAAATAGCTGCTTGCTTCTCCACCACTTCAGTTCCACCATTGTGTATCGTAGCTGATATTTAATACATGAAATGCATTAACAAGCTCCATGATTTTTCATTTATGCTTTTCAGACTTAGGAGCCTAGATACAAAATAACAAAATCATTATTTAAACCATTCAATTATTTTCAGATATTGTTCTCTTTTCCTTCCTGAATTGGCCCCAACTAGGACACTGTTTTACAGATCACATATATTACTTTTGAATATAAAATACATGCATCTTTTAGTTGCTCATAAGTTACTTGCTACGCACATTTATCAGGTAGCATGACTGTTTTGTCAGAATGCTACGAGATTATTCACCAGTGTGATAAAATATTTAATAGCTACATAATACTAGTATTTGCAGCTCAGCTATATACCAGGATTCATTGAAATGTACTTAGCTTGTAGGAAAGTAGATTTCAATTCAAGTGGTTGCAGACGAGCGTAGAAAGGCAAGGTCATTGAGTTAATCTTCTGTAGTAAATTTGGCTTTATAGAGAAAAATGCTTTTCCCCCACTTAGCTCTGAAAAGACAGTTTCCACGTTTCACGTCAGCTTAGGTTGTTTTTAGTCCCCAGCTTGCCAGTGGAACTACATATTTGCTTGTAGAAACTTTTCTCCTGCTTATGACTGCAATTGCAGCTGTTTTCCCGTAGAGATTCCACAAATCCAGGGGTTACTAATGCATTAATGTTTTGTGAGCAAGGAGCTTATATGGTTTTGTTCATTGACAATTGGATAGATGAATTTAATTAAATCTGTACACTGGTGACTGTATGAAATGTAAATGCATGCCTTCTAAGTCTTATCTCTGTTAGCAGGCAAGCATTCTGTGTTAAGCAATGGAGTAATTACAACAATTACATGGCTTTATTCTGTAGAGGAGGCTTGTTGCCTTTATCTACATTAAAACAAATCACATTCAAAACAACTCTTAATCTTTACCTGCTAATTGCTCAGTGAATCTCAACAGTGTAACATGGGAGCTGACGATTGTTTTGCTACTGTACTTACCGTCCAAATGCTACAGGAAGCAAGCGAGTAACAGCAGCCTACTGACAAGCTGATTACTTGCTGCTTAAGTCATTTTGGCTAAACAGATCAAGGGTTAAGTAACTTGTTGGAACACTACAGTTGATTTTTGTTTATTTGTTGACATTTTCCTATTCTTCATTGTTTCAGAACTCAAATTTGTACTAAAGCCATGTTAATATACTTGCTAGTGCAACCTTTAAAAGCCAAATTTTAATCCCTTCCACATTTTTAAGTTGGTATATCACAAAACTGTTCTGCTTTCTTTGACAGGAGGCACTTTCACCTTCAACTAAACAGAATTCATGATCTGTAGATTATTACTGTGAATTCCAAGTATGCTAATACTTAAGTTCTCTTGCAAAGAACTCACTCAGTTCAGTAATTACAGCAACAGATTGAGGGCCAGTAACATACTGTTTCTAATCCTCTCTAACCTATTAGTGGTTGACCTCATCCAAATGACTTCATCTCACTGTTTTAAGCATGTTAGCTAAACAAAAAGGTCTTTTGCATTTTTCTTGCTAATTTCATATTAACTAGCCTTCTGAAACTTCACATGATTGCTTAGGGGAAAAAAAAAAATCTATCTGGGGTAAGAGTCTCTTTTAAATACAGACTTTCAGCTACTCTGCTATAAAAAAAGTTTGCCTTTTTTTTTTTTCCATTATAAATTTGTCATGTTTTCTGCCATTGCTTGAATGGGCTAAGGGCCTTACTAATAAACTTCTTAGATGTATGTAGTAGACAGGGGTCCAATTATGGAAGTGTGTGCACTTCAACCGATATATACTTCAGTGGACAAATTCAGAGCCAAGCTGTGGTGGAAATTTACATTATAACTAGACTAGCACCTTATACTCTACTTAACTGTTTTATGCTTTTCATCCTTTTGTAAAATACAAGGCCAAATTAGATGTTTATTCAAAGCTTTCTAAACATTTATGGTTAAAATAACAGTTGTAAAATATTGAATCACAAAACTGTTACAATTTGTAAAAGATAAAATAAGTTTTGCAACGTGAGTGTTTGTTTAAACCTAGGAGCTCTAGAAATGAGTCTCATAACAAATATATTAAATTCGTAGAATCATTAAAGTTGGAAAAGCCCTCTACAATCATCTGGTCCAACTGTCCCCCTGTCGTCAATATCACCCACGAAACCGTGTCCTTAAGCACTAGGTCCAACCTTTCCTTGAACACCCCCACTGCTGGTGACTCCACCACCTCCCTGGGCAACCCCTTCTAATATCTAACTACTCTACCCAAGAAAAAATTTCTCCTAATTTCTAACCTGAAATTGTTTTCCAAAACCATATTTAACAGAAAATGGGGTGCATTGCAACTCAAATGAATTTTAAACTTTCTTTTTGAAGTGGTATCTAAAGAGGTCTCTTAAACTTCACATCCAGTATCAGTTTAGATACCCATTATGATCAATACGTAATTTAACACTGATCCAAAATCTTCATTATTTTTTCCATGTTATTAACATTAGTTGATATAATTTCGTGTTTAAATCATTACACTGATATTTAGCTAACTCAGTATTTAGGTATTATTCTGCTCATCACGAGAAATGCAGTTTGATAACAGCATCGTAAGTATCAAAATTCACATTTCACATATAAGAATACACATATATCATCATTAGCATTATTAATCATGTATTTCCAATCTAGCCAAAATTATAGTTTACCTATCTTTGCAATGTCTTTCAGAATTCACAAGAAACAGAAGATGCATATCCCCTTGGCTTGTTACCCAGCTGTTGCGTATCACCAGCACCACCTTGTGGGTATCTCACTTAATTACTGTTTGCTTGTACAGCTTGCAGTCCCCGCGCAGGTGGGACAGCACTCAGTTGTTGCTACTTAGAAGTCTTCTTTGTGATAATCAAAGACCAAGTATAATGAGAAACAGGTAATAACTATTAAATGATAAGAAAATTTTATTTAATGAAACTTCAATTTAATTAAAATGAATTTAATTCAAATTAAATTACATGATTAAATGTTTTCAATACATTTTGGACAGGATTTATAGCACTGTTACTGTGCATTTCGAATGAAATGGAATATAACATTTAATTAGCTTTCTAAGCTGGAAATCATTAGCTTTTTTGCTGTCAAAACCAATTTAGCTTTCACCTGAACCCCTTTTCAGGCTTACTATAAAACACCTTCATTTCTCCCCAAATGCATGTCAGACTAGGAGTTTTGTATAAGTGAAGGGGGAAAACAAGCATACACTAACCAAATTGTTGTTGGTGTTCTGTTTGTTTGTTTGTTTGTTTTTTCATATTTATTTAACCATTCTTGTTAATTATGGATAATGTTAATTTAGGTTAATCTTTAACTATAGTTCATTGTTTTAATTTTCTTTTTTGATAAAATTTTTCATTGTTAGGTAATATTTGAAAATTTTAGAAGATTATATTGATTTTCTTGTTAAGGTATACTATACATCCATTTATCGTTTAGTGTGTGCTTTCTGAAAGTGCTAATTAAGAGATATATGACTGACAAACATGGTAAAAATAATCAGCTAATGGTAAGCTTTAAGAGCTATAATTCAATGCTTAAAGGTATTATCATGAAAAACTCAAACTGAGTTGTTTCTTGAAGGAATTCATTAAAGTTAAAAACACAACCACATGTTATGCATAAAAGTGGTGTTATACACAACATGATATAGGAACAGTTTGTGGTCATTTTACATAGGAATGCACAAACCACAATCAGTAATGTTATCAGTGATTGAGTTTCATTGCTCTATAACCAACTAAAACTTGAAATTCCAGAATACTAAATTAGTATCAGCGCTGTTAAATATTCCTGTTTCAGTAAGCTTAAGTGTGTTTATCCTAGGCTGTAACAGGGAAGACAAATGAATTGAGCTGTACTTTATTTCACTTTTATTTTTCCCATTTTTAAGATTGCTTTTAACCAACTTTTGATTTAGAGTAATTTCTTGTGATTTTACTTTCAGTGCTTATCCCTGTGTCTGCCCGTCTTAAAAAGTAAAAGCAGTTAAACACTTTAAGGTGGAACTAACGGATGTGTTTTTATACTGTTTAGGATCAAGTGGTCTTGTTCTCAGTACGGAAGTGTATAATGTTATGTGAGACCGCATGAACTGGACAAAACCTGATGTTCTTAAAGTTAACCACTCTAATAGCATCTGATACCTGACAGCTCACATTGAGAATCAGACTGAAAAGTTACTAGTTTTAAGGGGCTTTAAGGCATGCCATACAGTATCTAAATTTCTTTTCAGCTGCCTGCTCTGTACCAGTTTACAAGCATGTCATCAAACACAGCAACTCAATAGCTTCATTCTGTGACTGGCAGGCTGAAAATGACTTGACCTGTAAAAGTCTTGACAGCAAACAGCTAAAAGATGCTTTTAAGACTTCTGAAGGTTTGTAAATTTTTTGTGATCCAACACCCCACCCATCCCCACCCCCAGAATTGTTTTCCCAGTTTATTTGCTTTTGAAAACAGAGGAGAAGTAGAAGTAGGGGAATGAGTAGTATTGAACAAAATGTGATAATTTAGAAAGATGAAACGGAAGATTCTAATCACTCGAATGTGTCCTTTGTATACTTGCTTAGCCCAGTAAAATTCTGGGACTTTTAGTCCTAATTTCTTTACTATGTAGTTACAGTAATTGATAGCTTTAATGGAAAATCAACAGCATAACCCTAGTTTTAATTCCAAAATCCTAAATAATATTTGTGCTCTACCTTAATATACAGAACTGCTTAATCTTACAAGTTTAGAGCGCAAAATTTCACAAAATGTTTCAGTGAAGATGGACTGCAATAATATTTTCTGCTTTGTGTTTATGATTATAGTGTCTTGAACAATATAATAAATCTTCTTACCCAAATTCCATTGATGAGTAGCTTGAAAGGTTAGCACAAATGGAAAAAACTTCCTGTGTCATGTAGTATGAAGCAGTGCATCTGGTTTCATGAAGTTTTACTTCAGCCAAAATTAGTCTAGATGTGCTATTCAAACTCAGGTAAATTCACGTTGTTTTTTAGGGCCAAACATAGCTCTTCAGAAAACTAATATCACTTTATGTAGCAATTACAATGACATGCTAAAATACCAATTTTATACATATATATATATATATATATATATATGTTTTTGGCACAAGTCACAACTCAGGCTCTGTTTCCTAAAAGTACTAGTTTAAAATTGGGCGGAAGAAGATAGCAGGCGGAAGAATATCTCAGCAGTAATGACACAAATGCTTCCTTCAGCTAAAAGTAGAAATGCACGCATTTCTCAGCACTGAGACACTTTTTACTCCAACTATGTAGCCTTCCTTTTGGGGATTACCTCAGTATTAGGAAAGGAGGAAAATGGTCACATTATTCAGCCCTCAATCAGTACCAATGAGTCTGCCCCATTGTAGAATGTCATAAGATATAACTACATAATACAAACTGTGGGGGTGCTATTCGCTGTCAGTTCAGTATGATGGAAAGGAGTTCTACTTGAAAGACTCTCAGTAATGAGGATTAAGGTGGCAGGGAAGCTAAAACATAACTTAGATCAGCTTTTTTTTCCCCTATTGCATCATTTAACTTAGTCATTCACCTGGGTTCTCCTGTAATCTTTATCAGGATATTGTACTTTGTGTAGCTAAAATATATTCATATGTTGTTCATATAATATATACATATATTTAACATAAAGTATGAATTAGTAGATATTGTTATGTATGTGTTCATTAAATAGCCATTTCTTCATGATTGTAGCAGTGGAAACAGCTAACCTCTGTTAAGAATTTGAGGTAAAGTGATCTGTTTTTAAGTGTTAACAGACTTTTTTTTTTTCACACTGATCATATCAAAGAATAGTAAACTGTGCAGTAAACAATGTGTTGTTTTTTTTTTTTAACCTGTGGTTATATGTGTTATATGTCTATGTAATGTGTTGGGACCTTTTAAGTTGTGTGCTGACCTCAGCAGCTGGGATCTGGCTTTGTTTTAAATGATACTATCTAATAGGACTTTAACAATATCTCCGAAAATAGCTATTTAAGAAGATGGTCCTGATTAACGAATGTACCACTGGATGTCACTGTCTTTCTCCAAGTGCAAAGCTTTTTTTTCTTTTTTTTTTGCCCTTTTTTTTTTTGTTAATACTGTGATAAAGTACTAAGGTAGGCAGTTACTGGTTTTGACTGTTTGGATAAGCCAGGCTCCTGAACTGGAGCTTACCTGTCTCCATTTCTTATATGGGTAATTTAGCTAGAATGTGAGTACCACTTGGTTTCAATGTCTGCTGAAAAATTATTTGTGTTTTATCATGAATATATTTTTGCATATGTTGAGTTCACAGTGAGGTTTGCATTCATCCTGTTTACCTAAAATTTTAGTATCTCTTAGTATCTTCTTATTCATCACCTGTTTCAGACTATTTAAATAAGCTGTTTTTATGGCAGGTCTGCCTCTACAATTAATTTTATTCTGTTATTCAAGGTTGAATGGTGGAAATACTGTTTTCTGCCCATGTGCTGTTGTGCTGCTCAGTTTTCTGTAACTTCAGAGGAAAGTTTATCTTAGTAAAATCCTGCATAGACAGCTTATGAATAGAATTGAAGTTAAATCTTGTTTGTTGTTCTGTTAATTCAAATACGTAGCTTACTGGGTCATAAGAAAGAATTGCCACCTGAAGTCCAGTTTAAATGTTATAGAAACAGAAGTAATCATGAAGGAAGCATCGAAAGTGCCGTTATTTTGCTGCACAGTGTATTATCTGTGATAGATGCCGAAACAGATGTGCTTTCCTCAACTTACAGTGAAGCTGGGACTTGGGACTTCAAGCAGAAGATAGTTTGTCCTCCCATGTTCCTCAGCTATGAAAATACAACAACGTGAATTAGTAGAACTGGTACCATTTCTTGAACCCACTTAATTCCATTTGACTCTCTAATAGATTTCACAATTGTTTTAGTTGTAGTTTCCCTTCTTTGTAGCTCTTTAATCTTGTAAGCTTTCTTGAAACCCCCCTTAGCACCTAACCAGCTTTTAACCTGCATTTTGAATGCATATATTTAAGAAAAAATGTTTGATAAAGGCACTTCAGATTATGTTCATATTCTCTGGTCTACAGCCAAGATGTTCCATCTGTCCACAGGGTTGGTTTTTGATTTTTCTTTTGGATGCTTTTAAATGCTGACAGCCACAGATACAAAGTCATGTGATTTACATGTGCAACAAAATTCATCAACCTGCATTTCCTCTATCTTTATTTTACGGTGTCTTATAAGTTTTCTCTCTTGGACTATGCTCTTGTTCAGCTCTTGAGCTAACTGCTGGTTTCTCCAGGAATGCCAGGTACTTTCTCTTCCAATGCTTGGCTTGTTATCATGGTACGTGCAGACTTTTTCTTGCTGGTCTGCCAGCTGTGGTTATAGTCCATAGTTATAGTCAATAGGTTTGGTGAGGGAAGTACAGATGCTAGTGCTGTGGTTCTGTGAACTATGTAATTGGGCATAAATCAGTGCTGCAATTGAAGTACTTGGTCACTTTTTTTCCTGTCCCTGACTGCTTGATTCTTTGACAATACTAATAAAAGCATTTCTGTAACTTTTCAGTGAAATGATTTACAATGATTTTAAAACTAATCCTGCCTGAAGTGATAATCTTAAGTGTCATGTTCTGTGCAACTCTAATGACTCCTGCTTTCTGGTTAAATGACTCATTGCAAAGGTAACAGTCCTTGTTAAGGCCTTTTTAAACTCTACCTTCACTGCTCTATCATTTAGACGTAATTAATTGACTCATAGGAATGTAGGACAGCATAGTGCAGATGGTGGTACTTCACATGAAATATTTCCTTATTAACTTATTGGACAATTTTCCTTTGATTTTTTTATATTCTAATCATGTTTTGAGTGTATTCAGGCTTCAGCAATGGAAGCTTAAAGGGCTTCCATATAGGGTTTGTATTCTCTGTTAATCCATGATGTGTGGAATAACTTCTCTGAGCCGTTATGCTGTGTTTTGTGAATTGACTTGCAAGTATTTTGTGTGAGCTGAGTAATGTTATATTTAGTGTGGCATAGTAGAAAGCTACGCCGTGCTATGACCTTGAAGTTGTTATGAAATCAAACTACATCTTATCAGTTGAGGAGATTTGTTCACGTTTAAGTTTTTGCCATTCCAATATACTTGCTCGCTCATTCAAAGAGCAAACAGATGTGGAAGAGGGTTTAACTCAACCAAAGTTGAACTGGTTTTTGCATGAGTAAATTTCTCTGTAGACCAGACCCTTTAAATTTGGGTGAGATTAATTCGTTGAGCTGTATGGAGCTCCATGTTGTTCACAGTTTTGGGAAGATAAGCCCTTCACTTTCCCTATAAAGGCAGGCATCCGCAGAGTGGAGAAAAAAAATACAACAGGAAGTGTAGTCATGCTCTTAAGCACTTTTCAAATATCCTTTACTCATTAGGAGGCACTTTTATAAGCAAGCCACCTATATTATAACTAAGTTCCATGTCAAATTTGATGTGTCCAACCAAACAAGTAGACTGATACCACTGGTCTATCTTAAAAGTTTGCTTTAGCTGATCAGTATAACACGTTATTCAGTGAGATTTCTCCATATCTTCTGGGGGAAGAGTATTAGACATCTAGTATAAGGTGCTTGCCTAAGTCAAACCATTGAATATTGCTTGGTTCCATCCAGCAATGTGTTATAGTAGAGATGGAAATAACTACTATAAACTTTGTCAAAAAAGGAAATGAACACTACATAAGTTTTCTTCCATATATAGGATAACAAGTTCTACAGTCTTCTCTTTTAAAGCATAATGTTAAGTTGCCTTGGGGCCTTTATCTTGTCTCATAAAAGCTAATAGATTTTTGCTTTAAACTTTTTCTGCAAGTATGATTAGTTTTAGAGTGACTACAACAAGGAAGGTATTTCTACTTTTATGTACATGCAGTACCTTCACTAAATAACTCATACTTGCACCATACAATTGGGCTGGCTTCACCTCATTGAGTGCAGCTTCCTCCAAGATGATCCTGACAGACCTCAGGATGGGTCTTTAGTATGCATCTTCTGTGAATTTGTTTTCTAACATTTTTAGAGGTTTGCTCAACACAAAACAGTTTTCTCTGAAGCCAGACAGCCTGGTGTAAAACTTGAACCAAGTTGATATTGGATGTGTTATTCCTTCTTCTGTCCTGTTGTGTCACACAAGTGCAATACACTACCAAATAGAAGAAAAACATTAATTACTTAACTTTTAAGTATCACTTAAGCCCTACCTTAAATTTAACAGACTGCATTATCTCATGTTGCTTCCAGAAAGTACTTTTGAATTTATTTAAAAAATAAAATAAAATCTAGCACGAACTGTTTTGGCAGTCACTTCCCAGTTAGAGAATGCAAGTCCCAATTAAGGCTTTTCCTTAGGCAAACTTTAAATGTGATGGGAGGAGTAGGAAGAATCATCCACTGACTCAGTTGTTTACCACAGGTTTTATTTTGAGAGAGCTTATGCTGACTTCTTATGCACCTTTGTAATAGCTTCTTTACTCCTACTTTTCCTTCAGGGGGAATAGAATCAAACGTGTTTAATTTTTAGGCACAAAACTGGCAAAAGGTTGTGTAATTAATACTCCTTCCAATAGAATATGAGTTAAAAGAATTGGAGCACATTCCGTTTAATATTTTTGGCTGGCATCTTCAAACAAGTAGTGTTTGAGATACTTAAATGTTGAGCACATGCCTCTCCTCAAGAGTTCTGAAGATCCTGGCCTTCAGTGTAGACATTACAGGTCCTCACATATTTTGGTTTCTAGATATTTTTTTTTTCTGATCTTTAGCCTGTTACGTGCAAATAATCCAGACCCTAGAACTCATTAGCTCTCAGAGCTGCTTCCTCCTTTTTTAACTTCTTTTTATTTAGGCATCTTGTTTCTGGAATTACAGGTGAGTGAAGAAAATTTAAAAAATACAATGTGGAAAGCAGTCATTTGTAGTAGTCTAGCTTTATTAGAAACAGATATATTCTTTCTTTGGAATAGAACTGTTGAAGAGAGTTATTTTGATTATCTTTAATATAGTAGTCTTGTAAAAGGCATTTTGATTATTAACATAATTTATAGTTGAGAATGAAGGAGAAGATAATTTGTTTTTAAATTACCATTCATAATTTGCTATATTGTTTTTTCAGGTACAGAAATTTTGGTTGCATTAATATGAATCTCAAGAGAAAGTTGTATGAAATAACCCAGATCTGCTTTATTTTGTAGGCATTTGGGATATTACTCAGAATGATCATAATGCATATATAGATGTGGTGTAACTTTAATAGAATAGCAAGCTGGGAAACAATGTGTTGAAACTGTGTATAAAGCCTGCATTGGCAAATCTAGATCTTAATGATATTTTTAATAGTGATATTTTTGTTTGGTATTTCTGTGTCTTTTCTCTAGCATGTTATGTTACCAAAACATAATGGATAGCTGTAGTTAAAAAGGAAAGTGTAGATATATGCACAGAGTTATTTACCTATGGTGGTGCTATCTGCTTTTCAAACTGGGGTCTGAAGTGTTTGGCTTTAGCATGAATTTCTTAAAGTTTGCTGGAGTCCTCCATTATGTTAATTTTTAACAAGCTATTTATACAACTACCCAAATATTAGGCATCAGTTTGTAGTGGCAGTCTGTGTCCAGTCCAGATTTCAGGACAATAATTGATTGAATGTAAGCACTAATAGTGGGAAATGAAGCTTGTAATATTCAAGTAGTGTTATTGAAGGATTACCAACAAAAGCCAGGATTTGTATACAATCTAGTTGAAGGGTTTACTCTGCTCTGATGAGGGTTCAGACAATGGTTTCCACAATGGAAAGTGAAATACATATGTTTCCCAGTGAACAAGGAAATAGTTAACACCTGAATCAGCACCCCAACTACCTTCAGTCAGTCTGTAATTGACTGTCTATTCTGCAGAAAGTGCTGTTGTTCTAACTACTAATATTAAATTGAAATTCCTATGGAACTTGATATTTTGATCAGATGTTCACAAATATTTCATTTTAAAACATTTATCAACACCAAATGTGCAAGCAAGGCAATTTTTCTAAGTAGACAGAAGAAACAACTTTGTGGCTGGTAGCACTGTGCTACTGTTTTTTGCCTTTGTTTATTGTTTAATTCTTTACCTCTGGTTGACATATGTCTGTCGTTTGTGTTCTCTCCTTGCTTTTATTATATCATAGAATCATAGAATATCCCGAGTTGGAAGGGTCCCATAAGGATCATCAAGTCCAACTCCTGGCACCGCACAGGTCTGCCCAAAGTTTAGACCATGTGACTAAGTGCACAGTCCAATCGCTTCTTAAATTCCGACAGGCTTGGTGCAGTGACTACTTCACTGGGGAGCCTGTTCCAGTGTGCGACCACCCTCTCGGTGAAGAACCTCTTCCTGACGTCTAGCCTAAACTTCCCCTGCCTCAGCTTAACACCATTCCTGTGGGTCCTATCACTGGTGATAACGGAGAATAGGTGACCTGCCTCTCTGCTCCCCCTTGCGAGGAAGTTGTAGGCTGCGATGAGGTCCCCCCTCAGCCTCCTCTTCTCCAGGCTGAACAGGCCAAGTGACCTCAGCCGCTCCTCATATATCTTCCCCTCTAGGCCCTTCACCATCTTCGTCGCCCTCCTCTAGACACTCTCCAACAGTTTAATGTCCTTTTTGCACTGTGGTGCCCAGAACTGCACACAGTACCCGAGGTGAGGCCGCACCACCGCAGAGTAGAGCAGGACAATCCCTTCCCTCGACCGACTAGCAATGCCGTGCTTGATGCACCCCAGGATACGGTTGGCCTTCCTGGCTGCCAGGGCACACTGCTGGCTCCTATTCAACTTGCTGTCAACCACAACCCCCAGATCCCTCTCTGCACGGCTGCTCTCCAGCGTCTCATTGCCCAGTCTGTACGTATAGCCAGGGTTGCCCCGTCCCAGGTGCAGGACCCGGCACTTGCTTTTGTTAAACTTCATGTGGTTGGTGATCGCCCCACTCTCCAATCTGTCCAGAAAGTTAAGGAAATATATAGTATATATAGTTAAGGAAAGTAGATATACAGTTATATCAATATATACAATATATAGCTAAGGAAAGTAGAAAACTAAATCTTAAAGTGAATATCAGATCTTCTGTGATGTGATCTCATTTGCTCATCACATACTGAATATACAGATTGTACTAAAGTATTTTTAGTGTACGAATTAATTTTTCTTGGTAAATGAGCTGAATAAAAATGCAATTCAACTGTTCAGAAAGATTTGAACTGCATGTTATGAAATGGTGGCTGCGTGCCAACTGTGATCTTAGTGTCATGTCATCAAGGTACTTCTTGATCTCAAAACTCTGCTATGACCTCACATCAGGATAGCGTGTGCTCAAGTGAGTCATGGGGGTAGAGCTGCTGTGGAAAAATGCGTTAACTCAAATTAGGCTTGCCTTGTTTGCTTGCAAGTTTATGTTTTGCCGAGCACTTCTGAATGCAGCAGATTTCAGAAGGATGATTCTAGCTAAAACATTTTGGTGGGCATACTGAAATTAAGTTTGTAGCAGTGTGTTGTGGTGTTACTCCAGTGCGCTGCACTGAGGTATGTCTTCTCCAGTACTGTCAAAGGTGGATTCACGAATGTTTTGACTTGACATATGACTTGACTTCTTGGCCTGTGCCTTTTAAACCATGAACATAATGTAAGCTGAACTTTTTATTATAAATACACTGCCATCTAACTTTGTTAGCTTTCGGGGTGCACAAGAGCAGTGCTCAGTCTGTGGCATTGGTTCATGCTGTGCCATGAACCAGCTCACTTCTGTGCTGTGAACCCACAGTATCCTTACAAACCCCGTGCTCTCATATGCAGCACAGTGGCTGCAAATTTTCACTATTCCACCAAAGTTTTTTGCTATTGAGATGTTTTTGTTAAATATATAAAATCATTCTTGAATTGCTATTTTTCAGCCATTCTTTCACAATGCATTCAACGAATTTGCAGATCATGTCCTGTCCCACAAGTGTAAACCCACAGAGATTTAGAACGTGTTATGAAGAATGGATGATCATTAGGGATTTAGGGAACCATCCCATAAAGGTGCTGTTTGATATTTTTAATTCAATATTTTTTTCTGAGATAAACAGGAATAAAATGTTTCACTAGTAAATGTTCTAAATATTTCTATGGCTTGATCCTCTCATCCTTTTGGGATGTGCACAGAAGGTAGCTAGCTTTGTCAAAGGAAGCTCCTAGGATGGAGTGTTCATTAGGGATGTTAGTCTCTCTAGGTTCCACCTAAGAACAATGTGTAAAAGAGCTCCTCCAGAGACTGATCTAGAGAAATATCCCAAATTTATGTGATGGTTTCAGTTTATAAGTAACACTTGTTCTCCAAATAAGTCTCTGGAGGTGTCTTTCTGTCCACTGGTTATGGAAAGATAACTTTTTTACAGATTGTTTCAGTTGATCTTTTAATATAACTTGGAAGGAGTTAAAGCTGTCTTTCATCTTGGACAGTGTAATAGTATGGAGTTAGCTGACGGCTGTTAGGAGAAAAGGGCTGCATTGAATGTAACTGGTATGATTTACAGTATAATTCTTAATCCTTCAGCAATGTACTTCCACTTCTATATGGAGCAGCTTACTGTCAATTAATCCTCTGTTATTCTTCCACTAATTGCTAATAAATAAGGTCAAATATTCCTCTCAGTGGTTATATATTGGAACCATGCCACTTAAATGTTAAAGCTAAGGCTGTTCATACAAAAAAAAAAAAATCAGGCAATGAAGAAAACTACTGAGGTGTTTTATTTACTATAGTGTGGGTAGGTGTGATGTTATTACAGGTAAACTGCTTGAAAAGGACTCTTTTTTTCCCCTTTATTTTAATAGAAGGCCAAGTAAACAGACAACTGGCGATGGATCACATTGGACCAGGTTTTCTTAAACTCCAGTCTATGAAGCCATTTTTGGCTTAAGCTTTAACTCAGAACAGGAACAATGAGGAACTGAATGCATATGGCCTAAGACTGACAGTAGCAGTCTAATGCAAAAATAAGCTCAATCCATTTAGCTGGCTTGAAATGAAAATATTTTTAACATTCAGTATCTCTCATGTATATCTAACATTAATTTAGCATTTTGTGAGGAGTTGGACTTGGCTTGGGTATTAAACTTTCTCATCCATACAGGTTTCATCTGCAGTTCATTATGTTTGGACAGCCTTCCTTGAATATCTGCTCAGTCCTAAATATCTCCAAATGTGGTAATCAAGTCTGTTTACCCCAGGCTCATGTTCTGCTTTAACCTTTGTGATCAAGTTAAGGAAAACAAAACCAAAAAAGGCAGTTCACTGATGCTTGTTAGAGTACTGGTGTTTCTCAATGATTTATTATTATTAATACAAGGTGCAAACTAGGTGCATCCTAGTTGAATCTTACTTATAAGGTTATAAGTAACGCAAGCTTGACTATGTGTAGCTGCCCACTCTGTAAGCCACTTATTTGTACAGTTAATTTCATAGACTTCTCTGTCATCCTCAGCTTGTGGTTTTTCCTCATTGCTTATTTGATGCACTGGAACATATTAGAAGTGGATACTGTTAAATTTGCTGTGGCAGGTAATGAAGGTTAACAATTCATGTTCTGAATGAATGTGTGTCATATAATTCATCTTTAGGATGAATTGGAAATGCTTCCTGTACTTTGATCCTGGGAAAGAATCAAAACAATCCATCTTAGAGATGCTGGGATGACAAGCTTAATACAATGATGCATACATGCGAAAGTACTGAGCCCAAGTTTTGTTTTTACTACTTTGAAATTTACTCCTAATTTATTAACCCTTCACACGTCACAGTTGAATACTTGGTTTATGTATATTCATAATGGCAATCATGTTTTAAAAGAAATCTCCTTTTTAAAAAATGAAGGGACATAGAATCTAAGACTTATAATTGCAGTGTTAGTTCCTACTCAGAACAAGTTGACAGGAGTTCAGAAGTACATGAGAAAGCAGCCCAAGTCATTTCACTTCAAGTCTTGATAATATCTTAGTAGCCTTGATGCTATCTAGACAAGCCTTGATTGTTCAGCAAGTAGTAGAAGTAAGAAGCTGTATATTAGTCTCTGGCCCAAAGCATCTGAGTAAGAAAGAAACAGGAAATACCTTAGGGTCAGATGGCTCATTAAGTAAATATGTTGATTGTAATTTTGACCTAATAAACATACTTATCAACTCAGAAATACTTGAATAAGAAGGAACAAAAATATTCTTGAATAAGAAGCAACAATTATATCCAACGAAGGAATACTGTCAGGAAAGGAGGTGATGAAACTCAGGGTATGTTGACATCTTTTATTGCCTATCATTGCACAGTTGACTAGCATACGCTGAGCTTTATGCTGCTGCTACTTTAAATGAACCAATTTAAAGCTGTCTTGGAAATATCTGCACTTGCTTAAATACATGAATAGTCTCATTTGATGTATTCTAGTTTTCTGCTGTTGTCTATGGTTAGAAGATACAGGGTTTGATATATTTTGGTTTGATATGGCACAGCTGTAAGCTGTTGCTAGGCCTGAATGAGGCACTTTTCTTTTTTCTTTTTAAAAAAATAAAAAATAAAAACAAAACCCTCCTACCCCCCATGGTTCCATGCTGATGTTTCTTTAGCAGCAAAGCTTGCACTCCACCATAATGTGGGATTACTAGAGTTGACAGAAAAAGCAAGCAGTGTTTGTCATACTTTCTGTAAAGTGGGCCATGCTGGAGTTCTAATCAACCCTAAACGACTTTCAGTTTTTTAAGTCTTGAAGTCTAAAAACTTCAGAGAAAAACACTGTGTTTGTCCTTGCAGTGAGAGCAGCAAATGCTGTTTTTCTGTTGTCCTGATGGATTTGGGGATTTGTGCAACACTGACCAATATCTAGCCTTTGACATTTCAAGAATCCTAGAATGGTTTAAGTTAGATGCTAGCTTAAAGACCACCAACTTCCAACCCCCTCTTGCCATGGGCACAACACCTTGTCCAGGCTGCCCAAGGCCCCACCCAGGCAGGCCTTGAGCACTTCCAGGGGTGCTGCGTCCACAGCTTTGCTGCAGAGTCTGGGCCAGGGCCTCATCCCCCTCATAGTAAAGAATTTCTTCCTTGTACCTAATCTAAATCTACCCTTTTTTAGTTAAATTACCTTGTGTCCTATCAGTCCATTCCCTGACAAAGAGTCCCTCCCCAGCTTTCCTGGGGGCCCCATTTAGGTACTGGCAGGCCACTGTAAGGTCTCATTGGAGCCTTCTCTTCTCCAGGCTGAACAGCCCCAGCTCCCTCAGCCTCTTTTCACAGGAGAGGTGCTCCAGCACCTTAATCATCTTTGTGGCCCTCTTGTGGACTCACTCTAATATGCTCACATCCTTCTTGTGCTGGGGGCCCTAGAGCTGAGTGGAGGCTGCAGGTGGGGTCCTACAAGAGAAGAGCAGAGGGGCAGAATCCCCTCCCTTGCCTGCTGCCCACACTGCTTTTAGGGCAGCCCAGGGTACGGTTGGCTTTGTGGGCTGCGAGTACACATTGCTGGCTTGTGTCGAACTTCTCGTCAACTAACACACTCAGATTCTTCTCCTCAGGGCTGCTCTCGATCCGTTCTCGGCCCAGCCTGTGTCTGTGCTTGGGATTGCCCCGGCCCAGCTGCAGGACCTTCTACTTGGCCTTGCTGAATCCCGTGAGGTTCGCACAGGCCCACCTCTCAGGCCTGCCCGGGCCTTTCTGGATGCCATCCCTTTCTTCCAGTGTGCCGACTGCACAGCTCTGTGTCATTGGCAAACGTGCTGAGCGTGTGCTTAATTTTACTGTCCATGTCATGAACAAAGACGTTAAACAGCGCCAGTCCCAGTACCAATCACTGAGGAATGCTACTTGTCACTGGTCTCCACTTGGACATCAAGCCATTGACTGTAACTCTTTGAGCACAACTATCCAGCCCATTCCTTACCCACTGAGCGGTCCATCCATGAAATCCATATCTCTCCAATTTAGTGACAAGGTTATCATGGGGGACAGTGTCAAATGCTTTGCATAACTCCGTGTAGATGATGTCAGTTGTTCTTCCCTCACCAGTGCTATAACCGCCTCATAGAAGGCCACCAGATTTGCCAGGCATGACTTGCAATGAGTGAAGAAGCCATCTTGGCTGTCACCAATTACCAGTGTTTTCCATATGCCTTTGCATAGCTTCCAGGGGGATCTGCACCATGATCTTGATCGGCACGAAGTAAGACTGACTGGCCTGTATTTCCACAGGTCTGCTACTGTACAATGAAGTATTGGTCTTATATTTATAAAATTCAGGGTAATTAGATTTCTTCTGAACTCATCACACTTAAATGGCTTTGCAAGTCAAATGAGGCATTTAGAGAATGGTTACTTTTGTCTGTCAGTGGCTTCTTTTACAGCACAATCTTAAGTTCAGTATCAGTAAAGTGACTTATCTGAATTTCTGACATTGCTGGGTGCAGCTGACCTATTGCAGTCTATTTAGACATGAGAATACACATCAATAATGTTCGTGAATGGGTAACTTGGTGCCTGGAAAAATGTGCTGCTGATTATGGAGAACTGAGCTGTTTTCACTTATTACATTTCTGAGGAAAAATAAAAATATTCAGACCTGTTGTGTGCATATGTGATACATTATTTTACAAATGTACTGGTGCTACTTTTTTTTTTCCCCAAATGGTTATATAATATCACAATTGAGGTATCCAACACATCGATTCACTAGTAGGTTACATCTTCCGAATGCCTGATAAAGCAATGTTAATGTCATTAGCTGAGACTTGTTAATGTTTTATGCTTTTGTCTGGAGGTTAATCTGGGGGAAGGAAAGTGAGAGGAACAAATAAAGAATTGGGCCTACCCCATTAATGGTGGACATGGTTTATGGCTTGGCAGCTGTTGGCCACAGGAGAATATGTAGCTATCAAACTTTTTCCAGACATAATTCCTTTAACAGATTTTTTTTTTTCTTCGTAAAATCATCTTTGGATCAAAAACTCTACAGTTTAGAAGACCACCTCCTTGATTTAAACAGGATGCTGCTTCACGTTCTTGGATGATTTGTTATTTTGGAGCCAGTGTAACCAAAAGCCAGATCTTAACTATTTCACACTTTTTGTAGTATTATATTGACATTCTGACAAAAATTCTTTGGATGAGAATCCTGGTTACCAGCATCTGCAAGCTGACCTGAACAAGGGATGAGGCAACAGTGAGGCTTAGTGTTCTTACTCGAGTGTTGTAGGTTATTATTATGATTGCTGGTCTTAATTCCCTGTGATAGATCTTTTTACTTACAGTTAGCAGATAACTTTGAATTATGTATTCATTCAAATACATTCTAAGTGAAAACTATGTTTTCAGAAACTCTGTTCAGTTTAGCTTGTTTTCGCTTGGACAGTTCTCAACAGGCCATCAATTCTAGTGCTCACATAAAACAAAATAATCATTTTCATTTGTGATAATTTTCTATATGAAGTGACTTTGCTCATCAACCAATTTGCAATCTAAGCTTTTTTTTTCCCCGAAAAGTTAAATGTAAAGCTTATTTCTTTTCTTTTTAGAATAAAATTTAATGTAGGACATTCATATTAGGCATTTATATGCTCTATTTATTGAAATTCCTAGTGGATAAGACCTATGATCAAATATATGGGATACAGTTGTCACAATAGGCAGGTTGACATCATCTTTGTGCATCTGATAAAATATTGATCATAAACCAAGAAGGAAGAGAGTATCCTAGATCATTCCTGACAACATTCTGGTTAAAGTGATTTCTGAAATATGTTTAACTATTACATAATGAGAGGGAAGTTGGGAGTAGAAGGAGAATAAATCACTAGCAGCTAGTGTTTTTAGCTGTCACTTTGAAATTCTCTAATCGGATTATTAGCAGATGGTGCCATTTCTATTGTCTTGCCTCACAGCAGTCTCTTCTGAAAAAGAAACAAAAAAGCACTCTATGTCTAATTAGAAGACTGTTTCATTTGGAAAACCTTGCCTTTAGTAATATGCTTCATAGCTGTTGTCAAATAGTTGTAGATGAGTTAATTCCACTGATTCATAGATCTTTCCTAGAGAGCATGGATTGTAACTTGGTTCCAGTGAAAAGTAGAACTGATACCTTGTTGTATTTTTCCCTCTGATAAGAAGCACCATTATGAAATTATGTCTATTGAACTTGTATTTGTGTTGAAAACCCTTTGACTTCTTCCTATGGAAGTTGAAATGTAGTATTCATTTTCTTTAATTTTAGTGGAAATGTATTGTCATGATGTGGTTTCTATATCTTATTTTTTCTTTTTATTTACTTCATTAACAGGTGAAGTACTTACTCTTTTTGGCTGGGACATAAGCTGTGTGCCAAATCCAGTCAGTAAATAGCTTAAACAATTTCTACTCTATTTTCTGTGCAGGCAAAAACTCTGCTTATTACTGTTAAACTATTTACCTTGTCTAGTTTGCGAATCTTCCTGAATACTTTACAACTACTTAGTTGTTTTGCTATAAATAATAGTTCTAGCAAGTGGAGCATAACTTAGCAACAGGACTTGGTTATATCCTGAGGTGTAAAAGAACATAGTTTTGGTATGATGGGAGCAAACAAGTGAAAATTTAGTCCTAAAGCAGTTGAGTTAATTTCAACAAGTGTGTTGAAATACTATTAACTGATCAACACTGAGTTACTTTGCCCTGTAAAGCTTGATTATTAAATGGGTATTTTAAATCCATGTTTACTATAAATATTTAGACTCCAAGACTCCTGTTAGAGAGAGATCATCTTACATGCTAATTCTGAGAAGAAAATTCTCCTCTCCTTGGATAAACCTGTTGTAGAGTCTAGGAGAACATCACATTTGTGAAAAAAATTTCCCTAAAACTTCCTCATTGTAGCAGGAGACTACTGTAACAAGAGTAAAGAGAGCTCATAGTTGCCACCTAAGGACATAAAGTACAGACTTTGGGTTTCCCCAAATATAAAGCTTTTAAATTACCTAAGTTTTCTAAATGTTAAGGTCTCTAACAGTAAAAATTGCTAGTGGAGTGAGTGTCTGTCTAGTAGCATACATGGATGGGACCTTTGGAGTCTTGATAGCAGTTAGCAATTTATGATCTGTATTGTCTAAGCCACAGTGGAATTTATAAATTTTGTGTACCTTTGCCAGCATTGACTATATGCATGCAGTATGACCTTACTGTATCCAAAGGTTGTGATTGCTCCTCTTGCTAATCGAGAAGTGTCTTGGAAAATGAATACAGATTTTTAGACAGTTCATCTGTAGTTGTTGCTTACTAATTTGGGGAGATTTGACACAGCTGTTTACTGAAGGGAATTGTTTTTAAGTTTTTCATGTTAAGGCATTGACCACTTTTGATTATATTTGCTCACCAAATCAGCCACCCAAAAAAACTGTTGTCAATAAATGCAAATACTTGCACCTAGCTGTATTTATGAAATCTAGCCACTTGTAGCTACTCTTGGATGGTTACACTATACAATGGGTTAAGTATTTTGCACTAAAACAGATGCATGTACAAGCTTGTGCACGGTTTGAACTTTCTGTAATAAGAAAGGCATCTCTAAATCAAGTATTTATTTTTGATATCACTTGAGTAGATGTATTTTGCAATGAAAAAGGCAACACTTCAAGCTGCAGTTGTTTACTGAAGTAATAAGAATATCTGTGATAAATGGAAGAGTTGTAGGAAGAGGAAGAGTTGTGGTAAAATTAACCCTAATAATAGGAACATAAGCAGTTTGCCATTTGTGGTATTGACCAATAAGTAATTAATTTTATTATTATTTTTTTTTTTAGTCTTAGTTATAACTTCCCAACATTACTGTCTGGGAATACTCTTAAAAGGAAATATGATTATTCCTTTACCTTTATTTTAATTGCTCTCCTGTGGACCATGAACTCTGTAATTCCAATGTCAGTGATTAAATGGTGATCACTGTCTATATTCTGTTTGGTTTTCATTGTAGAAAGATAGTGCTGCCATGTAACTTTTCTGATCTGTCTTCTACAGTGAGTTCTAAGAGAAAGTTTCTCATAAACTTTCTTATATCCTTTCTTCAGAACTAGCTGCATGGTGGGCCTGGTCTGTGCAACATATGCACTATTCTGAATGCTCTTGGTTGCGAGTCAGTTAGCAACAATACTGAAAGTGAGACAAAGTAGTGCTCTGAATCATCAAGGCTGAGTGATGAAATGACACAATTTTGCTTAAAGAAGGCAGCTGGACTTTGAGACCAAAGACTTAGATAAAATTTATTGGTGGTTGTACATTTGCGAGGCTTTTACTGTTTGGACTTATTATTATAGAGTTATGTTAGTTTTATGGTATCATCTGGTCACTTCTGAGGGATGCATTTATATTTGCTTTGGACAGCTGTAGTAGTGACATCATTGCTACACCATGTGTTTATAGAAATTGTCAGGCCTGAAACCTTTTATAAGGTTTTTATGCCTCGGTTAACTATGTCTGGTTTAGGTTTCAAGGTATGTGGTGGGCTTTCTCTAAGGGTGATGCTGCTTGAAGCTAGAAAACTGGCTGTGTCTTGGTATTGAATCCATGTTGTAGATGCTGATGGTTTGGAATGTTTCCTGGTGTAATGGGATAAGTAAGTCAAGTATAAGGAAATCTTCAACCTCTGTTGAGTTTTTATATACAGGGGCTGCTTAATGCATTTCTTGAGAAAGAAAGAAAAAAAAACACCATTCAATCTCAGGTTTTTCAAGTTACCCAGCAAAACAACAATTAGGAGTTTTCTGTTAATCTGTGAAAAAAAAAATTGCTTCACTCTACGTAGTGTATTACCTCCCCTTTGCAAAGTAGTGATCAAAGTTAACTCACCCATAGCTTGTCCTGTTTAGGTGAGTTTTTCTTGAGACTTGCTGCACCTGAGAATTTTATTTTTTTCAAAACTGAGTTTTAGTCAAATGTATTTGAGCGTGTTACAGCTAATGCTCCTCAACAGACTGTTTAACTTGTATATAAGTGGGTATGTTATATTAAAATATTGCACTCTTTAATGAGCTATCTAGAAATCAATGTGTTATGACTAGTAGTCATTATGAAGCATCAATATATATGTGCTGTAAGTTGAGGGTTTCTCATCTCAGTTCCTGCTAGTAGAGCTGAATCTTGTAACAAATACCATTTAAAGAAATAGTTGTATCTTTGTGAAGCCCATTAACTTTATTTTGGCAATGAAGAAGCGCAAACACAAAGGCAAAAAAAAAAAATCTTTGTGCCCTTCTCAAGTACATTTTTTAATTTTTTTTTTCTGAATAGCTACTTGTTTGAGGGCCATCTGCACAATTTTTCCTCTGTGTACAGATAGAATGTTTATTTGTGTTGGCACTTAAAAACGTATAAGACCTTTTGCCAAAAACAAACAAACAAACAAAAAAACCAACAACAACAACAAACAGACTGAGTCATTAAAACAATCGGAGGAGTAAAAGCAGTGGTTTGAGATTATCAAATGTGGTAGTTTCTAAAGTTTTATCATGAACAGACTGTCTAGGAAGTTTTCAACTTTTCCTTGAACATCCCCAGGAACGGTGACTTCCCTGGGCAATCCGTTCCAATGCCTGACCACCCTTTCAGTGAAGAAATTTCTGCTAATTTCCCACCTAAACCTCCCCGGCACAACATGAGGTCATTCCCTCTAGTCCTATTGCTAGTTACCTGTGAGAAGAGGCCAACACCCAGCTCCCCACACCTTCTTTTAAGGTAGCTGTAGAGAGCAATAAGGTCTCCCCTGAGCCTTCTCTTCTCCAGACTAAACAACCCCAGTTCCTTTAGCTGCTCCTTGTAGGACTTGTGTTCTAGGCCCTTCACTAGCTTCTTAGCCCTGCTCTGGACACATTCCTGGGCCTCAACTACCCAGGCTAGCCCTAGTACTCCTGTGAAGGGTAATTAGCTAGCACACAATGAAGACTGAAGTTATTATGTTTGCATAGCTGTTCGTGGGCCAGGTATATGTACCAGTTCCTGTGAATCTTCTTTCTAGAATCATTACACATCTTCTAAGGATACAACAGTCCTGATATGACCCAATAGACTTGCTGTCTATTCCTGACAGTTCACTTTGTTATTTTTGGTATCCTTTTCTGACTGATACAGATCTTGTGTAGATCTTAAGGGGTTGAAGTCTTTTCACCTAGGGGTTTTTCAATTATTTGAGTGCTTAATGGGCTGGATTTTTTTCAAGCGATCCATACTAGAAAATCTGATAGGTGAATCACAGACAAGCTGCAATTTCTAAGAAAAAGACAGATAAAGATATGGATATGTGCCTGAATGGAAAACTTTACTGAAAGCTTATCTTTTGCCTTCTATACTATGAAATTCTGCCAGTGACTTTTAAACAATGATAGCTTATCTTCCAACAATGAAGTCATAGTATTATCCTCTGGCAAAAATTACCTCTTCCAGGTTCTGAAAGCAGTACTCAATGGCATGCTGCTAAGTTACTGGAAAGCTGTCACTGCAAAATTAAGGTGGAATAACTGATCAAGCAGTTTACCACATCCTGAATGGAATAAAAATCTTCATGTCAGCTGTTTCAGTTGTCCTGTTTGCAAGCATGTACAATAACAGAGAAGAGGTTAGGGTAGAAAAACATGAAGGCAACTTTGCTATCAGCAAAATTCCTTATAACTGTTCATCTGATGTATTTGTATGGGATACCAAATAAGTATCTGTATTTTTAAAGAAAAGCTAAGGTCAAATTAAGAATTTGTGGTGTTTCATCAGCAAATATCCCTACATTTGTCCTGCTTCTATTTTAATTTTTACAAATGGGTCTTTTTTCATTCAAGTGAAATTCAGGGAAAGTAGTATACTAGTTAACAAGTCAGAGTTTATGCTGCTGTTATACTCAAGTATTATTTTTCAGTTGGCAAAGTCAAAATGTTAGACCACCTGCAACTGTTGAAAGGAGATCTTTAGCAATTCTGGCAAGTTCTGCTTCTTTTCTTTTCACATAGTATCCTTGCTTGCTGATCCCTTTGTAAGGCAATCAACTCCAATGTGATTGAAACAATTCTTGTGTAGTTGGTTAAGGCAAGCTAGAGACACGGTGCATCTGAACTGTTGTTTTAAAGCAAGGCCTGATAGATGGTGATACTTATGCTTTTGAAGGTTTATCTTGACTAATTTTGATTAGGCAAGATAAAATCTTTTTTTTTTTTAATGCCAGAGTTGCAGTGACTGGCAGATGCCTCTTCATCCTCCACGGGCTTAAGAGTTTGTTTTTTTATACTTTGTCTTGTTTTCTTTCAGACTCTTTAATCATAGCAAATGAGACTGGGGTCTTGAACACAATGTAGATGTGTTCCAGTGCTTATGAAGTTTTTAAGATCTTTATCCGTGTTATGAAAACGCAGTTAGGTCTGTCATCTCCTGAATTTTCAATCATCCACTTTTCCCTTTACTGTTAGTGGGGGGTCCAAATCCAGTTGTTGTTTTATGTCTGTGGAATGATGCTCCCATCTAGGTTGGTAGCTCCCAGTTATGTTGTGCAAGACTGAAGCCTCGACCATGTGCAAAATTAGTGCCATACTTATGGGCAGGACAGTGACATGAAGCAGAGATAGCAAGAGATAACAGATAGAATATGGAGTGGTAGCCTCTCCTGACTATGAGGATTAAAAATAACAAGATCACCTGTGTTAACATGATAACAAGTCCTTTGTTTCAGAGCTGTAGTAGGAATTTATCTTCAATACTTCAATTTCTGCTGTTCCAAACTGGGCACATGCAACTCTGTGTCAAAAACACTGTACCTCAAAGCAATTACTTAAAAAACAAACAAACAAACAAAACCCCCTTATCTTCTGATCATGTTTATTAATGGCAAGCTTTTTATTTTGTGTTCTGTGTTTATCAGGAGTAGATCTGTGTACAGCGAAAGTAGCTACAAATAGGCAATTGGATGAGGGAATAATTCAGTGCATTGTAGCTGTCCTCATAAGAATGGAAAGTTTTGCTAGTGTGACAAGACCTTTAAGGATAACTTCTTCAGGAAAATATAAAAAGCAACATAATCTGTCAAATTTTCTTTTTCCCCAGTTCTCTTGTTTCAGGCAATGAACTGGCTATCTGTAGTTCTTTTGCAAATATTGAACCTCATGAGGGAACAATAACCACTCTTTACCTGTATCGTAAGTTTGAAATCTTGCTAATATTTAATCTGCCAGTTTTGAAGATGTTCAGGCTCTCAGCTACTATGTATAGCTCTTTTAACAGGTGTAGATTATTAGCATGATGGATGAGGTTAACATACATAGGTTGAATTTGTAAAGGCTTACAGTTAAGATAATCAGTTAGAATCTTGTCATGTTGTTAAGAGTCAGTAATTTGAACATAGTGTAGGAATATATTATAAGAAACAGCAGATGATTCAGAAATGAGGGAAAGAAAACAAGGACATTTTGTTTTCCACTGGATATTATCAAAGATGAATTATTGATATGTATGGTACCATTATGATTAAAGCTGATTGCATTGTTCTTACATTTCCTTGCAAAAATTTGTCCTCGTGTTAGGACTAATGAGAACTGCCAATGTATGCAGAGTTCAAGCCAAGTACTTAACAATTCTTCTCTGTTACAGATGTGAAGGCATTACGTAAGTCCTCTCTTTCTTTCAAATTGACATGTTTCATGACCTGTCTGTGACCCACCAGTTATTCATGTTTATTTGTAGTGAGAAAACTGGTGGTGAGGGACTGGAGAAATTAACCTTTTTTGAAGGATGGAAGTGCTAAAACTGGTTGCTTTCATTAACATCTTGCTTCCATTCAAAACCTCCTCTTTAGCTTCACGTGTTCTTTCCCCTTGTACTTTCTAGGTGTGTTTTGCAGGTGAGGTAACCCATTGCCACAAAAGCTTGTTACTGTTTTTATAAGCAGAATAAACTGAAGCCTGATCAGTAAGAGCCAAATGCTGCTGTCTACAAGTACTTGAGGGGAACGAAGGAAGAGGTGTATTAATTTTACATCACATGAATATAAACTATCCATAGATAAACCTGGACATAACATTAAGAGAAGATTTGGACTAGGCAATTCTTTGAACATCCTTCAGTAAGACTGTTGGGGGCCAGACAAGGGATGAATGAAACTGAAATATCTCTATGATTTGTTGGTTATCTTCAATCTTAGAATAAATTACTGTATCTAAAGAAAAATGATGGAATTTCATTTAAACTCAGCTTTGTGGCTAGTTTCTTTACTATGGTTGTTTCACAAAACCTTCTTTCAGCTGTAATGATCAGCTGTTTATGAGTTTGCTTTTATATTTCAAAGGTTTTTTTCTAGTTCTGCCAACTTTTCCTGCATTGGGTATAGATATAAACTGAGTGTTGTGGCTTAAATACCTATGACTGAATCATGACAAAAGCTCAGTTTATATTGGATGGATTGGACTCTTCTTGCAGCATGTCTACACTGTGCTCTTGGCGCTGAGGAGGGGATGGGTGAGTCACTGGCAGTGAGTCGTATCAGCCAAATGATTAAGTTGCTTTGTTAAAATTTGTAGTGTTACTTTGATCTAAAGATAAGCCATATTTCTAAATGGTCATATTTCTAAATGAAATGGCTTTATGAAGACGCTTTGTTAAACACAGGGTGATGTATCGTCTTTATTGCTTTTTTTTTTTTTTATAAAGAGGTAGATTTCTCATTTAAAAGAGAAAGTTCAGTCATGGGTGATGGGGAGCAGTGCTTATAGCCTTTTGCCATACATGTTGCTGATCTCAATAACTTGTGCTTTCCTCTTATCCTGGCACACTGGTGTGAACATCATTCAAAAGTCATTTAAGAATAAAACTGGGAGGTCACACAGAAGTCTGGAAAAATTAGAACTGCTTTATGAATAACCATGCAGTGGTTTGACTGAAGTGTAATCAATACATAAGAATGTTCAACTGAACTTAATAGTCAGCTAATAGCTTAGGTTTAAAGAAGGGGGCGCATACACAAAACCAAAATTCCCTCCAGAGATATCCAAGCAAATCAGTTTAATGAACCTGTTCATAACAAATGCCACCACTTAATGATATTTTCAAGTCTGATCATGATCGCTTAAAAATGATCAGGCGTCAAACATTCATATGAAGAGACAGAGAAGAACTTCTTGGTGTGTTGTTGGCTTTTTTATAGAGGAGGCTAATCCCATCACAGCCTAAGTCATTTACAGATTAGGTTCTTATATCACTAACTCCTCTCATTTGAATTTGAATATGTTTTTGCTTTCAAGATCTCATTGACATGGGACTTGTTTCTTTATTGCTGTTTTTATTGTTATTTTTTTCTCATTGAAAGTCAGCAGTAATGAGACTCTGAAAGCAACTTCCCACTGAAGTTTTGCCTAATAATTTCAAAACAAAATGTGAGGGGAAAAGCAGAGCCCATATCCACCTACAAACATTTCTACAAACTCATCTGCAGATGATAATCCACCAATTTACCACTTACCAAAAGAATAGCGTTTGAGCTGATCTTGAGTCTCCTACATCTCATCTTTGCAGTCAACATATTATCCCCTTGCTTCCATGATCCTTTTTCTCTGTGCAACTTAAATACATTTGGAAAACTTACCAGTGTCACAATGAAAGGCATACTACATGTATTTGACATACAGCTGGGAAATGCTAGTGCTATAATCTGAATGATTTGCTGCAATTTCTCTCCAAGATATCTTGTCCTGAAAGGATAATCCTGATGGTGCAAGTTAGTAAGTATCAATATTGTAAGAAGTGTCAATAATGTGCAAGGTGAGCTTGTCACATATGACGTTCCTACTTCTCCATGGCAATTTGGTGTGCACTGGCTGATATTTCGAAGTGAATGCCTTTGGAATAATAAAACAATAAAACATGTTTAAACATGTTTAGTGAAGGCAGTTCCCACCTACTCAAACCTTTTATGACAGCATTGGTTTCATGATGAGAGTCAGGGTCATAATGACATCACATTACTACTGAAGAAACATGTTTTTCAAAATAATGAAGCTGGCATAAAGCCTGTCATCTTTACTGTGCAGAACATGTTGACAATGAATGAGATTTTAAAGCATGGGCTACCTCAGATTGGGATCTGCAAGGAACTGTTTTTGAGTTACCCTTTATGAAAGAAGTTTTTGCCAAATACCAACTAAATTGGACAATCCAGACTATTTAATACAAAATACTAGATATGAATTTCAAATATGAAGTGCTGAACTCTCTTTTATTGTTGTTGTTTGTTGTAGTTAACATCTCCAAATCTATATCTGGAAAATAATCATAAAAGTTCATGTACACATTTAACTAGACTCTGTGAAGAGTTTTGATATGGATCAATGTTATCTAATATACAAAAGTACCTTAGCTGAAACTGTCATATATTTTACTCCCCACTTCATAGGCAAGCCTGGCATAGTCAATAGCTAATTGCTTTGGTTCTGCTCTTTTAACTTTAATTTTTAACCACCTGTCACCCCTCCCACTACGTGTCTCTCCTGCCAAAAAATGTATAGCACTTTAAGCTGCTTGTTGATTATTTCCAGAAGAGGAGGATTGATCCCAAATTATTTGTAAACATGACTTAATCAAAGGTTGAACTTGCTTAAGGTCAAAACAAAACTTAGGGCATAGTGTTTCAACTGCATTGCTAAGGGGACTTTGCGATTCAGAGGAATGTTTTTCTTTAATCTTTCTTGCCTCAACATGTGCCTCATTCTCTTCGCCCCCATTCCTGCCATCAGTTTTTGTAACCCTGATATACTCTTACATGTAATACAGTAAACTGTTAATATGTTGAAGTTCTGATGAAAGGAACTTGTGCATGTAACAATTTGTTTTGGCAAGTGTGTGTGCCAGAAGTAGGCCCTCCTTGCTTGATGTGTCAATGCAGAAATAAACACAGGGGTAGGGAAAACACTGAAAAAACAAATACAAATAGAGGTTGGACATAGTAACACTGAGTTTATGAATAGATTCTTAACATTTGCTTGATAGAAACTAAGCTTAAACAAACATGAAGTTCCCCAAATACTTGAAAGCCTTCTCTAATAAAACAGGAGAGAGGGAACTAAAGGGATGAGGTGATTGCTTCTCTTCCCAATCTACTTTCTTGAAAGGCTCTAATGCACATGAGCATTCTTCACACTGCAGTGACAGCTTCAGGAATCCCATTTAGTTTTCAGCCCCAGTAGTAATTGGAATCACTGCCAGTGATTGTAATCTTTCTGTCTTGACCTGCTACGAAGAAGCCTTCTGTTTTGTGGAGTACTTGGGGGACATGTTTTGGCTACTTCATATCACATGAATGTGCTTGCAAATCAAGCTTTGACCTGATATGTACGTTGCTTCCTAATACTTAGTTTTACTTACTTAGCAGGAGTGTCTGGTCATATAAAGAGAAATAGTTTCCAGGAAAGAGAATGTCTCAGATCACATCAGGCTCCCGGCCACCAGAACAATTTATTTGCCTGTAGCAATCTTAGAGCAGGAGGTTGGCAGAAAGCTGATCGCTGACTGAATTACTCTGCAGTGAGCCAGATTAGACCATGCTCTGAATGGGCTTGTCTGCTTTATGCTTCACAGTTTTCATCTATATGGAGATTTCTCTTCAGAGCTATGAAGCATTCTACAAGCACAAGCTATTGCAGAAAACAATGTGTCAGACCATCACCCATCTTGGGTTATAAAGTGCCATATACTAGCTATCAGGGCAGTTGAGCAGGTGAAATGCTAATAAAAAGTCTGCACTATTTAGGGCAAAAGCAAATGTAAGTGAAATTTTGTGCCTTGCCTTCCAGCAATGTTGAAAAACTGATGTTTGTTCATTAACCTTGCTAGGTGTTGATCCCTTGTATATAGAACTCTTTTGATCTATAAGAATTGTGCCATTAAAAAATCTGAGTAACTATTCTAGTTCTTTAGGTGCTTACTAATTTGCTGTTCAGTAACACAAACTGCGAAAAATACAGAAATGACCTGTAACTTAAGCACTATAGATATATGGATTATATCAATAACTAGAAAGTAGGTCTGTTGGATCAACATGTTTTGTTTCCTTGTTTATTGGATATCTCTCTTTCATGAACTAGACAGAAAACATTTAGCAAACCAATGATGTATTAAAGTTCTCTTAAACCTGTACTCCATGTGTAGTTGCAGCATACTATCCTATTTGGTCAGATGGGTAGTCATGGAAAATAGTATGTGACTGCTTCATGGCCATCATCCATTAGAGCTTAGGTCTCTTCCTTTGCAGATAATTTTTTTAGTAACTAATTGCAGATGTCTTGTAGGGATTTCTTCACCTTTGTAGTTTTGGGAATTGACAGAATTGACACTGTTTCTTCCCTTGGACCACCTGTGGTGTTGATGTTTGTTTTTTTGGGGGAAGAGTGGGTAAGGGGTGGGGTGGAAGGGCTTTGCCTTTTGTCCTACATATCTATTGTTAAGATCCTATTTAAGCCACCACTCATTTACGCTTGTAAGGAATGTCTAAGATGTTCTCACCTGTATTGCTTCTAGGGTAATTACATTTCTAGGAAATGAATCAGGTTGTTTAGCTAATTTAGATGCGTGGCTCCTCGGGTTACTTCCCTTTGAAAGTGACTGCTGGCTTAGGTGCCGTTTTACGGGAGCAACACAAGTGCATTTTTTGTCTCCCTTTCCATAGGGTCTGTACAACATGCCAGAAAGTACAGCAACAGGAGCTTCATCAGTGTATAAATGTGTGCATGTATCCACCCTTCCCCCTCCCCCCCCAAAAAAAAAAAACAACAAAACACCACAACAACAAAACTTGAACTGTTTTTATCCTGAGTAATGGGGAAACTGATACTTTAGGTTTTTGTACAAATTAATACATAACAAATCAAAAAGCAGTTAGTGTCCTTCTCTCCCTGAAGAAAACAGAATTAATATGCTTCAATTAGGAGAATGTAACTGCAACAGTGGAGCCCTCAAGGAACTTCCTTCTGGGAGGTACTATGTCAACAAAAGAGATGTGAGATAAACAGGAAGAACTGCTGCAGAAAAGGGCCCCAAGGATGGATCAAGCAACCCAAAATCACACCTCAAGCAAAGCTTTTCAATGTGACCTTCCATCCCCACCCTCTCACCAATCCTTGCTGCCAAAAATAAAAGTAAGAGTTTTCTGGCCTTATTAGAATTGGTTTGGAATTATAAACAAAGATTGCCCTTTTGATTTCTGCTCTGTTGAGGGAAATACAATAGTACACTATAATTATAAAGAAAGAGGGTGGCATCAAAGATGCCAGACTCTATTATTTTCAGAGTTGGAACTATGTATAGGCCCCACAGTTTTTTGGCTTAGTGGATTGAAAGTGGGATGACTCATATGAAATCTTAGCCTTAGGAGGCTTGTTCATTCTGATAATCAGTTATTTAATTAACTCAAATCTCTGAAAACTGATGAAAACCAAAGAGATTTATTTGATTTACCACTCCTGTAACTGACTCTAATTGAATAGGAGCATATTGCATGTTCCATTGCAAGATGAAACAAGTTGGCTTGGGCTTGTAGAAAGGTCGTCATGGTTTTAGATTAATGAGGATCTTTTAGCAGGCTAACTGTCCGAAAGATTTATCCAGTGATGACAGTGAGCAAAAGAAATAGTACACCTGTTAAAGCATCTGCTTTTTCTTTTTCTTTCTTTCTTTTTTTTTCTTTTTTCTTTTTTTTTTTTCTTCTTTTTATAATCTAGAGTAAATCCGATGGCTATTCTGGGGCTTTTATTGCATTTAAAATCAATATTGATCTAAAAACTATCAACAACTGGTTGGACAGATTTATAGCTGAATGGATTTTCCTGTAACAGCTGGCATCTCCAACACACGTTGGCTTATTATTAAATGTTGATTTACTCAGTTCCTGGAGTTTTCGGTTTCTGATGAAACCTGTTGTAGTAGAGGGACGTATGAGATTTTGGATAGGGAGAGCAGGCTTGAATTACCCCAGTCATCAACTTGCAGAAAAGTCAGGTGGAGATTTTGCTTATTTTTCGTTTTATTTTGAAAGCCACTATATTAAAAGTTCCTGATGCTTCCCTATTCTATACTTGCAAAGTTAGCTTTCAGCCATGGCGGAAAGAATTTGTCACTGATGAGAGAGGATATCTTTGCTTTAAACAGTGCATCTTTTTGCACTGTTAAAAAAATTAATCTATAGAATTATAGTGCAGTTAATTTCTGATGTTAACTGCAATAAAAATGGAGCTTTATTGACTACTTCCATTGTGTTCACATCATTGAAGCTTCTTTATGGGAGGCACAGGGAGAGATGTCAATCTCTCATAACCTACCTTCTTGTCATGTGTGCTGGCAGATGTTCCTTTCCCTTTCTTCCTTTCAACCTAAACACTATCTGCATATGCCTTTGTTATACTTTTAGACATTCACAAGCTATTTAACACTGCAACTTTGTTTACCTATGTGTCCCATAATTAAAAAATAATAATAAAATAAATCTGTGAAAAAGATGCAGACCTAGGAGCATTTTAGGTTTAGCTGATGTGAACTGGAGCTTTAAAAAATGTTATCACAGGAAGTTCTTGTGTGTAACTAGCAGTATAATTTATGAACTACTAAGCCTAGCTTTTCATATTGAAAGGAATGAGAAACTTGAAATCTCAACAGCAGCTGCATTTAAACAGTCATGTGAAATGTGAAATGTAAAAGATTATTTTTAATGCACACTCTGTGGGCAAATTATCACCATATATCCCTCAAATACATTTTCCTGAAATCGATTTTTCTCTCACTGACCAGAACCCAAACAGTTCAGTCAGTTTTCAAAGTATTTATGAACTGTCTACCAAATGTTTTGTAATGAGGATTACAGTGTTGGCAACTCCTATTTAATAGAAGTTTCTGATAAAGTGATCCTCCAAGGAGTCTGCTGCTGCTGGCTCCTGGCAGCATCCATGAATTCCAGCACTGAGCTCCAACTATGCTGCTCTGTGGAAGAAGGGTTGTTTTCAGTCCTGTCCTCCTTCATCACCTTCGACAAACTTGTCAGTGTTCCAGAATTCTGGCTGCACTTCATGGTTGTGTCTATTTGTTTGTTTGTTTTTATTATTATTATTATTATTATTGCAATCTGCTACTTAAATGCACAGCACTTAATAAATTAATGAAATTGTCAGGAAGAAAAATACTGTATGAGGGGTAGGTAGACTTAGCAAAAATTGAAAAACTAACTTGGGCAGATTCTAAAACAAACATATATAATGGCCAGCAGTGAATTGAACAAATACGAGGGAATCTGGCTATTATTGCTAGCTGAACTTTCTCTTTGGACAATATTTAGAAAGTGTTTTTGAAGCACAGTCACATGAGATGCAAACAGAGGCATTCTCTTTCTCCAGCCCACATGTGGGTGTTGCTGCAACATCAAGGCAATCAAGAAAGCTGTGAAGATCTTAATTTTTAATGAACTCTGTATATGCTATGGTTCCTTACAGATGAAGGAAGAGATGAATCTTTGCAGATTTGAGTACTTAGCAGGGAGATTTTCATTTAATACACCATTTTTAGCAAGTTTAAATCACATTTGCCACATATTAAAGCATATGAACAAAACAAAGAAATGCTTTAAGCAACTTTGCTCTAGTTTGATGTAAAAATTATAGGCATCTTCTATCTGTTAAACTTCACAAATTTTGTAGCTCTTGAAACAGAGTTGTAAGATAATGGAAATTATAATATTGCTTATTTGAGTTTTTCATAGATAATCCTTATCGTACTTCACTTTGCAAGAACATCAAAACAGTAAAACAACCATATGCTCCTTATTCATACCTTGAGAGATCATGTTTTCTTATTTTAAATAAGAATGGGGTGGAGTTAAAGCTTTCTGTATAACATTAAGACTACAGCAGAACAATTTTTGTTTGTTTGTTTGCTTGCTTGCTTGCTTGTTTGTGGTTAATACTATCTGCAAGATATCACTGTTAGCTAGGCAATGAAAAAGCTGGTTTTGGTTATGCCATATTGCCATACGCAGAGGTCTTAATAACATCACAATTGTAGTATTACAGTTTTTATTTAAGCTGTTTATGACTTCGGGTTTTCAGAAGATTAGTTTGTTTTTTTGACATCTTGAAATTTCTACCAGATAATGAATGGATTGCCTCTGATTTACAGCACAGTTCTTAATTTTTGTGCCTATCAAATGACAAAATTAATGAAAATCACTTTTTTTTTTCTGATTGTAATAATTTTTGAAGTATTTGCTCCAAATGAAATCACTTGAAATTTTAAGAAAAACTCAAGACTGTTTCAAATTTAATACAAACCAGAATTAATTCTACCATACTAATTAAAGATCAACAACTTTCAGGGTAAGCTAGTGTTTTCTACAGATCCATGTTTTTTTCCTGGTAGGTTAATTTGTTAGATTTCCTACAGGGGTTATACTTCACTGGTGCAATTTGTGCTAATTTGTATCATTATAATTACAAATGAATTTGCAAACTCACTAGGAGGTGCAAGTCATTATAGTGTTTATGTTATTTTTGTGCAAACAAAGATAATTTGCTTCTGTTGGGGATCATCTTTTTTTTTTACATTAACTCCGTCTTTTTTTTTTTTTTTTTTTTGGAGGTATTAGGTACTAGCTCTCACTAGCTCTCCAAGTAGCCTGTGTAGCTTCTGAGGGAACAATTCTCTTGTCTCTTCAGTATTCACGCTATTACACAGGGTTCTGCAAGAGTAACCAAATAATTGGGTTAAAGGGTTTAGGAAGTATGATAGCAATTAAGTGTATTATGATTTTGTAGTAAATGGGGAAAATAACTTTCAATAATAAACATCAATAAAAAGACTTGGGACTTAGGTGATAGAGGATCACTGCTGAGGACAGGTTGAAGCAAACAAGTGTAGCTGTGTTTTTTAAATGTGAGTTAAGATACCAGCTATCACAATGCCTAATCTTTTTTGGTAGCTGAGTTTCTAAGCAACACTTCTGTCATGGGTATTTCTTTTAGTGAGGGGCATTCTTAGATTTCTCTCCCACCCTTATAAATACTTGAGTAGAAATCTTCATGTTGTTGAGTGAATCCAGCATTATCAGGCTTTAATCTGTATCAGAGCTCTTAATCATACTTGCTTACATTCATCCAGGACCGGAGGGAGACGGACCGGGGTGAGACGCCCCAAAGGGGGGTGGACCCCCTGTCCCTGTTGCCATCGGGCAGAGGGAGGGGACCTGCGAGTTGAGGAGGAATGGAGACGGGTCCCCTCTCGACCTCGCAGGAGATGCCCTCCCCTTCCGGCGCTGCCTTACCAGGTGCCCTTGAACAATAGGTTTGAGGCCCTGGAGCTTGAGAGACCGGTGGGTGAGGACGAGGTAGGAAGCCTGCCCAGGAGGATGCCTGAGGTGAGGAAGTTGACTCCACGCCTCAGGACTGCCTCCACCAAGAAAGAAAGAAGGGTGATTGTTGTGGGCGACTCCCTACTCAGGGGAACGGAGGGCCCTATTTGTCAGCCTGACCCCACGCATAGGGAAGTCTGCTGCCTCCCTGGGGCCAGGGTCAGAGACGTTACCAGGAAGCTTCCAAACCTGGTTCGCCCCTCTGACTATTACCCGCTTTTGATAGTCCAGGCTGGCAGTGATGATCTTGAAAAGAGAAGCCTCAAGGCTATCAAACAGGACTATAGGGGGCTGGGACGATTGGTGGAGGGAGCGGGAGTGCAGGTGGTGTTTTCGTCTATCCCTACGGGGGAAGGGAGAGGCACGGAGAGGACATGGAAAGCTCACGTGGTTAATAGGTGGCTCAGAGACTGGTGCCGGCACAGAAATTTTGGGGTTTTTCACCATGGGGAGCTTTACTCGGCACCCAGCCTGATGGCCTCAGACGGGTCCCTATCTCCAAGGGGAAAACGGATCCTAGGCCAGGAGCTGGCGGGGCTCATAGAGAGAGCTTTAAACTAGGCGAGAAGGGGGACGGGGCTCAAACAAGGCTTGTTGGAGCCGTGCCGGGGGAAACAATGGCTAGGCTGGGGAAGAAGGCGATGGCCCAGCTGAAGTGCATCTACACTAATGCACGCAGCATGGGTAACAAACAGGAGGAGCTGGAAGCCATTGTGCAGCAGGAAGGCTACGACTTGGTTGCCATCACGGAGACGTGGTGGGACCGCTCCCACGACTGGAGTGCTGCAATGCCTGGCTATCGGCTCTTCAGGAGGGACAGGCAGCACAGAGGGGGTGGTGGCGTGGCTCTCTACATTAGAGAATCTTTTGATGTTGTGGAACTCCAGGCTGGGAATGATAAGGTTGAATCCCTGTGGGTTAGGATCTGCGGGAAGGCCGGCAAGGCTAGCGTCCTGGTCGGGGTCTGTTATAGACCGCCGAACCAGGATGAGGAGACGGATGAGGAGTTTTATAGGCAACTGACAGAAGTTGCAAAATCGTCGGCGCTTGTCCTCGTGGGGGACTTCAACTTCCCGGATATATCCTGGAAACACAACACGGCACGGAGAAAGCAGTCTAGGAGGTTTCTGGAGAGCGTGGGAGATAGCTTCCTGACGCAGCTGGTCAGTGAACCCACCAGGGGTGGTGCCCCGCTAGACCTTCTCTTCACAAACAGAGAAGGACTGGTGGGAGATGTGGTGGTCGGAAACTGTCTTGGACAGAGTGACCACGAAATGGTAAAGTTCTCTATTCTTGGCGAGGCCAGGAAGGGGACCAGTAAAACTGCTGTCTTGGACTTCCGGAGGGCTGACTTTGAGCTGCTCAGGACGCTGGTTGGCCGAGTCCCTTGGGAGGCGGTTCTGAAGGGCAGAGGAGTCCAGGAAGGCTGGGCGCTCCTCAAGAAGGAAATCTTAACGGCACAGGAGCGGTCCGTCCCCACGTGCCCAAAGACGAGCCGGCGTGGAAGAAGACCGGCCTGGCTCAACAGAGAGTTGCGGCTTGTGCTTAGCAGAAAAAAGAGGGTTTATAATCTTTGGAAAAAAGGGCGGGCCGCTGAGGAGGACTACAAGGATGTAGCGAGGCTGTGCAGGGAGAAAATTAGAAAGGCCAAAGCTCATCTGGAGCTCAACCTGGCTACTGCCGTTAAAGACAACAAAAAATCCTTTTACAAATATATCAATGCGAAACGGAGGACTAAGGAGAATCTCCATCCTTTACTGGATGCGAGGGGAAACCTAGTTACTAAGGATGAGGAAAAGGCTGAGGTGCTTAATGCCGCCTTTGCCTCAGTCTTTAGCGGCAATACCGGTTGTTCTCTGGATACCCAGTGCCCTGAGCTGGCGGAAGGGGATGGGGAGCAGGATGTGGCCTTTGCTATTCATGAGGAAATGGTTGGCGACCTGCTAAGGAGCTTGGATGTGCGCAAGTCGATGGGGCCGGATGGGATGCACCCGAGGGTACTGAAAGAACTGGCGGAGGAGCTGGCCGAGCCGCTTTCCATCATTTATCGGCAGTCCTGGCTATCAGGGGAGGTCCCAGTTGACTGGCGGCTAGCCAATGTGACGCCCATCTACAAGAAGGGCCGGAGGGCAGACCCGGGGAACTATAGGCCTGTCAGTTTGACCTCAGTGCCAGGAAAGCTCATGGAGCAGATTATCTTGAGGGTCATCACGCGGCACTTGCAGGGCAAGCAGGCGATCAGGCCCAGTCAGCATGGGTTTATGAAAGGCAGGTCCTGCTTGACGAACCTGATCTCCTTCTATGACAAAGTGACGCGCTTGGTGGATGAGGGAAGGGCTGTGGATGTGGTTTACCTTGACCTCAGTAAGGCTTTTGACACCGTTCCCCACAACATTCTCCTCAAGAAACTGGCTGCTCGGGGCTTGGACTGGCGTACGCTTCGCTGGGTTAGAAACTGGCTGGATAGCCGGGCCCAGAGAGTTGTGGCGAATGGAGTCAAATCTGGTTGGAGGCCTGGTCACTAGTGGTGTCCCCCAGGGCTCAGTACTGGGGCCGGTCCTCTTTAATATCTTTATCGATGATCTGGATGAGGGCGTCCAGTGCACCCTCAGTAAGTTTGCAGATGACACCAAGCTAAGTGCGTGTGTCGATCTACTCGAGGGCAGGAAGGCTCTGCAGGAGGATCTGGATAGGCTGGAGCGATGGGCTGAGGTCAACTGTATGAAGTTCAACAAGGCCAAGTGCCGGGTCCTGCACCTGGGGCGCAACAACCCCAAGCAGAGCTACAGGCTGGGAGATGAGTGGTTGGAAAGCTGCCTGGCCGAGAAGGACCTGGGAGTATTGGTTGATAGTCGGCTGAATATGAGCCAGCAGTGTGCTCAGGTGGCCAAGAAGGCCAACAGCATCCTGGCCTGTATAAGAAGCAGTGTGGCCAGCAGGTCTAGGGAGGTGATTGTCCCGCTGTACTCGGCTCTGGTGAGGCCACACCTCGAGTACTGTGTTCAGTTTTGGGCCCCTCGCTACAGGAAGGACATGGACGTGCTCGAGCGAGTCCAGAGAAGGGCGACCAAGCTGGTGAGGGGTCTGGAGAACAAGTCTTACGAGGAGCGGCTGAGGGAGCTGGGCTTGTTCAGCCTGGAGAAGAGGAGGCTCAGGGGCGACCTTATCGCTCTCTACAGTTACCTTAAAGGAAGCTGTAGTGAGGTGGGGGTTGGTCTGTTCTCCCACGTGCCTGGTGACAGGACGAGGGGGAATGGGCTAAAGTTGCGACGGGAGTTTTAGGTTGGATGTTAGGAAGTACTTCTTTACCGAAAGGGTTATTAAGCATTGGAACAGGCTGCCCAGGGAGGTGGTGGAGTCACCATCCCTGGAGGTCTTTAAAAGACGTTTAGATTTAGAGCTTAGTGATATGGTTTAGTGGAGTACTTAGTGTTAGGTCGGAGGTTGGACTCGATGATCTTGAGGTCTCTTCCAACCTAGAAATCTGTGTCTGTGTCTGTGTATCTGAGCAATGGTACTATTATAAAGGTAAAGGCTCTGTGGTTCTACATGGTAAGGTTGAAGTTCATCTTTATTTTATCCTTTGAGAAATAATATTGCCAATAAATAGAAAAGCATGGAAACAGTGACTTAAGTGAAACAGAGAAACATAGATAGGTTAAGAAATTACTGCAAGATAACCTAGATGTCAAGAACAGTCTGAAATGTTTGTAGGATCAGAAATCCTGATCAGGATTATTTATATCAGGATATAAACAGATATAGCTCAGGTTTGTTGAGGTCTTGCTGTATTATAACTGGCAATAGTTGTAATAACATGATAGTAACATGTTAACTGTGTGTCTGAACGCACAGCCAAAGTCTAAAAGAGGAAGGCTGCTGTTCAGACATCATCACAGTTGAGATTTCTTATCATAGCTGTGATTAGCATCTGTTTAAAACCTCAGATTAAGCTATTAATTCCTTGGATTTCCTGCTAGTTGAGTTGGTTAAAAAGGATGTCTGTTTTTGATGCCTTTGAGCAGTGGTACTGTTGCAACTCTCCTTAAACCAACGTCAAATCATCCTGTGGGCTGAGAAAAAGGAATTTCAGGTAGCACGTAAGTGCTGTCTGCTGCTGCTGCATGTACCTCTGGAACTGCTGGTGCCTGGTTATTACTTAAATAAGGCCATCTAGTGGGGAAATCCGAGCAGTACCTCTCCTACAGCGACTAGCCCCGTGTGGATATACTTCATTCAGGTCACAAGAAGAAATGTGGGTTTTACACTGGTGGTTCTTGGATTTCTAAATGAGCAGGTTTAAGTGATTTGGTTCTTGAAAATTTTCTGTATGTAAATGGCCTTAAGTGTTCAGGCTGAGGGAAAAATGAGTGTTGCAGGTCACTACAGCTTTCAGTAGAGATCACCTTGAAAAGTCCACATACAGAAGGCAAAAACTGTGCCATAAATCATGTCAAGCAGAGTAACTATGCAATGGGGTGATTGAACCAAAGGAATTTCCTGGAGCAAGGAAGAATGATGTGTTTTTTCCAACTCAAAAGAAAATTTCATCATATCTAAGAAAGGAGAATTGAACTGGGGAGAGGGGGAGCTGCAGTTGGTGTGGATTCAGGATTTTACTCCACCCCATTCCTTCCAACAGTTTCCAGGGAGCACATGTAGGAAATGCCAGTGCTGTGTTCTGGGTGACCATCTAGTACTAAACCATCTGGGGCAGTACTGCTGGAAGAGGCTTTTAGTAGGCACAGTATGTAGTGCTAAAAAGCTTCACAGCACTCAGGTCACTCTGAAGTTGAGAATTGAAAAGTACCCTTGGTGAATAAACTAAATGAAGCCCACATTACTAAGAGATGTTTGGTATGGTGACACTTTTTTAAACTAACATGAACTGAATTTCCTTAGAAGTACCTGGATATCTTCATGCAGGAACTGAAGGGAAAAAACTGCTTTTCCCTGCATTCTTCATTTTGTTGTTGCTTTTGCTTTTGTCACAAAAATTTATCTGCCTTTTTTTCTTTTAAACTTTTATATACCTAAGTAATTTGGAGTAATTTGTTTGGTTCATGAGTAGCTTATTTCAACTTAAATATTATTTGTTCGAGCTCTCAGATCATTGTGCAACAGAATTGTAAAAGTATGAATGCCACCCTAAAGACGAGCGGAAATACCTGAGAGGAATATGATGCCTTTGTAAATGTCATGAAGTTAGAGTAAAAAACAGAGACTAACAGAAACAGAGTTTAATTGGCAGTGCTGTACTATTCTAATGGGTTTTTCATTTCTTCTTATTAAATATCTAAGCCTTATAAACTGCTAAGAAGCCAACATGATTTTTGTAGACTGACAGTTTTTATGTTTATTTTTTCTGATGTGTATAATGTTCTAGCTTTTATTTTCTCATTTTTACGGAAAAAAAAAATCAGTTCCCTAACTTACATTCACTATTTCATTCTGCTATGTCAGAACTGCTGCAGTATATACAGGAAAAAAGCTTTGCTCATCTGCATTATGAGATTTTCTGTACACTTGCCTATAGAAATTGTGCAGAAATCACGAAGAATTGAGTTATGATAGTCTCTTCGTTTGACTGCATTCTCATTTGGCCCTCGTAATATAACTGCATTTTCTTCTGGCCCTTTTATAAATAACACTTGATAAAAGATACTGAACCTTTTCTTCATGGGTCCAATATTCTGAACAATTATCCTGTTGATAATACCCCTGTGAAAGGCTGTCTCTTCAAGGTCTCCTGTTCAACACAGTGGTAGCTATCAATAAAGATTTCTGTACTTGTTTGAGGTGTTGTGTCATTCCAGCAAAGATGTAAATATGATACTTGAAATCTGTCAGATCAATTCCTTTTGGCAGCACAAAATGACCTCAAGTTAGTTATTAGGGTAGTAAAATAAATTACAAAGTGTAGTATACATGAACATTTCAAAATATTACCAAAATTCTTATATTGGGATTTGGTAGGCAAAGTGAGTAAGCAGCTAGCAATTTCACTGAGTGCAATGAAGTACTAAAAAAAAAAAAAAAAAAAAAGTTCATTTCTAAAAATGCATTAAAATAAGTCTGTATTCTTTATCCAAATTATTCAATTACTTATTTACTTATTTTGCTCATGCAAAAAAAGGAAATCTTGCCCCTGGGTATTGACAGAGCATTATGGCAATACTCCCTGAAATTCTGAGCCTTGAAACTTTGAACAAATGCTGAGCCAAGCTTCCATTTTTCACTTTCTGTGGGGGATTTTTAAAGTTTTTTTTTTTTTTCCTCTATGCCTTCCATATCAAAAAGATTTTAGTGTAATTAACATTGATATTAATGGTACACTAAGACTTTGGAATGAATGTTGCAATAAAAAAATTAAAGCATCTCTAAAGAATAAGCAAACCCAACTATTTCTGATGGCAAAACCAGGCCCCACTTAAGAGACAGCAGATGTTTTTTTCATCTACCATAATTTCAATGTATAATATGACTCCAGGAGAAACAAACTACATGTCTAAGTTGTTGCTGTCTGCCAGAGATGAAAAATTACTTTGAAACCATGCCAAGAAAATTCAAAACTAGTTTGTATAACACATGGATTCTATAGGTAAAAACTACATGGGGCAGCTGTGGTTTTGGATTTTGCTTTATTCAGCTTTGATTCTAATTATTCAGCTGTGCATAAATGCACATGATACCACTTGGGAGGTCTGGTTTCACCTTTTATCTCAAAGAATTGGTAGGTTTTTTTGAACTTAAAATGCAAACACAAAAAAAAAATCGTTAAAAAAATACTTGGCTACTTCAAATGCCAGCCAATCTTTCTCATTTTCTCTCTTTGATGTTATATTCCGGATGCTAGAGGAGGACAAAGAATGAACTGAACATTAATTACCACATTAATAGTAAATAAAAATGTGTTGTCAAGCTAGGCAAATCAGTATTTCAAGTAGTAGATAGTTTAAGTAAGCTGAAATGGGTATGTTTAGAAAATTCTTTAGTAAATTCGTACTTGTAAGAATTAAACCTTTAAACCTGTGATCTTTAATTTCCAAATAGCTTTTAGTGACATCATAATATCTAGGAAGAAATAAGGTACATTTAAAAAAAGTATTTAAAGGTTGTAGTAATACAGAAATAATAACCACAAGTTAGGATGTTGTCATTGCCATTTTGTGAAAATTAATCATAAGTAAATTAGATTCATTATTGGTACTATCTAACATTTAATCATTAATTTCATGTAAAAAAAAAAAAAAAAAAAGCCAGCAACCTCTCACAGTAAACATCAAATGGATGGCCTTTTTAGATCTTCCTGGTGACAAGGATGACAAATAATTGTTAATCCTTTTATCATGCTTAGAGTACTAGCTTGCTTACAATTTTTCCCCCTTGCTGTATCTGTTTCCCATGACACTGCAGTCTTAGTGCTCTTCTGTTTTTCATTAGCATGACCTGTTCAGCTATGTGTTCTTCAAGACAGGGAAAAAAACAGATACTGGGTCTTCAGAATAGCAAATATAGTCCATCTCAAGTAACTGATGCTTTTCTGCAAGCCTGTTCAGAAATGATCTGTTTTCCTACTGCATCTTTTGGCTGCTCTTTGCAACCAGTGCAAAGAGTTGTCTATCTAGGATGCTGTAGTGTTATTTTTGCTATCTAGATCAGCCAGGTATAAGCTAATGAGTTTTTTGGTTGAAAGGACAGTGCTGTGGTGTTAGCTTTATTAAGCTGCCTACTGTGACTAAAGAAGTGCTGTTTGATGTATCGATCTGACAGTGCAAATCTGATAGGGGCTCCCTAAAGAAAATGTCTCCAAGTGATTTTGGACGGCTGCAGTTCAGAAAAGGTCTGTGCTTCATGATCACTTTTCTGCATCTTCCTTATGAGATATCAAGCTTGTTTTCATGTGGGCATTTTCATGGTCTGACATGAAATCACTTTCTGTGGAGCCAACTGTCAATGCTGGCAACAGCCTAGTTTCTTTGCTGTTTTCTCTAGGGCTGTGGTTCTCCCTCAGGGCTATAATATTCCCTGTTGCCTCTAACTATTGTGCCTCTACTTTGCCTAAATAGTTCCTGATTAATGGTTGGCAGGAATCTGGACTAATTTCTGAACAGCTATTATATTTTTCCAGGTTGTATGATTAATTTTGAGTTCTATTCTCCAGCATTCTTTCACTTCATCCCAGAAACATCTGCATCTGCCAGCTGCATTCTTGTGATGTATGTTTGGTTACATAATTGGTTGAAAGAAAATAATTAATACATTGAATAATATTGGAATTATATGGAGCTTTAAAAAATGAAATAATTAACAATGTTAGTCAAGCAATAGCTAGCTAAGTGAGTTTTACGGACTACAGATTTAATCACAGAAGATCAAATCCTGAAACTGGAAAAAGAATCCATAGGAATCAATGTCCCAGAAAATTTTAATGGAGGGATATTTTGTGCCTTTGTGGTCTGCAGTCTGAGGTCTGTGCTGCAATGAAGTAGATCCTCTCCTACTTTCATTTAATTCCTTTATCTCTAAAATATTCTCTCTAGGGATGAAATAGAATTGTAAGAAAGCTAAATTCTTCGGCTTAGAGTTTTGTTTCTGAAGGTCTAGTCCATGTAGTCTTGCTAAAGGATGGGTAATAGACATTCCCCAGTATTAAGCAGTGATCTCAATCTTTTTCTAAGTTATCTGCAATCTGTGAAAGGTGAATTGTCACCATAAAGTGTGATAGTTGGAGGGCAGAAGTATGGGTTTGAGTTAACAGGCTTGGTTATCAGAAATCTCTGCCCACTGGCCGAATTTGTAGAGTTCTAGTGAAATATGTATGCTTGTTTTGTTGTGAGCTGTTTGTGATGAGGGAAGATTTACCAATTTTAACTTCAAGCTAATGAGTTCATTGAGCTAATTCAGACACAGGCAGAAGTGCTTGCAAATGAATTTATTGGTTGCTGGTTAGCCTACACCCCCAAGTACAAGGAAGTTTACCTATTTATTTATCTGTCAGCTTGGTAATGACTGTTTGGGGGATAACTTATTATTCCTGTCACTGTTTCTGTTGCTACTTGAGGATTTAGATGAGTTCACTTGTGTTATCTTCCTGATAGTTAAGTTCTCAGAACAGAATCCTGTATTTGTTTGCAATCCTATTCAGATGCCTTTTGAAAGAATGAACACTTCCTCCTCAATTTTGGTCAAGATTTGCACTTTAGAATTACTCGTTTTGTTGTTGTTGTTACCTTGTTTATTTTTTCTTATTAGTTCCCTATTAAGGTTTACAATGTTCACTGAAAATCAGTGGCTGGCTCTTAAAATGTTTGCCACCAACCATGTCCTGCTGTCTTGTTTTGATAGTTACTGACACAACTAGTAACCTAGTCCAAATTTCCGTGGATAGTGACGTATCTGCAGTGTGTTCTATATAGACAAAATAGCTTTTAAAGTTTTCCAGTAATTAAACATCATGATAGGAAGTGATACACTGACAAGATGACTTGGCAAGACAGACATAAAATAAATAAATTTTTAATTCAGCTGTGTTTTGAAACCTTAAACTCTCCCTGATGGATTTTTACTCCAAAATTCTAAGTATCTGAAACAGTCTATGAGTGTAAGAATAAACATCCTGTCAGTTTGGAGTTCCTGGGAGTTCCAGCCTGTCTGGAGTGGAATGGAATTGGCTACTGAGGCAATTAGTAACTGGTGAGTTTAGATCAGCTGAGCAAAAAATTTTTATGTAGTTCTCACTGCCTGGAGCAGAGACCATAAGAGAGCGCTATCTAGGCAAACCTTCAATTGTTTATTGAAAAAAATAAATTCTCTTAATCTTTCATATTTAATTATACCAATTGATAGAAATCCTATATCCTAAGCGAGCCAATACAGGGAAAGGTAACTCATGACTGCCCTAATCTTATTTTTTTTAGTTAGTGACAGTATGTTAATTTAATATTTTCTGGTATAATTTAATATTTTCAGATCTCTTAATTATTTCCAAGTCAACCTGTGACTCCATAGGATGGTGTTGCTCAATGCAGTAAAAAGACACCTGGTTATGCTCTGTATATCAAAAGCAAGTAATTTTCAGGATGAAAAGAAGAAGAAATGGCAAAGTTATAAGTCCAAAATGAATGAAAGAATAGACTAACTAAATAAAATGTGGCTAGATAGTTTTGTCATAGAGCGAGAATATAAGCAAAGATATGTGTGTGTGTGCATGCATATGTTCATCTCAAAGCAAGTATTAAACTAAAAAGGGGAGGAAGTTAAGAGGAAGCATTGGGAGACCAAGAAAACTGCTGCAGAAAGCTGTCAGGGGCAAAGGGAACAATTGCCAAGGGATCAAAGTTTCTGAGAAACTGTTAGCCTTAAACTCACAGAGCCACAGAAGAAATAATGCGTGTGAATAGTGTCAGGATTTAATATTTTGTTTTTCTCAACCGTGTGAAATTATTATCCTGGAATATGTGTATTCTGTTTGGCAGCTATTTTTGGACTTGCTCTATTTTTGTTACTGGAAGAAGTCTCCCAGAGTTGTGAAAATGTCCTGGAGTATGGGTGTATATCAGTTAAAATATGCTGTATTTGAGCTGGGTATACCTTAGTAGAAAAATATATTTTGTTAACATCTTATTTTTAAAAAAGTGATTGTTTTTTCATCCCTATGGGACATAGGCTTCCTGCAGGTGGCTTGCGAGTTTATCAGCTTCTCAGTTTAGAGCTGAATGAGAGATGAGTCTCAAAATTAAACTCCCAGTTATAGTAAAAGATAGGGTAGTACAAATCTTTACAACCTTAGGTGATGGTTACTTTGTGCTTATTACGAAAAACCAAAAGCCTACATCCGTTAGAATGAGAAGCTGATTGTTCACAATGCTAGATCCCACACTGACCTCAGAATCAGTACTGGGTGTTATCTAGCTGTGATATAGCCATTGATTTCTTAAGCAATTAACATGGAAATTTCATTTTTTTTGCTCAGTGAAATCTAAGATGCTAACAAAGAAAAAATAAATAACAGCTCCATTCTAGACTTTCTTAATTTGTCTGATAACTTTGTGTTTCAAAATTGGGTGCTGACTGTTTTAATCAAGGTTACTTTTGTGATTTCCATAGGAAATTGCTTTTGGTCCTGATATTAAGCTGTCATTGATGTGCTACTTTAGCACTCCATAAAGGAAGTAAACATTTGTCTTGAAACAACTAGCGAGAGTTTGTGAATGCCATCTGGCTCTTCTGGGAGTTCCTCAAAAAGGAAAGGAAACTTAAAAGAAACAAGACGATTTTATTATTATTATTATTTTTAATCCAAGATGTACCAGTAATAAGAGGGATGTAATGATCTGCAAACTTCACTACATCCCATTATCACTGAAGGTGCTGAGAATGTTAGGTATGTTGAAGTTATTTCCTGTTTATGAAAGAGCTAGTGTATTGACCAGTTATATTTAAATGTACTTGAGAAACAAGAAAAACAACAAATGGAATACTAACAACACATTGTGAAAGTAGGGGGTCCAAGAAGTGCTCAATTGTCTAATGAAAACTCCAGAGTTAACTGTTTGGGATTATTGACCAAGCTGTTACCAAATGAACACACTCAGGAATTAGTGCTAAGTGGGGTAGAAGAGGGGTTTGGAGGGGCTATCAATACCTAATGCCACCTATAGCTTCTGAATTTTTACTACCTCCTGTGTTTATTTCTGGTAATAAAGTAAAATCAGTTCATCTTTTTTTTTTTTCCTCCTCTTTTCCTTTGTGCAGATTGTTATTTCATACTAAAAATGAGGGAACTTATACTCTACTGTAAACACCATGAAGCTGATAGGCCACAAAAAGCAGATAAGAGCATGAGTGCACTTAAAACCTATGTCATGAATGATGAGCTAAAACCATGCTTTGTCCTGCCTTGCAAAAACTTGCTTAGGGCATGCCTTGTTAAAGAAGGTGCTCCAGTTTTCTCTAACAGACTGCATGATGTGAGACTGACGTACAGTCCCAACATCAAACTGTGATTGTTGGGGGCAATGTAGGGGCAAACCTAAACAGTAATCTGGCAAGTACATCCTAGTCTCTCTTATAGTAGCGTTAAAGAGGAATGATCATTCCATGACAGTAAGGATAGGGGTACAGGGAATTTAACTTATTTTTTCTTGGAATTCCTTTTAGGAAATTCAAATGTAGTTCTGTTTCAACTGTAGAAAAAGGGGAGAAGCAGGCAGTGGCTGCTTCTTCATGTCGGTATTAACAGGTGTGAAATACTAGCCTAAGATGTAAGTGCAACACCTATATGGCCATTGCTTCTAATTCAGGAGCCGTTTTACAAGAGTCATGGTTCTGGGAAGTTAGCCAGTCCATGAAGCTATTTGCAGACCTGTTGGACATGATGTGAAGCAGGAATTTGTCCCTCTGGCAGCTGCTAAGCTATACAGGCTTAGTCTGGAAACAGAATAAAGTCTGAGTCAAGTGACAAGTGGAGACATACCTCTGGAGTGACTGTGCCAGTCAGCAATCAACTTTACAGGCAGGAGATTGTTTGGATGTATTTTGTTAACACCAAGTTTGGATTCTGCTGAGTAAAACTCTTTTTTTTTTTTATTTTATTTTTTTTAATTACAAATTAAAGACTTCCAGGCATACAAATGCACAGAAGTGGGACTTATTTATGAAGCAGGTTGTCAAGTGTCTGAATTAGGTACAGACATAATAAAGATATAAAATACATATATATGATACTTTATATCTTTATTACATGCAAAACATATCAGCACCTAGGTTTCATGTTTGTACCACTGTCACCAGCTGCTGTAATCCCTGACTCTTAGTTCCAGCATCTCTGGTGTGAAACCAAAGGAAGTTTAGGCCCACAATTTCTGGGGCTTCTTTCACACTGTACTTTCATTACAGGTACATATTTGCAGGCATTGCTTACAGATGGAATAGCTAGTAATTAGTTATGTTACTAGTAAGAGCTGAATGACTGTTCATGGTCTTGGAGTAATAGTTCTTGCTGTCAATTTCCTCTACAATCTTTTGGGATAATTTCTCTTAATCAGATTATTGTATAAACGTTCTTGATGAAAATACCCATAACTGATCACTTATTTAGGTATTACTAGACATTTAGAGAAAAAAAAAGTAGCTGTTTTCGCTACTAATTAATTAGAATCTATTTAAATCTTAAAACACTGGAGGTTTATTAAGATTGATGCATGTCCTGCAGTGTGGCTATTACTGACACTGCAAGCATTTTCCAGTCTAGAATAATCCAGTTGCTTTTAATTTGAAGCTGAAATTTCAATATATTAACCCTCGAAAATATAATGAAGGCCTCATAAAGAGGTACTTCACAATTCGTGTAGGTGTATTTCCATAAGCAATATATATGTCTCCATGAATATGATATCAGAGATACTACTATTTGTTAAGCATACCGAGTCTCTTTTTTGGTGCAGGAAGGGACAAATTTCTAGTGAGCACCTAGCACAATTTTACATTAAGCATGTTCCCAGTGGTGTTGTTAGCAAACATTCTGGTATTTTTTCAGTAACACAAGAAGTGTTGTGTTAACAAGAAAGCATGAGAGCAGCATTGTGTTTTTCTTCAAAATGAGAATGATCAATTACCACTTAAGTGTATGTTGCAAAGAGTTTCAGATAATTATTTTGACTTGGTGTGATTGTGGAAGTAGTTTAAGCCAGGACATGCAAGATAAGAAATGTTTCCCATTCCTTAGCTCTTTAATAACAAAACCAAAGACAATGCAAGCACACTTCCTATTTAAACATACTTCACGATGACTGGTTTTGAATGAGCTGTTTTAAGTGATGAAGTCTGATACCTTAGTGGCTTAAGAACTGGCTTCAAAAGGAAAGTCAAAATATTCTGACAAGTTTGTCCTCTCTGTAGCAAATGTGTGTACCCTGTTCTTCCTGTCAATGTATATTTTCTGTCTACTTCATGGGGATGTTCCTGGAATGCTTCCCAGTCTTGTCTTTCTGATATGTCTGTGGGTTGTCAGTAACAATTGTTTTAGATTTCATGTATGTAGTTAAGTCTCATCAGAATTGCAAGTCTTGTTTTGATTATGTCAAACGTTCATTTATGACTACAAAGAAAAAAAAATCACATCTGAAACTAGAGAAAAGAGGAATGGAAAAAATGGTAAGTCAGGAAGCTCATGAAGTACAGTAATGACAGAACTGATACTTGGTGGCCAGCTGCTGGCCAATATAACAGTGATTTAGCAGGTCCAATTTCTGGTTGCCAAAATCAGTGTGAAAGGGTCCTGTGTACCAGCAGAGCTAAGAGAAGCAGGACTCTTGCAGCTCCAGCTAGCAGCTTTGATCTAAGTCAAAACCAGAACTGGTATTCCTCCTAATACTGGCTGCTTTAATGGCAATAACACTGTCTCATAAAAAGGTGACAGGTTGCTATAAAGTGTTTTGAAAATACAAAGTTCTTTCCTGTAAAAGTGCACAAGCTTACACATTGTTGAACTAAAAAAGCCTCTTGTGGGCTTATCACACCTGCAAGTCTTTTTTCTGCTTGCAGAATACAAATTAGAGTTTTGTAGAGATTTGTTAATACAGTATCCAGAGCAACGCAAAGAATCACAGGAGCTTTCAGTGCTCTCTTTGGTTAAACGAACTTGACGTCAGATAGACAGAGGGGTTAAAAAAAAAAAAAAAAGATGAGATCCTCCCCCCCCCCCACCCACCCCCCCCGCTTTGGTATTAATTTTTCTTCCTGTATAAAAATCAGTTTTTAATTCAAGTGTCAGTGAATATTCAGGATATTTTCCACATTTGCACATTACTCATGGCTCTGTGCAGAAAGGTTCTCGATGGTCTAGCATGTAACTTCTGGTGGAATATTTAGCTGTGCTGTAACTAAAACTTTAGCTTTGTGCTACCACTTGTACCTCATGGACTGTACTCGAGTGAGCTATTACATCTGCTCTGAAGGATTCCTCAAATCCAACAATTTGATCAAATTCCTAATAAGTGAACAAAGATGGGGGAGGAGGGCAGAGTCCAACTTTTAAGTTGATGTTGATGTTCCAGTGACTGTGCAGGAGATCTGCTAATGCCTTTGATCCAAAACAAAGGTGAAATTTTTCCAGGGCAATCAAATGCTCTCCTTTGAATGCAAATCTGTGTGCTTTAGTTGCTGATGCCAAACCATGAACAGCATGCAGTTGAAACTTTCATAGTAGAGAGAAATACATAGTTGTTTTTTTTATTATTAAATATTTATTCTGAAATTACCTATATTTTGATTATACTGGGCTTACCAAATTCTGGCTGTAAGATGGAAAGGAATACAACTTGGTAGACATACAGCTCTGGAAGAACTTGTCACTTCACTGGTAGCTCTGCTTTCACAATAATTTCTAGAGGAACACTTGAGAAGTGTTTTTAATAAGCAGTGTTGAACATTTTAAGGGAGGAGCTCAGGAACAGTTATGGCATATAGCTGTTTCACTGAGAAATGTAGTCTTGTCTTAGCTTTGTTGTTCTTACACAAAATGTTAAATGTAAACCCAATATTTTTGAAGTTGAAGTAAAGCATTACATGTGCCTGGAAAATGGCTTCCGTGCTGTGTAAGTAGGATGTGTTTTTCTCCTTTTCTCTCTAGTTCTTGAAAGGTAAGTGGATAAGCAACTTTTGGTATATCTCTATTAGCATTCAACTTTGGCATCTGACTTGTAAGGATCTCCAATATACCCACTTCCTATATGTATCGCCTGGCAGCCACTGAAAACAATGGCAGACAGTGAGCTGTTGGGATAGTTTTTTCAGGTGTGATAACCACTGACAAATAAGTAAGTACAGGTGGATAAATTCTATGCTTGGTATCCTTTCATGCTAGCTAGCTCAAGCTGTCCTATGTCTTTGGAGTTCAATGTGAGTAACCTTATTATCTTTACTTGCAGTTAAATTCAGGGTGACAAGGCCAGTTCTAAATGAAGAAAGCAAAGCTCTATCTGCATGTCTCTAGAGACTTTATTATATATATTCTTAAAGTCATCATAATGCATTCAAGCAAATATTCAAAAAATCATGTCTTAGTTTGGCAGGAGTGTAAATGGACTACTAATAATCACAAGATAAAGAGCTTTTGTTACCTTGAAATTTCTAACACCTAATCTGCCAAGTTTAATGTCATTAAATGAAGGTCTGTGAATATCTAGCTACTTCTGGTACACTTTGTCTTGTAGGGATAAGTAAATACATCTGTAGTCATCAGAGCCTAGGCTGAAAGATATGCTTGAATAATGAATGTGTAGCATGTTATCTAATCTATTTTGAATTAAGCATATTGGAGGAGAGAAAAGAAACAAAACATAAACCACCAACCCACACCTTACTGTACATGTTTATTTTCCCTAAGGGTTACCTATCAGCAACAGTCAGCCAGTACAGATGTTCTCTTTCAGAATGATTTTACCATGATTAGATTTTGGTAGAGTTACTTAGAGAAGACATAGTCTTTATTAGTATATGTAGTTAATTTCATTCAGAGTCGAGTTTTAGATTTAAAGCTGAGCCCTTCTGTAACTGTTTTTAGTTATTTACTGAAAGAATCATGCCATTCAGAAGATCTTTCTGTGTATAATGTTTTTTCTTTCAATGTTAGTCATAGTCATTCAATGGTAGAACCAATGTACAAAATTCCTGTTGTGTCTTTCTCTTGATTGTATCATTCCACATGCTATAACTCCACTTCTTTATCTGAAGGCATCTCTGTCCATTCTAGGAGTCTTCTAATGTTTTTGGTGTACTACCCAGGTAAGACTTGAATGAGTATTTGTTGTACAATTTTTATCAGGAGAGATTTCGTTTTGGTTTACATGCCATTTACACAGTAAAGTAGTTTAGCCTTTTTTTTTTTTTTTACCTGTTCCAGTTGTATCCTGAGCATGAAAGCATGCAAGGCTATTTAAAAGAGCTTTGTTATTGAAGCATGTGTTGCTCTTCAAAGAGACGCTGCAGTGATATAACAAGACACCAGTCAACACCAGTCAAACAGCTTGCGCTTGTGGAGTTGTAACATTCTTCTGACAATGTGTCAAAGCTTTATGGATGCTCACAGTGGCACAAACAATTTGTCTTTGCTTGGTGATAGTAGGATGTTGAGTTGGTTACATCTGGAAGGTACTTTGCCTGTACATTTCAGCATATTGAGCTGTGATAGCTAACTTACATAAATTTTCTTTTCCAAAAGCAGATTTTTAAAATCTGAATTCATGACATTGCCTAAGCACTTTGGGTCCAAACTGCATTAGTGCTTGTGCAGATGTGGATAAGCTGCAAATGTTTAGTGATTAAAGAGCTTTGAGACACAGATGGGCATGTGTGCACATCCTCACACTCCATGAGCAGCAATAGGTGCATAGTGTATCATGAACTGTTAGTAACAGTGCTTTAGTGGATGATGACTAACTTTGTAATTTCTGAATTCTGAATGGAGAGTCACGTATAGTGAACTGAGTCTCAAAAAGGCTTGTGATAGTAAATCTAAAGCGTTAACAAAGTTAGGCAGAGAAGAGAAATAACACTTTTAGTAGCATAGCAAATGATACACTTATTCCTGGGGTTTATGCTAATAAAATGCTAAAAAGGGAACGAGATTGAGCTGGGGGGAGGGGACCTCTGTGATGGTGAGAAGAGCTGATCAACTCGGGATTTGATAGAGGCTTTGAGGAATTATTTTTTCTTAAGTTCAGTATACATTAATAACCTGTGATTGCTGATATCTGTGGAGAAGTATGGTGATGTTAGTGTCTTGTCACTGCTTTCCATAAGCCCTGAGAAGCCAACTACAATCTGCTTTTAGTCCATCCAATTTACTGAATGTTTTGGGTCTTCTAGTTTGAAGAAAAATAATCCTGATCTTTTTATATTGTATTATTGTTGATGAACACTACCCATAGTCAGTACTGAACATAACAAAATAGATGAAAATTATCATTGCAGTGAGTGCATATATGCTACCTAAATTCAGAAACCAGTCAATATTTTTAGTTTGTTTCCTCGTTGTATTGTGCACAACTTGTAAAAAAGATGTTAGCAAGTTCTTGCTACATGAATGAATTTGCCAGGCCCTTGTGCTCATTTATTACAGTGGGAGAAAAAGTTGAAACTATATTAATTTCACCCACTGAAGTGAATTCAGTATGCCACCATAGGGGTTTTCTGGTATTAGCTGGAAACAAACATATAAGCACTATAGATCCTAATATAAAACATTCCTGCTCTAAGGAACCTGCTTTGGAAGGGGGGTTGGACCCGATGATCTTTCAAGGTCCCTTCCAACCCCTTCAATTCTGTGATTCTGTGATTTTGCAGTGCAAACAAATATTTGGACTCTTTGTTGGTGGAAGGGACTTGCATTGTCATAGCTCACTACCACTGTTTTGCCTTTCTTACTCTGGGAATGTGGCCTTACTGGATTTGTTGATATCATCTTGTATCTGACACTTGTCATAATATTTTTTTTCTAAGTTTCTGTTGAACTTGGTTCTATCATGTTACTTGTGTGCTTGTGTGCTCAGCTTTTTTGCTCTTGTCGTCTGATGGGGAATGAGGTATCTTCTCAGAATCAGCAGAAAAGATCATTCTTTCCATGTGGCCATGCTCTTCCTTGTAAAACTTAGCAATTCATGCAATGAACACTAATTTGATTTTTCCTTATGGGAATGTTTTGGCAGGTTACCTTGTGTCAAAAGCCTTCTAAAACCTCTGTGTTGGTACACTATAAATAACAGAAAAAAAAAATAAAAAATTGTATTTCTTTTGCCCTGACCTAAATTAGTAAGATATCCATTGCCAGGGCATAGATTTGTTCCTGAAACTGTTGTTTGACCTTAAGATTACTGAGAAACCTGTAGTTTATTTCATATTTTTGTTCCTGATGAGAAATGGTTCATACAGTTATTACAGAAAACAAGTTAATTAGAGATCATGGATCACTTAGTGTTTATTTTTTTTCAACAACATAGAGTAAGACACAGAAGTTACCTTTAGAGGTCGAAGTTGTAGTTTTTCTTTAACATTGAATTCTATCTTGCTTATGTCTTGGAAGTTGGCATCTCAAGATGGCTATCAGGAAGATGTTGAAAAAGCTGCAAAGATGGGTTCAGAGCAGCAACCCTTATTGATGTTAAAAATTCCTAGTGGTTCTTTGATCTATTGTGAGTCATTATTTTCAATAACTTCTCAATCTAGGTTGCAGTTGGCAAAGTGTGAAAATGACTCAGATGTTAAGACATTTACAGCCTGTTCTGGAGGTCAGATGAAAAGATTACCAACTGTACTATGCTGAATAGTTTAGGGAAAACTGATTTTCAAATATGTAAAAATGGCTTTGGGGTAGCAATGCTTCTTGATTCTTGTCAGCATGGAAACATTTTTGAAAATTCTTAAGGAAGACAATAGTTCTAGTTAACGTAGAGGTTTAAACAGGCACGAGAATTACTGCTGTGAGCTTTCCTTTATTTCTACCTGCATGTGTACCTTAAGTACACCAATATTTTGCTCTCTATTTTGAGAGATTTGATGTCTTGAAAGGAAAAGCATGAAGTGGAAAGTGGAGCAGGGCATTATGTTCATAATACATCTCTTCAGAATACTTCTCACAGTGTTCCTCTCATTTGAGTTTTCAGAAGTCTTTTTTTCTCCACTTAGTCCAGCCTTTTTTTTTTTTTTTTAATTTTTATTGTATAATCAATCCAACTGCAAATTATGGAATGAAACAATGCATTGGTGGAAACACAGAATTAAAGACCAGCTGTTTTCGTCAGACACTCATAAATATCTGTTAAGGGAAACTGCAGATAAGCCCCTGACTATCTAGGCTGAATCTTTTACTCGATATTGGCTTTAAATATACGGCTTGAAAAGCAGATACTAGCAGTGATAATGCTGGTTGACCCAGCTACATGACAGTTGACCAGGTAACTGGTAAATGAGCATTGCTGGGAGTGCCCTTCTGAAACAGCACCACAGCAAGCACCTTCCAGCAGCAGTGACACTATGGGAAACCAGGAGGGAAACCTTGCTGTGAGACTTGGCCGAGCACTGCCTGCAAGGATACATGCCTACAAAGGGCACGTTTCCTGTTGTCTCTATATGAATGTGGCAAATTTAACACAGTAAAAATGTGATAGTATTAAAATACAGTAGTGCATGTTAAGTCCTACAGTAAGGTTTGTTACCTTAATGGATCACAGGTTTGCTTGTGACTAACAGCATGCTTAAGAGAAAGCTGTTGCCATAATACTGAAGACCAGATTGTGATGTGATTTGAACATGTCTAGCCTAAAGCGTGTAATTCTGAAATTGCCATGTATTTTGCACATATTTCAAGTGAGAGTTTGTTAGCTGATAACTTGAAAAGTAACATGGGACAGGTAAGTGAAGATGATGTTAAGATTTAATAATAGAAGTTGATAACATGACATTGAAAAATAATAGCCACAGTTCTTGGCCTTTTATAGTTGGGCACTAATGACTTAAGTTTTAAAGAACAGAGTAAGGTGTATATAGCCAGTAATGTCAATCATAACTACAGTAAAGATAAATATTCTAGCAGGCTAAGTTACTTTGGGAAAACAAACAAAAAAAACCACTTCTGTGACTTAGCCTTTTCTCCTGCATGTTTATTCAGATTAAGTATGGTAAAAAATAAAATTCAAATTCAAAATGCTATGTCAAAAACCACAACAACAAGCTATTATGTTCATGTGAAAATGAGAAGTGAAAATTTTGATTCCAACCGATGCTTTAAAAGCTTTTATCTGGCAATTGGCTAAATCTGTCACTTCACTGTTTTGATTTATAAAATGCTACTTTAATTAGCTTGTCAGAAAATTTCACAGAAGTCAGCTAAAATTGCATTTGATGGCCTTGGCAGTCAAAGGTGCATATTTGCAGAAAACGAATTCTGTACTAATTTCTGATACCACTTTTTTGTGGCACAAGAAAACAGTTGTTTCAACTAAATCGTGGATAAATCTTAATCATAAACTCAATCTGATGAGGATGAGTCGGAATCCAGGCTTCTTACTGCATTTTCTTTTTCCTCAGTTGACCCTATAATCTAGTAGCAGAATAATTTATTGCTTTCTTTTTGTGGTCTTACACCATCTTTTGATGTTTCTACGCAGATGAGACACTAGCTTATTATTTTTTCTTCAAATATTAAACTGGTTAATGATGGTTTAGCCACTTCTTGTCTTGATCACTCTTCCCTGCTCAACCTACTTCAGATAGTTAAATATCAAGAAAAAGTAGACCAGCTGGTATTTTGTACTCACCACCTGGTACAGAATACAGGCAAAGCTGTTATGGCACAAACAACCCTAAACCTGGAGATGCTTAATATCCTAATTTTTTAAGAGAACTTTTATTTCATGGCTGTTCATCAGCGTTGAGCTATGGCTTTTAGAACATGGAACAGTTGTGGATAACAGTATGGGAGGCATGTGCAATGATTCCTGCAATGTGTAATCAAAATTCGTATTTGCTGAGAGAAAATGAGAAAGAAGAATAATTAAAAATCAGACTAACAATGCAAAAGAAAATAATGGCTGATAAAGTTGTGAATATTGGCTTACATTTGACAGTGATTATAGAGGAGTAAGGCTGTTGCCAGACATTCAGCAATTACAATCAAAAGAAACTATAAATTCAATACTTCACTGACCAGCACAAGAAGAACATATATAGGTACATATATGTAGGATACAATGCAGTTAATGCTAAAATGATTCCATAGTATCAAGGTTGCCCTCAGTGGAAGCATTGTCTGCAGTGTGCTAAACAACCTTATAATGAACCCATAAAATGACTGGGAATTTACTTGGATTAAATAGATATTTAATCTTCCACTTCAACCACTTTGTATGGAAGATGTTCAAATCCCTCATTCTTTGACTTTCTGTCCCTTTTCTACTCACTATGCAGAGTAGATATTGAGGAGTACTGTTACAAATACTGACCTAGATGACTGTAGAATAGTGTACATCCACTATGGAAAATTCAAAATTATTTTCTCTAGTTCTTTCCTTTCAAATACCACACCCACTAAAAACACCCAAAAGGCGGAAAAAAAAATAAAAATAGAATGTCCAAGATGTCAGAAGGTTCACATTAGGAAAAATACTTCCTATTTACAAAATACTTCTCGTACCTCATATTTAATGTAGACTTAGACTAAAAATAATGCTTGAAACATGCTTTGTAAAGCTCAGATTGTGGTATAACCTTGTGTGTGTTATAAATCTTTATGAACGAGTAAGTGGAGGCCAGAAGGCTGACTTGCCAAGGTCAGAGCCCATAAGTAACACAGAAACAAAACTCAGGTTTTCTGGTTCCTGCTTTAAGCACTAGATATTTCCTTTCTGTAGTCAAAAGAATTTTGTCATGTTAGTATGTTGCCATAATGGGGATTTAGCTGCCTAAGCTACGCATTGAACATTTTTAAGCTTTGGAAATGTTGTTGAAAGCTTTTCATCGTCAAAGGTGGGGAACTACTATGCAATCTATAGATGGAGATATGACCCATGATGTCAGCATGTGCTAAATGATACTTCACTTCTATGGCTGCATCTTTGAAGGAAAAGGTCTAGGAAGCTATGTAGGCTTCAAAACAAGAGAGTTCTGTTTTGGTGTGTTGAGCTATGTTAACCATCCAGAACTGAGATAATGAAATGTTTTGCATTGTGGCTCATTCGACATGGCAATGTCAACAGAGCTTAATCAAAATCTCAAAATCTAAAGATTATTAATAGCAGCTTTGAATGCTTTATTTTCTCTCTGCTGCAAAGACTTTGAGATTAGCTTCTTCTCCCAAGACAATGTAAGGTAATTTGTGTTTTTTTCCATGTGAAAATGCCTTATTTTAGTTAATAGGTATATATTGCATCATCTTTCGGATTTGGGTTCCACAGTGTGGAACTAGTCAAAACAAGGAGACTTGAAATATCTCTTTTAGGTTATGAAGTTGATGGTCTCTCCAAAGGATAGCTTTGTCTCAAAGTATGGAGTTGTTACCTCTTGTGCAAGAGAAGTATTCAACTGTGAGCCTATTGCTCTGAAAACCTTTGCATTTCATACTCTCCAAAGGCTGAGCTAAGAAGCCTGTGTTTGGATTTCTTTTTTCTTTTCTTTTCTTTTTTTTTTTTTTTTCCAGGCACCTTTTCTTTACTTCTGAAATACTTTCTGGGGTGAGAAAATGGACATGACTTATTTCCAAATGAAAATTTTTCAACAGGAGGGTTTTTGTTGTTGTTGTTATTTTGGTTCTATGTGCAAGTAGCTTCTAAATATAAGAAATGATTGTGTTTTTTTGTTTTTGTTTGTTTGATTGTTTGTTTTTAATGTGGTGAGTTTTTACTGTTATGAACAGTGCACTTTCAGCTTATTCATCCAATAACCTCTCCTGTAAGTTGTACTGTTTTTTTATTCTGTTCCACCACTGACACTGTGTGTCATTTCATGTGTGTAGAGACTCTTAGTTTTCCTGTATGCTTAAGTATAAAGAAAGTATGTTTATGCCAGAAACTCGCAATGCCTAGTGTACGAAACCAGTTTGTCTAGACTGTCTTAACTCTTGAAGGTAAGGTGTAGCCATGTACCTACTAACTGATGTTTTTAAAATATTTATTTATTCTTTGCAGCACTGTCTGCACTGCTGGTGTAGACAGACATGAATTATGAATGATTATGCTTTGAATAAAAGAAGGCCAAATTTCCTCTAATGCACAATCTCTTAAAATTGCTTAGTGGCAGATTCTGGCTGAAGCAAACCAAATGCAAGCTAAAGAAATATCGTTTAATTGTTTTATAAACCAGTGAAAGCCATGGATTATATGTTTTGACGCTCTAATCTGTCCTGGTAACCCACGCTGATATCTGCTGTGCCTTGCATCAAAAGTAACACTCTGAAAGGATGCTCGGCTGTTGCTTCCTTAGGTTTTCACATATTCTACAATTTATTTAAATTATTCAGATTTTCTAACTAGTTCAGGGTTCTCACATAAGCATATATACATTGGAAACAGAATGAAATGTATTAAAGATTGCTGCTATGTGCAAGCTGTGTTTGTATTGATTATAGATCTCAATTTAAGAACGAAGTGCTCTTTTAGGTAGCTTTTATGCACTAAAAGTATATAATAATAGGCATTGCTTTGCATTTTTCCCTCCTTTTCTCTAGTATTTACTTAAATAGTGTGAAGCAGAAAAACCTATAGAAAGCTGTATGTGGATGTGAACTATGTAACACAAAAGTAACTTAATTAATACTTGATAGTTGGTGGAATATATGGCACAATAGCAGAGTGAATATAATGTGGATGATTTCTAGATTATTTCTGTTGTATGAAAAAAATCTAATACAGCAAAATTTAATTTAATTTTCAGAGCTTTTAGTGAAACTATTTTTTGGTTTCTTCATAAGCTATAATTTAAAATGCTTTAACACATTTAGAATGGTGAAGGGCATGATCCATTCTCAATGTTAGTCATTTAGCTTTCTGCTACTTCCCAGTTGGACTTCATCTAGCAGAGCAATGGGGTATTAGGAACCAGACTAAGGATCAGGGAAATTCTATACCGTCCATTATTAGGATTAAATTAACAGAATAAACTAATTCTAAATTTCAGGGACAATTGCAATGCCATCTCTGAATCTTAGCAGGAGAGCAAATATATGGCTTATTAAGTTTCATTCACAATCTTCTGCATAATTACTATGAATGGGAGCCCCAACGTAGGTGGTAGAAATCCTGTTTAAGTTCTTTGCTGTTCAGAGTTGCTGCTCTTTTTGCATATTTGCAGTGAATTACACTATGACAGGTGAAATAGTGACATAAGCTTTCTTGCATGGAGTGATCTTCCTTATTCCCACATCTCAAAATGGGAATAGGTTTGTGAGGGAAGTCATGCAGATTGATAATCTTGAGGTTTTTATTCTGTCTGAGGGGAACACAAGGCTGGCTTCAGTTGCTGGACTTCCTAATCCATCTTTTGTTTCATACCTAGTAGTAGTTGGTTTCTATAAACCCAGTGGTTGCTTTTATTTTGTAGTTCAACCATTTTAAAAGCAGCTAATATTTATTCAACAAGCATGATATTTAAAAATAAAAGCACAGGTAAAAACATGTTTTGCTCAGCCCGACATGTTTTTAACAAGGTAAGTGAAACTTTGTTTTTGTAGTTATTAAAAAAAAAAAAAAAAAGTGAACTTACATATATCTATATCTATCTATCTCAAAGCCAATGTTTAGTATTTAATTGGTGATGAACTTTCCCCCTGAAATGGGCATTGAAAATCCTACTATATTTACGGAACTTCAGGCATGAAACCCCTCAGGGCTCAGATAACTTATAGTGAAAACCAGTATGATTTGGCATCAACTGAATCTATCTTCTCTGTGGTGAGATCTTGCTATCGTTTTTGACTGTAGTTTGACATCTTTTGCATATGCATTTTAAAACATCGCAGGTTCGAAAAGGATTTAACCTCGTGAAATGGGCGGCATGCAGTAGGCGAGGAAGCCTTCAGGTTAAGATTTGTGCAGCAGACCTTTACAAGGCGGCAGAGTACCTGTTCGGGACCCTGGGGGAGCTCAGCAGCCACAAGAGGGCGTCGTGGCACAATTTAGGCTCCGACTTTGGGATAGCAGCGCTCAAATCCTGCTCTTGCCTTTAAAATAGGCATCTTGTTCGTGCGGTGGTTATGGAAAGCGTAACCGAGTGCTTAGATGTTATGTGCTCTGAAATAATGTGGCAGTATTGACATCTGTCATGTTAAACCTATGCTCTATTTCTAGCTTCTAGTAAAAATCAAGTTCAAATTCCTCAGCATTGACAGGGTTGTCAAGTGTTAGCTTTATGTCCTTTTTAGGTAATGTACTGAGATACTTTATATAACTTCGTATATGTCACTGCTTCCCAAATGATTGCATCAGTGACTTGAAAATTAAGTGGAATTTGAACTTAGCTTTAAAATGCACACATCAACTCAGTCATGTGGCAAAGCATTAACCTCTGTGGTGGATGTGCTTAAGAGCTCCTCTTAGAGCTGTTCAGGGAGCCTTGTCAGTTAAGTGATAAGGTTCAGGCCTTGATTCTTTTGAAGTGATCAAAATGAGTCATTTCCTCCCCACCCTCCTAGTTTACTGCTGGTGATGGTAGAGACTCTTCTCTGTCATGCAAACAGTCCTGCAGGATGAGGCTCTGTGATGGTCTCTTGTTGCCTGGACCAGGGCACTGTATATTTGGATTTCTTAAACCAGTCTTATTTTTTTTGCCCATAAATTCTCAGATTTCAGGACTTCATCCAGCTGATCAGACCCTGCTACAGTTCCCATCAGACCTCTAGACAACTCACTATTGTCCATACAAAAAAATGGGAGCATTTGGGAGCCATTGGATTTACTGCACATGTGCAAGCCACATGTACAACGTAAGTGTAGTGAGTGCCATGTTTCTCAGAAATGTCACACTTGCTACATAGCATGTGCACTTGCATATCTACCCAGAAAGCACCTGACAAGAAATACGGTGACGTTATGCATAATACACCACGTAATGTGTCTTGAAATTAACTCTAAAACACTTTTAGTGCTGGCATGTTATGTGAAGAAGCTGTTGGAAGGTAAAAATTGTTTAGAAAAGTGATTTTATTTCCTTCTCCCCAAGTCATTGTCATGATCTTCTGTTTTTGTTCACCCCATCTTTCCACTGATCCCTGGACTCGGTGTTCTTCCAGTATTTAGTAAATATTTTTATTGAATCTGTTTGTTTTCATGTGTTAAATAGACAATTTCCAAATTGATGCAAAGATGTTCTAAATGCACGGAACCAGTCATTTTCTATGAGAAAGGACCGTGTTTCTTATCGCAGAAGCGGCAGGCAAGATTTAAATTCCTGCTAGGTAGACAGTACACCGTTGATAATCTTGTCTGTAAGGAGTGTAACATATATAGAAATGTTGGTCACTTCTAATACTTGAGGAGACAGTGTGGATAAAAGCTGTTCATCTTGAGATAGCTTCGTAAAATAACTTAAATGTGTTTAACTGAGTATAAATACAAAACACTGTCAAATAAGAAGCCTTTTATAGATTCGTATTCCATAGATATTGCATGATCTGTGTCATTTTGTGGTTTTGTGTGACACATACTGTACCCTGTGCCAACCATATACTATGAGACGAACAGGGACTGGTTTGCCAGCTTCTAGCAATTGCCAGGAGCAGGAAGCCATAGTGGGTATCTGAAAGGAAAACAGCAGAGCCAATGCTGCTTCTCTGTGGCGTGCCTTGATAAAACATGACCAGCTCCGTTAAGCGCTGTTTTAACTGGAATATAGGACAACATGCCTCAGTTTTTATAATGTTGAAGAGTGTTCAAAGGGTAGGCTTGACTTTTGGCTCAGCTTTCTTTCTGCCATTTTGTCTGATTCACCTGTCCTCTTTGGGGCAATTTTTTCTGGGAGAGAAACAGGGAAACATGGCACGTGGGGGCTGCTGTGGATGATCATGTCAAGAGGTTGAGGGAATCTTTTCAGCTTTTCTTAGAATTGGAAGTTCTGCAGAGCTGAATATTAGTAACTTCAAAAATAATCATAGCATAGGGTGGTCACATATGCATTACCTATAGTCTAATTTGCTTAGTATCCAACAATTTCTGTATCTCTGTCCTGAAGTGGGGGATGCGTGTCTCTCCGTAGGGCCATCTTTATAGCGGGAGGAGGCTTGCTAGTAGACCAGAACCAGAAGAGATCTTTCTTTGGACTGTCGTCACCTGGCTGCCCAGGCAAGTTAAGTTCCAACAAAAGTATTTTCACTGCTTGAATGGACTAAGGATGTCTACCTTTGGTCTGTGTGGAGGTGACTTCAGAGCTTTCAGAGTACTTTGTCTCGCTAAGCAGTGTAATTTCTGTCGTCTGGCTGAACCAGCTGTTCCTTGTTCAAGAGCCAATCTCTTGTACACTAACACTTGACTGAGGGCGCTTGCCTCAGAATAGATAGCGATGAGTGTCAGTGACATGCTTGGGGCTAGCTGTGCTTTTGTCCTCTCAAGAGGGTAAAGGGGCGGGATATGGATCAGGCTGCTGCAGTTAGCAGCGCTGCCTTGGGTACTGTAAGAGCAGAGTGCGGTTTGTTATGGCTCTGCCCCTCAGTTTGTTAATGCAGGAGCTTGAAGTGATCTTCCTTGGCCCTTTTCTCCAGAAAAGGAGAGGTTTATCTGGGGATCCAGACAGAATTACTCCCACCTTCTCCAACCTCAGCCTCCTGGAGATTGGGGAGAGGTGGGAGAAGAGTACGTTTTAATCTTTTCTGAAGCAGCGTAAAGCGACTGCTTAAAGGGGTGACAGTTGAGTCTCTCTGTACACTTTCAGACCTTGTGGGACTTGTCACCAAGCCTTTTTGCATTGGATGCAGTCTAAGGGCCACTTAAATGAGCTTTGAGTCTAGGCATGTAAGCAGTTCAATCTTAAGCCTTGATCCAAATGGCTTCTATATAAAAAATAAAAATTGTCATGGAAATAATTTCCCTATAAAATGAGAAAATCACTTAATGACTTTTTTGAACTGCTTTTTCAAAGACAGAACAGGAGAGGTGAAGGTTAATCAGTGGTCTTACATGTGCTGTTTGGCCAATTCCTTTTCACTGGGAAGTGCTCCGTAGCGTCAGATCTTTCCTCGCTGGAGAGGGCAGTAGCAAGTGGCTGCCCAGCTGGCTGTACTGGTGGACATAGCATTGTTTGGGGCAAAGCCAACTCTCAAGGTAGGCAGGAATGCCTTAGATGATTACAAATGTCAGTCATCAAAGTGAGGCAAATGGAGCCAGAAATGAACAGGTATTTAAAGTGTGCTACTGCACGTTGGAATGCCACATCCATATCTTTTGGTGAACATCTTTGTGTTTTTTTCCTAGAAGTCCTCACTTAGAATACTAAACTTCTGTGTTCATAGAAAAACACATTTTGAGCAGAGCCTGAGAACTTGAATCCAAACGTAACTGAACCCTGTAACATCTTTGTTGGAGGTGGCTGTGGGAGCTTCAAGGGACTGCTGGTCTGGCTCCTTGTGGGACTGGGGAAAGGCGAGCTGTCCCTATCCACAGGAGCAAAGCCTCGCCTCCACTGTCATGGGCCACTCTTTGGTGATGTAGAGGCAGAACAACTGTTCTCCGTGCAGTATCTTTATTAGCAATGTGTTATGCATAAGTTTGCCTTTGGAACTGTCTTTAGGTGTGCAAAGTAAGGAACTGAGTATTTTGAGAGGGATTTTGTGACTTGTATACAGCAGCTTTACTTTTTTCATCCTGTTAATGGTCTTACTGACTTGGCTTGGGAAAATGCTGATTTGCGTGTCTCCCAGGACTCCTGCTCTTCCAAGCAATCTCAAAATATCTACAGACTTTCAGGGCACCCTGTGTTTGTGTGGTTTTTAACACACTTTGGCTACAAGGTGATGAGCAGTGCCGTCGATAAAACCCCAGCGGGACCTATGGGGTGGACTGCGTTCCGCCTTGCCCTTCTTTCCCAAAACCTTGCTTGCGTTCAGCCTCTGATGAAGGGATGAAGGTGTGGGGGGTGAAGGGGGCCACCTGCGCGGGGGCAGCGCGTGGCCTGGCGGTGAGCGTTCGTCCGCGGCCGCCAGAGGGAACTCGGGGAGTGCGGACGGGGCGAACAAAAGGCGGAGGAAGCCCCGAGCCCCCCGCAGCCCAACTCGGGGCCGCGGCGTGGGGGCGCCGGGGGCCGGCTCGGGGCCTCGGGCTCCGGCCCCAAACACGGAGCTTCTTGGGGGGAATAAGGGGCGAGGGGGGTCACCCACCCAGTGGTTGGACCCCCCGGCTCCAGCGCAGCCCCGCACTCCCCCCTCCTTCCCCTCCGAAACTTCACCCGCCGTCTGACGTCAAGGTCCCGCAGCCAATGGGCGCCGCGGGTGCGATTTTGGGAGGGGGGGTGCGTGTGTGCAAGGGGGGCCCCCCCTCGCCGCGGGCGCTCGCCCGGCTGCCGTCCGTGCCCGGTGCAGGGGAGCGGGCGGGCGGGAGGCAGGCAGCGAGCGCCGCCCCCTCCGCCCCCCGGCCGCTCCCTCGCCGCCTCCCGGTCCCGGCTCCGCCAGCGCGGGGCTGCGGGGGAGCGGCGGCGGCAGCAGCGAGCGCGGCAGGCAGCGCCCCGGGGGCTTTTACCTGCTGTGCCCAGCTCTCACCTGCCTGCTGCCCGGCTCGTACCTGCTGCCCCTGGCGATGCGGAGCGGGGGAGGCTGCCCGGCACGCCGCCGCCGCTGCTGAGGGATGGTCGGCGGGTGGGCACCGCCGCTTCCCCTTCATCCGAGGACGCGTCTGGCTCCAGCTGGGTTCAAGTCGCTGCCTTCTTGTACCGCTCGTAAATAACAGGAGGAAACCTGAGCCCGGCAGGCGGTTCCCCACCTTCTTCCACCTAACGTAACCCTCGCAGCCGCCTTTGAAGGTTTGCTGGTGCTCCGGCGATGATGGCAGTGGTGGGTTCCCTTGGGCTGTACTAAGAGCCTCTTGTTTTCTTTTCCTTTCCTTCAGAGAGGCATTTCATCTTTAGGGGCCGGCTGCTCGCGCACACTTTTGTACCCGCTGAAGTGCTCAAGAAACCATGTTGGCTGGTGGAAGAAGCGCGTTTTTGTGCCTTGGAACGATCTTGAGCTTTTGGAGCTCCGCGAGTTGGATGCCTGTTGGAGGATGCCCACATAAATGTACGTGCATTGCTTCCAACGTGGATTGCCACGGACTAGGACTCAAAACTGTACCGAGGGATATTCCCAGGAATGCAGAGAGACTGTAAGTAATAAACGTTAGGGGCTCCTTGAGTACTTGTTCAAACACCTGGGATGAATTTCTCAACACCTGCCTATCAGCACGGAGTACATAGTTACAGCAGTTTAACTAATGAAATACGGATTAATGTTTTCAGGAGGGAAGGGGAGGAGCTTTTCAGAAGTTACAGGTATCCTGCTGCTGCTCTTGCTTTAAAACAAAACCAAACGCTAAACCCAGCATTTTTGGAAGCTTCTTAGTATTTTTTTTTTTTTCTCCTGAGTTTAATAACCGCTGATTGGGATCTTGTTGATTGGGTTTTGCAGTGACTTGCTTGTAATAGAGCTTAGACCTCTACCTGGAATGCTTCCAGCAATAATCATTGTCAATGCAAACAGCAATTTCATATGCAATTAGAAACCTGGATGTTTTCACCTGGTGGCTGGTAGCAGTTTCTCCTTGCATACTTTTGCAGCATGGTGACTTCATCACCATGGAAAAATCGACTACTGCTATAAACTAATTCAGATGGATAAGAGGTCACATTAAAGCAGTCTCTAGTTTCTGTCTTAAACTGCCAGAGTCACTGTTATGAGGAAGCTGGTAATTTAATTTCTAATCTACTTTGGAGTTTATGCTAGCAGTGTAATATTGTGGGGTGCTTCAGACCTCAGCACAGGAGAATGTAATCAGTGTGTGCAGACTAAATTTGTATTATAATTTTTTTTTTTTTTAGTGGACTCTCTTTACTTAAAAAGGTTTTAAGAGAAAAACTGAAAGCAAACTTTTGAGATCCCTGATACAGTTCTGGCACTCACTTGGCGCAGAGGACAGCATCTCTGGCTTTGCTTAATGCACAGCATATGGCATATTTCAGAGAATGCCCAGTGCTAGATATGAAGATGTCTAAAGTGGAATGTTAAACAGAGCTTCAGCGTGGCTCTGCGTTGGGCTCCACTGATGGCCTAAGAGAAGTGCAGTTAGTTGTGCCTTATGTAGATTAATGGATAACTTAAAATGTTTTAAAACTTGCTGGCAACAACTGCTTATTCTATGGCCTGATTTCCTGTTTTATTTCCTTCTGAGCCATAGATATGGGGGAACTTCAAGCGTATTTTCCTGAAGTAAGAAAGCTAAACTAGGTTACAAAGCAAACAAAGCTTTCATATGTAGATGCCTTTTAAAGGCTAAGTTCTGTTCCAGAGGGAAATTTTATAGCATCCTTGAAGGTTTCTAAATTACTTTTATAGTGCTGAGAGATCTTAAACGATAGCAATATGCAGATTTCTTACTAGGCTATTCCACCGTATTTAATGTTTTGTGGCCATATCAGCCTTCTTTTCCACCCCAGCTGTGTGAACAATAGCTTTCAGATAACTGTTACAGAAAGCTTAACTTCTGTGCACAAAACTCTGTACTTTCTAAAACTGATGGGTAGCAACTTGGCGGTTCAGAGACCAACAAACAAAACCCCAAAGACAAACAAACACCACCCCTCCCAAGCTGGTTGTATACCAAGCCAGTGAGAGTAAGTGTAGCTGTGTGATAACACAAACATTTTGTATGCTTCATTGGCGGGGTGTGTTTGTTTTGCTTAAGAGTCAAGGGCTGGGATAAAACATTTAGATTTCAGTTTAGAATAATCCACAATACAAGGTTAGCTGGCCACCTGAGAAGCGTTTAAAGAGCAATACAGTAATTTGTAGTTGCCTATGTTTTAGCAAGGCTGAATTCACTGTGTTACTAGGTTTTCTTTGTGAGAATGTACTTAATAGAGATGTTAACTTTCCTTGCCTTTTGTGAGAAGCCAAGCTGAGAGAGGAAGTTTCTTGGCCTTGGCATGTTAAGTGTTAAAAAGAGTGAAAGAGCGTGTAATCATTGTGCTCTTGGTCCTGATAATTTTTGGTATAGTTTACAGATTTAAGTTTTAGATTAATGTCTGCATGATGAACAACGCTATTTCACAATATTCAGTTTAAATCTTTAACCTCAGAGATAATCTATTGATGAGTGATATATATATCTGTGCTGTTTTTTTTTTGTTTTTTTTTTTTTTTGCTTTTTTAGGAAATAGTGTATTATTGGAGCATTCAGGGGCTGAAGCCTTGTGGAAATAGCATACAGAGGATCATACAGGTATTTAAAAATATAGAATGTGTTACTGTCTTTACTTTTTATTCTCTTAGTCTGCCATGAGCATTTCATTGTTTTTGTAAAGTTCACTGTCGTCTTCAATACAGCACTGGTTTAAAGCTTGTATAAATTCTTTTAAATCTAGATTGCTACTAATTGCACTAACTTGAATTTTCTGCTGTGATCGTTAGAGGGAAAGACCTTATATTCCCTTGAGTCTAAGTTCTGCTCTTAGGTAAAACATCAGTCAGCCACTGGATATATCCAAGTATCTCATTTTCTCTGTGGTCCATGGACTCCTCTACCTGTGACGTGACAGTGGGTTGGTATGCAGTCTTAGCTAGTTTAACTTAAATGAAAACAAATTGATTGCATCTGAAATGGCAAAGATACTTTTGATCTCAGAAAAATGTTTGAATGCTGGGAAAATAATTCAGACAAGTTTCTTGAGGGCCACACAGCAAGTGACTTCTTAGACTCATGTTGTCTTCTGTCTGCACTCTTTTGAGCTAAAAAAATCCACCTACCAGTTCATGTTGGAAACTTTTGGCTTTAATTAATAAGAGATCTAACAGCACCACTTAAAATATTTTGCCACCAAACTTTTAGAGTTATGTTTGTACAAATGTTACAGAATGTTTTGGCTACAGGAGCCAAGTTAAATATTATTTAAATTTGCATTAATATGAAACCCAAGGAAAGCTGAAAGTGTAACATGAAAAAATGATAAAAGTCTTAAGGGGGTAAACATGTCTTTTTGAGAAGTTCTATTAAATAAATTAGTGAACATCTGATATTGCAAGAAATGAACATCACCAGAGCTTTGATTACTTGTTCTTCATAATAAATGAGATGCATGTTTTTCTTTTTTCTTTTTTTTTTCCAGTGCTTTGAAGATGTAGTTTTTATAAATAGTTGCACCTATGATTTATATCTTGAGGGGAATTCACAGATTAACCAATGATCACAGATCATACAACTAGCCTAAAATTTTCTTTATACGGTTTCATCTTTAATAGTAGCTTTACAAATATAGCAAGTAGTATTAGGTTTGTGCAGCAGTTTACCTTGTTATTACATTCTATGGCAGTATTCTATTTGTCTGGTGTAGACTGTAGTTTTTAAGAAGTTAGGTCTCATGAAGACCTAAAAAGAGCTATGAATGTTGCATGCTACTTGTTCAGAGATGATTCAGTCTGGAGAAAACAAATGAGTGGGGGAACAAATGTGAGCAAATTCCATTTACCTTTATGCTAGAGAAGGAATCCCTGGAATAACTCATGTCTCACACAGGAAGAGATAGACATGAAAGTAGGTCCAAGATGCATATGTGTAAGTGCAAGAGTAATACAGCTGACCTTCCAGTTTGTTAGTAGTTACTGATCCATTCCACATTTGCTGAGTAACTTAAAATCCTACCAGTAGGGTTAGAGTTAACTTTCAGGGGTGCATGCAATGATTGTTACATCCAAGTTCTGCAACAGAGAAAGTGTTCTGCACAAATAATGGAGGCAGAAATGACAGTTTTGAAATTAAGGTTATGTAAATGGATCCATAAACATCTTGAATGTTTTACCTTTCTGAAACGTTCCTTAGGACTGCTTCCTCAGACTTCTGTCATCAGAGTTTGTTTCGCAGTGCTTCAGTTCTTATATGTGCTCTGTATTTGTATAATTTTCTTCTGTAGATGTTTTCTATATATGTAAAGTATTATACATGTGGCTTTTTATAACACTTAGTGCTGATAGTCAAGTTTAGTTTGAAATGGTGTAAATGTAATGAGCAGATCAAAGCCACTTGACTGATGGTTGCTGTGTTCAACAGCCCTGAAAGGAACAAGTGAAGTGGACAAACTGCTCAGGGGTGTTGGGTCAATGTGTGTTTTCTGGTTGAGTATGAAGGACAAGTCTCTGCATTTTTCCTCCCACTCATGTCTAGTTCTTTCTCTATTATAAGCACATTGTGTGTGTGTATGTAAGAGTATACGTATATACATATGTGTCTTTGAAGAATTTAGCCACGTTGAGTTCTTCATCAATTTATACTTCTGGCTTGGAATCTGCTTTAATTGATAGCTCTTGTATTAATTTTGGTTTTGTTTTTGTCTTTTACTTTGGAGGATTCTTTACCTTTCTAAATTGATAGAGCTTGCAGGACTAATCTGTTCTACGCTTTGCCTGAGTAGCTAAATTGAGTATGTCCACATTTAGGTGCAATTTAGAAGCTTAGTCATCTGCTTACTCTGGAGTTTTCATGTGGTCTGGGGTTTGTTATACAAATATATTATTATGGTGGTTTTGGCCTTGCATGTAGCTGCTGAAATTGCACTGTCTTATTATGTCTTCAACTTCCTCATTTTTTTCTTTGAATTAAATCTAAACTGTCTTGGATGCTTCCATATTATTGTGGAATACAGTGTTAAACACATGCAAATATTATATTGACTCGTACATTGACTTTCTGTTTTTCTAGGATTCTTCCCACTAGGGAGTAGCACTTGTTTGTGTAGTAATCATCTCCAAAACCCTGCATGGGGCCTTTTTTTCCTTCCTCTAGGGAATGTGTCAATGAGTAGACATGCATGGCTTTGGCTTCGAAGAGCTTGCTGTCAAAGGTAATGATCTTGGGAAAACTTGACTGAGTTGCTTAATTTAATTTGGCTAATTTCCCTTTACTAACTTAATGCTGACTGCTTGTGCTTCGCTGAATGTGGAAATGAATTTACAGGGGATCAGAGTCTTGTGCTATTAAATTTGTTACCTTGTTTTGAAGTGATCGAAACAGGAAGGAGGATGAAATTAGCTATTATAATTCTGGTAGCTACATAAGGAAATAATGGCCATTGTCATGCTGTCTGTAGTTCGCAGAGATTTGGCTAGGATTCTGAAATCCAAGGACTCAGATTATTTACTGCACATTTCTTAATGAATGAGGCTACTCACTTTTTTATGATCTTACCTTTGTGGCTGAGTTATTAATTCATGCAAAAGAATTAGAGGAATGGCAAATAACCCCTCTAAAGAATAGCTATATTGTTTTATGTAATCCTAAAGTACAGACAAGATGTATTTTTTTTCTTTCTGGAATTTGTGTGTGTTTTTGGCAGGGGAGTGTGTACCAAAGTCAGTGTAACTCACCTGGATAGATGGATAATGATGTAAAAAATAAATAAATCCTAATACTCTTGTATTCTTACAGGTATCTGTATAAAAAATCCCTTGATTTTAGTTGATTGTTTTGAAGTCATTTGACCTTCATAGGGAGTACTGTCAATAGTCTTTTGGAACATAACTGCCATGCCTGTTTTATGTATGTTTCTTTATAGCTCAAGCATTTCCAGTTATGTTTAAAACAAAGATAACCTTTTCTTCGTGGACATTAACATGTGATATGACTTGCTGTCTGTTTTAGTAATATTTAAGCTACTCCTTAGCTTCCATAGATCAGAAAGAAGATAGTTTCCCCACAGAATCTCACAAGATGCTTGGGGTAGCCACGTGGATGTAGCACAACAGATCTCAATTTTAATAAGGATATGCAGTGAACAAGTTGAAGCAATTCTACATTAAGAATTGAGCTTGTTTACTGGGAAGACAGTTCAGGAGACTTAAATCAGGATACGTTCTAAACCATGAGCTAATAACTCAAATGACTCAAAACTTCATTGTTATAGAACTTTTTGATATTGTTCCTGCGGTGCCCACAGTGCTTGATTTTTTTTTTTTTTTTTTTCTTTTTTCCTTTGGCTGCCTGTTGCTGCAGCTAATCTTTAAAAATGAATAGCTTTTAGCCTGGTGGTGGTCTAGTGGGATCCATTTGTCCTTGATTAGAAGATTGAATCATCCCTGAAGAACTATGGAGAATGGAAGCCATTCCTTAAATATTGCAGTTATGTTGGCTTACACTTGATCCACCAGGAATGAATAGAAAACAGTTTTGCTCTGGGTTCAAAGTTAAAGGCTGTCAGGATTCTTTCTTACTCATAGCTGTGCATCTGTTTGTTTTTCTCATGTATCGTCTGCTAAAGTCAGTGTAAATTTCTAATAAATTTTCTGAAGACTGAGCTTGAAGTGAGCTTTCTTTCACCATGGCTGAGGGTTGCAGTGACCATTCAAGTAATGTTTCAAGCAAAGAAAGTAATTTCATTTGTGTTTAATTAAAAAGTAAATCACTCTTCCCCCTCAGTAAATTCTGAATCTTTTTTTTTAATTGTTTTCTTATTTACCTCTTTCTCTAAGTTTGAACCTACAAAATCTAACTAAATCTTTCTGTTGAAGTAGCGTAACTAAATGTAATTCAGAATGAATGTGAACTGCAAGTTGTGCAGCCACTTATCTTCAAAAGTGCCTGCAGCCTCATGAGATAGTAAGTTTTAAGAAATTCTGTGATTAGAGATAATTCCTCTTTTCTAAGTAACCCTGAAACACTCAAAGGAGTTAGGAAGAACGCGTCTGATATTGGACTGCAATTCTGACATAAACTTCACTGTGTCTTGTAATACTGCAACTACTGAATTATCTCAGATGTTGTGTTAACCTTTGGAAGAGGTTGTAGAATGTTCTTCATAAGTAACGTAGTGCCTCTTAGTTCTTTTACCTGTTTGCTCTCTGCAAGTACAGATACTGGATCAGGTCAAGAATTTCTGTGGCACAAAGTTGAAACACCTTTCAGCAGCTGGGGAGAAAGTGAGCCCACGTGCCAGTATGCTTCTCCAATGCTAGCAGAGCTTGTATTAAATTTAAGTAGAGGCAACTTTTGTCTTGAAGATGACAGCTGTAGGAACAAACGTGCATCCTTTGTCTTGTTGTTCCACAGCTCCCTGAAGGGGAGCTCTCTTTTCCTCTTTAGGTTGTTTTTCCACCCCCGCAAAGACAAAACAATGTTTTATCCTCATCGAGTAGAGACAAAGCAAGCTTCTAGCTTCAAGTGTGGAAGGAAGCTGTCAAGATAACTGTGGGGAAAAACTCATGTGAACATCAAATGACAAAGCTACTTGAAGAAAAATTATTGGCAGTGGCACTAGAATAAATATGTGACATTCATTTAGGTGGTTGTCTATCTGTTTGTTCATGTTCCAAGGACGTGTAGATGAGCAAGCAGTCTTGTTCAGAAAAAGTTGTGGTAAAGGTAAATTTTGTGCCCCATGGTCTTGTGAAGTCTTTGATAAGTCTGTAGAACGTGCCTTGTCTCCTTTCTGCTCCTTGGATAATGGGAAGTTCCTCGTCATTCTTGTCGATTCAGCTATGTTATTATAGTTTACTATGGATTTAGGCTTAGGGTCTGCTGTTATCATTCCTATCCCTTTTAGGTTCAGTAACAGATTTTTTTTGACAGTGTATGGCTGTATCAATTTGACTTTTTTGTTTATTTTTTTAAAGTAATTCTCAGGATAAGGAAGGGCTGGGCTCTAGTAATATTCTGTTTGTGACATGGACCAAGAAGTTTTGTTTTCAATATTTTTCAAGTAGAAAAATCTAGTAAAAAAAGTAGTAGAAAATCAAGTAGAAAAACTCAAGAGACCCATAATGTTTTATTTCCAGATCTTCTTTCAGTGTTGTCCAGTCAGATGTATCATTTAATATGTTGAATGGCTCTCAGAAATGGAAAGAACTTGTCCTTTTCCGCTGGGAAATGGCCTTGTAAGCAACTGGCATTTTTTGTAATGGCACTAAATACATAACAGATCTACTCTCTGCCTATTTATATAAGGGGGAGAGGTCTGTTGTCTTGTACTAGCAGAGTAAGTTTTGCGTGAGTTCTGAGAGCCATATCTAACTAAGACTGAAAATAAATAGGGTTTAAGAGGCTGATTGTTACCTCTCTGCCAGTTATTTCAGCTTTTTTTTTTTTTTAACCCCAACTGAATCTGGTCTGTCAGTTGTCTCTGTCAGAATAAATTTGTCTTGTATTTCAGTTTTATACCATCTGTTTGGTGGCTGCAATATGTGTTTTTAATCCTGTGATTGATAGATTTCTGGAGCTTTTAATTAGTTTTTTACCTTTCTATCTGGGATTGCTTCTTTTTCTGAGACCTTAATCTAATTTTGTCCCTCACAGGGGGAAATCATTTGAACTGATGTTTATATTCTTTCCTTCCCTGTCACTGATGAAGGAAGCATTTTCAATAAAAAAAGTTATGCTAAAATGAAAAAAATACCTTGCTGTTTTAAAGCTGGTTTTGACTTGATTTTTCCATCACATTTCCATCGCATTTTTAAGATAAATCTGCAAAAACTATCTGAAACTTCTAAATTGATTTCAGAATTGGCCTTGCTTGCAAACACACATTTTCCTATGTTTTCCTGAAAATTTGTGATACTGCAGAAGCAATTCTTAACTTATGTAAGTGGTACTTTTTTGAAGAATCGTCAGTGCCTCCTGCAGAGAGAGGTCAGTAAGATTACCTTCCTATTGAACCGTATGGTGAGTGATCAGCCTTGTGGAAGTAGTATCGGGTTACTAATGAAGTTTCTCAAACACCTAATTAATGTATTTAAAGCCCGAGTAATTCAGACAATTTCGGCAGATAGCATTCTCATTAGGCCAGTACGTTACTGGCTGCTACATGTACCTCTGCTCACTTGCGTTTGAGGTACAAGGCTGTTAGCAGTGATGCTATCTTTAGGAGTTCAACGGAGACGTTTCAAACCTCTTCTGCTGTGTGGGGGTACTCTAGTCACCTTACGGTATGACTGTACGTGTAGGCAATCACCCAAAAGAACAAGACAAATCAGCTGCCTGTAATTTTTTCAGAATGTTTTCTCTGTACTGTCACAGTCATACCTGTCTGTGCAGACAGATCAGCTCTTCTGTCTTAATCAGGGCTCCATGTGAGAGGGAGGGAGAAACTGCTCTGGAAGTTAACTCATTGAAAATCAGTAACTTATTTTAATAGTCTGTGAATGCGGTTGTAGAAGGTGGTGGGTGTTGTTGGCTGTTGATGAACTCTTTCTAGATGTTTCTTTTTTTGGTTTTCCATTTTCATGCTCTCCCATTAGAGGAACTGCCCCCTTTAAAAAATAAATCAATAAATAAAAGGTAGTTTTGCAATTTTTTTCTTTAATTTTAGTGATGGCAAATGAAAAATTTTAATGCAAGTTGGGCTACTGTAGAGTTGAGGTCAATACCTACTGTCCTGATCAATACTGTTTAATTTCTTTGTCTCCATCTCTTTACCTTTTTTTTTTTTTTTGTCTTTGCGGAAAGCCTTTTGGGTCCATCTTTGTTTGTACAATGCTTAATGTGAAGAAATCTTGAATGGTCATAAGGGTCCTTCTAGGCATGATAAAAATGGCAACAGTAATAAATTTCATACTACTGAATTTAAGGTTCCCATATCCAAAATCACAGCACTGTAAAATGCAGGGTTTAATAGCTGGCTCCAAACTGCTTTACCAAGAGCTGCATTCTGTCAAGGCTGGTGGCTGCTTGATTTGCAGGGAGGAAAGGGGAAAGTATGCTGTCCTGTGAATGAACATTCTAATGAAATGTTTCAAAAATAGGCACTTAACTACTATGGAAATAGTATGCTGAAAGCAGAGGCATAGGTGCATTCTTGTGCATATTAATAGTTAGGGAAGTATTTCTCAATCTCTGTTCTTTCAGTTGGTCTTTTCCTTTGTTCCTGTGTCTGGTAAGGAATGTGTTCGTTAACCTGTATAAAATAAATGGATTACTAGATTGCAAGGCATTACTGCCATATGTTTCTATAGGGACACTAATAAATAACCTTAACAGTTACAAAAGATACAAAGGGTGATCTTGTGAGCCTTACTGACTGTTGCAGGTCATAGTAAAAATAAATGCTTTAAGGCAGTTGAACCAAAGTATCCTACTCTATTAATGTTTTCATTGAAATTTTTCTTTGGGTATGCACTGGTGAATGATGAGCACTTTCGGTATTTTAACAGCTTTTAAACTTGGAGAAGTAAAAAGTTTTGTTTGGCAAAATGGCTATTAGCAGCAGATAGAGTAGCTAGTTTTGCATAGTATGTAATATCAGCCTAATGCAAAAACTTGGAAAGGTCTTTTCCACAAACAACTTTCCCCAAAGTAGAATAGATTCTAATTCCTACTTTCAGTTTTTCTTCAGAGATTCCAAAAAGGTTATTTGAAAGTGGAAGAAATTACCCTGAAATTTAGTAGTTGAGTTCCTTGGAACATGCAGTTCTTTTAAGGATGGATGACCAGAAACTTCCAACTGTTACACAGAGGTGTCTGTAAGAACATAATTTCGCTTTACATTAGTATTTTTTCTCTTACAGTAAGGGAATAGTAGAGAGCACAGGATACTTTTCTGCCAAAGATTTCATTGCCCAATCTGTTTGTTTTAGAGTATAATCTGCAACAGAAATCTCACATAGCAGATGTAGTCACATGACATCAAGCCCATTAAAATTATTGCTGCTTATGTGTTGGTCATCCACAGATATGAGGACACTAAAGTTTAATACAGTTGTGTTGTTCAAGGATCACTTAAATCACTTTTTAGCAAGGAAAAGGTGCATCCTGAAAGCAGTTCAAATGTATTGTATTTTCCTGTTAGTCATGAGACATGCTTTGTGTGGACCTTAATAGAGTTTTCATTTAGGGATTTTTCCCCTCAAATTTATTTTGTCTGTATAGTGGTATTGTTTTGATTGGAACAGGCATTATATTAAAAGTGTTTTGAAATGCTGATTTCAGAAAATGCTGGATGAAACGTGTTGGCTTGG